>NC_135497.1:263832267-264150487 GCF_052857255.1 Amblyomma americanum
TAATTCTACTGCCAAATGGTGTTAGGCCCATGTTAATCTAGCTTGTTTTCCACATGTCCCGTATGCGAATCTGCTTGCATAATATTTGATTTATTGCTTTAAGATGCTTCTCCTGTGGCTTTACAAAAATACTTTGACGCTTCCGCGTTTTCCACACCCTTGCCTTCAAAACTGCTTATGACTCATTCTCCGAGAATTCCAAACCTCTCTCAGTTGTTTCGGCCCCGGTCCCCTTTTTGAAGTCTCGTATCTCCCCTACTCATCTTCCGGACGTGCCCTTTTCAAGGCAAGGGTGCTAACCCCTACTACTCGAAGCGATTTTCTTTTTACTCACTTTGTCCTAGCTGTTTTTCCCGTGCGCAGCTACCCGCTGCACCGTTCGCCCCCCCCCCCCCCCCCCCCCCCCTCCGGCATGACCTTGTTTCCTGTACCTTTCAGCTGAAAACTTTTTTTTTTGCGACCACAAAAGTTGTGTAAAAAAATGGCTCTACCCCCTGCAGCCACCACCCCCTCCTTCCCACATCACCGTTGTCTCCCTGTCATTCGTCACAGCGCTATGCATCGCCACGACACATACATGACTGGACGAGTCTTGCCTTGTCTGGCACGGCGGGCGTCCAACCGCACAACCAGCGCGACGAAAGAGCATGCATACTCGAGCTGGCTCCGTTCGTAGTCTGGGCAAGCGAAAACCCACATCTGATACTATATGAAGAGCTCCGACGCGGTTCCCTCCCTGGCCTGCAATATCTTATTTGTAAGTATTACAAATATTTTATCTCGAGATGCGTTCGGAAATTAATGTGATTTGAGGAGTAAGTGTTGCTTTGACTACATGCGGCTTTACTTTTTTCGGTAGGAACAGAGAACGAGACAAAGCACGAGGACGACTTCTATGTACTTGCTCTCATTGCCAAATGTCTGGCTTGACGTCGTGCTCAGTGCAGATCTGCCCGAATGGTAAGAACTTTATTTTTCGTCTTTGGTGCAATGAATTCACCGAACATTCGCTACAATGTCGAACAGCAGGTTTGAATTCATGTGACCTGACATCCGATGCATTCAGGAATATGTTTGTCATGTACAGCTTATGCAGCAGAGGAATCGGAACTGTTTTGTGTTCCACTACAGACCAGTCGGTGAGGATATGTGTACTACGTCCGCGCTGTTTCTCTTTGGCTAACACACTTGCAGGTGCAATAGGAAATCCGCAATTTATGGTTAAAGCTTTTGCCAAGTTATCTCTCAACAAAAAAAAGGCATTACTCTGGAATGTAAGACGAGCGTTTTGTTTGGTTTTCAAGTCAGTTTCCAATCTGTATTACGTGCAATGAAAGCGACTAAGATAAACTGCTGGATTACAAAAAAAGATGTTCTAGTTTTCCATCCAGTATATTTATTTTGAACCCCATCAAAAAAAAACTACCCTTTTTTAAAACTGTTTCGACTCTATATGAAGGAAATGCTACAACCTGAGCATCTTTACTCGAATAAAAAATGCGCTCTCAATTTAGAGATCCGTAGTTAAATTAAAACAAAATTCTGCATCAAATTCCTTTCAATAACACATAAATTTGTTTTTTTCACATTGAATATCTTATTGGAGGTGCGAAACGGCGCATTAAACTCAAAATCACCAAATTGGTACAAGGCGAATTAAATTTCTTTGAGTTTGTGCAAAAAATGCGGTGCCAGTTGTTACAAAGTATCCTGTAAAATTGTGTCGAGTGTTTTCACGCCGACCGTGCCTCACAAAATTCAGTGTTATTTAATCATTTCTGCATTTGCCTTTTGACGGCCATATTTAAGTTCACCGTGACCTCATCTCTCTTTGCAGGCTCGAAGCATTGTGAGGTCATCGTGCAAGAGCTGGACCGGAGTGCAGTGGAAGAGTCGTCTTGCAAGAGGAGTGCAACACTTGCTTCAGATATAACTGATCAGTTCACAGGAGGACAGCTCCGTTAAGCACTTTATAGATGTCTTAGCCGTTCTACAGCATCTTGCCGAGCTGTGTTGTCCAACCTAAATCATCAGCACGCAGCACACTTGAAAATAAGGGAGTGAATAAACTTTATTGCTCTAATAAAGGAGTCTTGCTGCTTGCCCGGAGATTGCAGATGCCTTCCAGGCTGAGCGTGGTTGGCGCCCCTAGTCCAAGGCACCACTGTCCGTGGCCATCCGGCATGCGTGGCTCACTAGGTCTCTTTGGACCTTGAGCTGGCTGCTGGTTAGCCGGTCCTCCCAATGCTCCGCATTTGGCTCCTTTTTAGCTCGGAAAGCTACATTGTGTACGCACTCCCATGTAATATGATAAAAATAAATTATTTTCCCACAGCCTCTGCCATCATGCTCTTGGGTCCTCCTTTCCATTAATTCCCAGGATGACATGTAGCTGCGCAAGCCATTCTGCGTGCTCTAGAAGCGTAATCCTTGTAACTCGATGCAATAAACCAGTCTTTTTCCGGAATTATTAGGCGCCCTCATTTATGAATATTTGCTAGGTTGAATGGCACATATACAGTTCCAGTCATTGAGCAGTGGGTTATGTTGCATGTGCCAATTGTCGAAAGCAGGATACATGTGTTTGAAAGTTGGCTGTTAATGTTTGAAAGCTGGATGCCAGTGTTCGAAATCTAGAAACCCAATTCGAGGCCTTTACAGGCCCATGTCGCGGAACGAACGCCAGGCCTGCGTTGGCCCAAAACTGGCATGAAAGTGAGACCAATGTGTCAAAGTGGTAGCGCTTTGCCTAAATGCTAATGTAGGACCGCCGTTCATGCCAATTTTTGCCAATTTTCGCCCACTGTTCGCTCATGCTGTTGTCCTGCCTGTTTGTTCGTTTTTGCTTAGGGACTGAAATAAATGATACGAGATACGCGTTTAGAAATAGAGACAAGAAATAATTATACGCTTCATCAGATGTTTCTGAGCTATATAAGACATCCCAATTTGTTCCTTGGAGAATAGTTAGAAATTTGATCACAGGACAACTATGCGACATTAAACAGTGGTCAGAAGGTAAGCTCATAACTACCGGGAAGAAAGTGGTCCTACCGAATGAACTGATTCGAACCAACAACCATGGCCGCAGACAGGCTTTCTTTTTCGTGCTCAGGTTTTTGGTCTTTAGCGCTCTCCGGAGTCATCGTCTTGTTTCCTGAGATGCGACAAGACAGCACTGTGAGGACTTTCCGTCGAGAAGGCACGCTAAATGGAACGCAACAGAACTCCGTTGACGATCGGTTTCCTGTTGTTTTTTTGCCCTTCACACGTACGCACGAATACTGAGACACCGTTTCACACCGCATAGAATTCCGCCTTCATCGATATTCGACCGCCGCTGCCGGATTGAACCCGCGTCTTTCGGGTTAGCAGCCGAGCGCCATAATCACTGAGCCACCGTGGCGGCGATACCTAAAATAAATTTTCAAAAATTGGGTTGCAGCATTACTTTTTATTCTGCGCCGACGATCTAAGTAACATTACACATATTCCAACACCCAAAGCTTCAAGTAGAACTCCCAAGATCAGTATGTCTTCACCACGACCTACTTCAACGAGGGCGACGTGCTCATCCCACAGCCTCATGTAGCAGCACGTGCTGCTGCAATTATCACGTCATTGCTCCTTAAGGACAGCCCGTGCTGGGAGATGGCGCAGAAAGTTGTGTCCGCTTCGGCGGCAGCCACGCAGAGCACGAAGACAGGATTAGAGTTCAAGAAGGCAAGTAATGCGAGGGCTTTGTTCAACCCGGCTCCACTGCAAGAGAATCTTCTTAATGTCGCCTGGAAAAGGCTTTTGGACCACGCACGTGGCTTTACATGGGTAAAAAAGTCAGCGCATGAAAAAGGACGAGACGAAAGATACACCGCGCTTGGGTCAGTGCTTCTCATCCTCATTTTTCGCACTCTCACCCTGTCCACTAAATCACCATCAACCAACTGGTCCCCAGTTTCTCTACTGGGTGTCTTCGAAATTTTATTGAAAAACAGCTTAGCGATGCAGCCGGACAATTATGAACACGATGAGGCACGAGTGCTAAACAAAATATATCCAATGATCGAGTGAGATTCAACTGCGGTACCAAGATTTAAGGAACAAAAACGTTTAACCCGCTTTCTTTATTCATATTGTTTTATCGCTAGGACATGTTACAATGCGAAACGAACGTTAAAGGCGAAAATTCGAGAAAATGTCAAAGGACTAATCAAGCAGGCCTCGCCGAAGGTCGCAATTCCGTTCCAAGCACTAATTTCTGTGAATGTAAATTACATGTCCTTGCATTTCTGAATGAAACGGCGTTTTGTTCCCAAAGCCGACTTGCACCGGGGCGTGCCATCAACGGACTCCGCCACTAAACGCGCTGTGTGCGTAAGGTGCAGAAATCAGCCGGCATGGGCAGCGAGTCCTCCTCGATGATGTCGCAAAGGATGGCCAGAGATTCCTCGGCGTACAGCATGCCCCACACGTTAGGAACGCGAACAAACTCGGTCACCGTGAGCACGAGAAACCGGAGCTTGAGGAAGAAAGGCCGCACCACGGAACGGAGGCCAGCTGGCTCTCCGCCAACCTTGCCTCTCTCGATACACTGCCTGCTGCAGCAGGCGTGGATGGCTTGCAGCACCGACATCTCAGGTGCATTGTGCACGTTGTCGAGAATGTAGTTCGCGGTGTAGTGCAGGCAGGCTTCGAACGTCTCCGACGCGAGTACGAAGAGGCCATTGTTGTGGAGGACGACCTTGGCGGACCCGTCCGCGCCGTCTTCGCCCATCGTCAGGATGTAGTCCAGAAACGGACATACGTCATCGGGCTCCATATAGCGCTCCACGTATGCGACGCACCTGGCTGCCAATTCAGGCACCATGTATTCGACTGCAGCGCTGCGGGTGCAGGTCGCCTGGTGAACGCTTTCCACCTGGAGCTGTTCTCTGTAGAAATACCTGCGTCGCAGAGCAGGTGACCATAATAGGGCCCGTTGTCGTCTTTCAACAGCAAAGGTGTAACAGAATCGTCCCACTTTATTCTTATTTGAATGAGAAGCGGGAAACGCTTCCTGTAGTCTATTGAAATAAAACATAAACGCAAAGCTCTGGTTGTGGGCAGTAATGGTTTCTGGGTGACAGGGTACCGTAACCAGCATGCTATGGAATTAGCGTTCAAACAAGCAGGCCGTTCGCCCAAACGTCGTTTCCTTGATTAAATATCGCCAAGGAAAAAGCCCTTTCCAATAAGTAATCCTTTAACCAAGTTATGAATGCGACATTTGCTGGTTGGAACGTCAATGGATTAGGACACGGCAAAAATCTATGGCTGTTAATGGCAGTGTAATGGAGAACGTCATCACGTGACCTTACAACTTTTATAAGGGAGGCCTGCGGACGATCACAGCAGGGCCGTTAGAGAGAATAACGGCGCAGGCAGCGAGCTTAAGTCTCATAGAATCAGTACGGTAACTGTGGATTAGTGCAGCGTGTGGGCCGTAGGTCAAGCAGGCTTGGAGGACTCAGGGTTCAGAGCCGTACTTCGCCTTGTTTGGCGCCTAACGCACAGCACTGAGTCCTGGTACTCTTCTCTTTCTCGGTATTTGCCATGTTTGGTTTCTCAGCTGGCATTTCAAATTTTGTTTTAGTGATAAAGTGTAAACTTATCGCCTTCCCCTCTTTACTTGCATGTTACTTCGATGGCCCCTCTACAGATTTTGATAGAATACACTGCAAAATAATCAAGCTTATATTTCTGCATGTAATACGAATTACAGGCCGTCAAGAGCTTTTGAGCAAAATTCATAAATGAAGCGTGAGCGAGGGGAGGTTCTACCGTAGAAGCCCTTCAACGCCGTCCGGATGCAGGTCCATAATTGTGAGGCGATCTTCTCTGGCGAAGTGCCCAAAAAACATGGCCCTGAAGACGTCGTTCTGCAGGGCCAGGATCATGCGATGCGCTTTGAAAGATGCGTGGTGTTCGGGAAAGTGTTCCCAGTGCACGACTATTTCCACATCGGCAAGCTCCCGTGTGCCGAGATATCTCCACAGCGAGAACTGCGAAAGAATAAATTAGATTAGTTGGCTGCTGCAAACGAGTTATAAATTGTGGTGTCTAACATACGAAACTGACACATGGGCTAAGAGGGACGCCGTATAGTGGCGGGCTCTGAATTAATGTAGACCAGACCGACTGAGGTTCTTACGTGCACTGGCACCGCACAGAGCAGGGGCACCTTGTGCATTTCACTTCCACTCAAAATGCGGCCGCCGCGGCCAGGATCAAACCCCCATCTCCATGGCGCAAAACGAAGAGACACTGATAAAAGCCGCGTGACGACGGCGATAAGAATATAAAAAGAAACATAAGATTTGTTTGCAGCAATATGTATTTCTTACGAAGAGCCGCCCTTTAAAGCAGCAGCGCTTCCCGATTCACTGCTCACTAAGCATCAATACAATATCAACAATGTAGCAGGTGGTGTCAAAATGCAAACAAAGCAGCGAACACGGAGAGTTTTTATGCGCGAAACTCAGATGTCAAGGTATGAGTCTCGGCATGAGTTTCAATTACGTCCGAGTCTTCAGGGCACTCTGCAAAAGCAGAATTGAGACCCACAGAAGGAGCTTTTACAGAGGCTGTTTAAAGAAACCCGTGTCTCACGTGCTCATAGCGCTGTGAGCGGGACAATTTTTTTAGTGTCAGGGTAGGGCTGCCCACGCCAGCCGTGGTCACTGAATGGCTCATGGAGATACATACAGTGCAGTGGTAGATACTACGATGGGAGAGATAAATTAATGAAAATTAAGTTCCCCGGCCCTTGTCGCAAAGTATAATGGGCTTTACTATGTAGTAACAGCATGTCGTGGCTGTCATAAAAATATTAAAAAATAATAGGCCTCCATCTGCGCCGCTTTCTCACAAAAGCATCAAAGCAATAATAGATGTTAATTAACATGTCTGTAAGAGAGGACAATTAGCCGCCGCGGTGGCTCAATGGTTAGGGCGCTCGGCTACTGATCCGGAGTTCCCTGGTTCGAACGCGACCGCAGCGGCTGCGTTTTTATGGAGGCAAAACGCTAAGGCGCCTGTGTGCTGTGCGATGCCAGAGCACGGTAAAGATCCCCAGGTTGTCGAAATTGTTGCGGAGCCCTCCACTAGGGCACCTCTTTCTTTCTTCTTTCACTCCTTCCTTTATCCCTTCCCTTAAGGCGCGGTTCAGGTGTCCAACGATATACGAGACAGATGCTGCGCCATTTCCTTTCCCCCAAAACCAATTATTATTAAGCGAGGAAAATAGTAGTTGTTACACCTGTAGGTGAAAATAGAAACGAAGAGAAGAAGCTACGCGAGATAAACCACATTTCGGGGTAGCGTTCCAAGAAAGATTCCCTTACTCTGCCTAAGAGAAGATGGGCAAGATGCGATGCAGGGAAAGGAAATTTGTTTATCGGGAACTGATTGTGAGAGCTGAAGGCTAAAGAGGAGTGGGAACAGCGGGGAAATTCATGGCGATAGAGTCGATCTCCTATTCAGGCCTCCCTAGAGGGTGAGCACCAGTTCTGCTGAATGTGCAATTCTTGACCTCCAAACGTACTTCTGTCGCTATTCGACGTCCTCCGGCATCTCTGACCCTCACACACTCAGAACGTAGGGAGGCAGAATTGTCCTATAGAAGGTTACAACTGACTAACGGAAGGACATTGCCGTTGAAGGGGGGCTCTGTAACTGATCTATGGCCCTGATTTGTTGTCATTACGTCCCGATCAACCTCCTTGCACCTTTCGGTGTGTATCTCCTAACAGTCTGTAGTGCTTGAACACGATGGCGTATCAGCGATTTTGCTCGCTATGCGTCAGGCTTACCTCAGGCACTGTTTCTGTCCGTATAGAGACAATGACGCGAGTAGAACTGGTCCAGTGCCAGAAGTTGGTGCGTTTGTAGCATCTGTAGCACTGCATTGAAATTGAAAAACAAGGCAGGAGTTTGACACGAGCCACGATTTGCAACCAATTTCTGAGTAGTCCGATGGGTGCCCTAGCTAGCAAGGCTAACGCACATACATGAAAAAAAAGAAATGGAAAAAGTACATCGAGAATATTAGCAAATATACAAAACAAGTACATTCCACAAAGGACACCCTTACATCTGCAAAGCAGTGCTGTCCAGTCGTGAAGAGCGCTGTAATGAGCGCGCGCGCTATATATGGTCTGCAGGTCCACCATCCCACCTGGCCATGATGGCTACTAGATGGCGGCATCAGCCAAGATCCACCCACTACTCTTAGCCAGAACCGTATAAGGCGAACTAATTAGCATTAACATGCGAAAAACTGCAATTAGCATAAACGCAACTGATTCATTTTAGAAATTATCCAGCGTTGCGAGCAGCTGCAGCACGAAAAAGAAACCATAAAGCTACTTGCTTTCGGCATTTATTGGGTATGCCCAAATAAAGAAAGTGGCTATATATTGCCGGAAGCTGGCAGTACCTCCTGAAAAACATTATGTCGGCAGTGCCGTCTAATTGGTTCGCTGTGATCACGTGACAAACGCAGCCGCCCTCGAGAAGGATTGTTTTTTTTAATACATGTCAAAAGTAGGACCCTCGACAACATAATTTTGGAGTGCCCATATTCTCCCGGAGCGGGCAAAAATATTGATAGTAGAGAAGCCTATGAGACCCTGCTAAGAAGCCCGGACCCTGAGCTTCAACGCAGCACCATCTATCCGGCGGAAGAGGCCGCTACCAGTCAAGGACTGCTAACCAGTCTCTAACCGCGGACGCGCAACTCCCCGTCTCGCAGTGCTGCGTGCCGGTGGCGGGGAGAAACGTCTTTTCTGATGGACATAAAAGTTATTCGATCAATCAGTCTCTGCTTTCGACACGTCCTGGTGTCACCGCATGAAGCGCTTTAAAAAGAAAAAGCCAGCGATTTTTCTGCGTTCTATTTTTCAAAGTGGCAATCAGTGTGATTTTTCATTGCGATTAGTGTTGTAACTGTGCGTCACTGCCGCTGTTCGATGGCCTAATCATAAATGATCACACTTGATCCAGTCGATGAAAACTTAACTCACTGAATTTATTTAGAGTAAGTAGAAAGCATCAATAGCCAACAACTGCACATCTCACGGAACGTTCGAGCAGTCAGCAGAGCTAGCTGCTCGTCGTTCGGCGTCCGGACTACAACTGAACTCTCCCCACGCCGTCCTAAGCCCCTTCCAACCGCGGCACCTTTGGGAGGCGCCGGCACTCGCTCTCGAACAAAGAACTTCCGTTTTGGGTGGGCCTGCAAGGCTCTTAACTGATTTCTTCAGAAGACCACAGCGCGAGCCTCCAAACGGGGAGAAACGTCTTTTCTGATGAAACTGAAAAGTTGTCCAATCAATCACTGACTCAATCAATCAATCAATCAATCAATCAATCAGGACAAATCAATATGTGCTTCCTCTGGAGCATTGTGAGATTCGTTGGGCTAGATTTGATATCCGTCTACCGACAGCTTTTTGTGCAGGGTATTCTGCCAGCAAAATGGCTGGAAAAAAAGAATTCTGTCAGTGTCGTTTCATTGGCTGTGTGCTGTGATGTGACCGGAATCAGGCAATCGGGTCAAACTGCCGGCAAAGTTCCCTGCGGGATATTTTGCCGGCTGCTGGCACAGTAGTCTCGGCCTTATTTAAATGCGCGCATTTTCCAATTGTGCTTCATTTTCCCAATTTTTCGTCCAGAAGTGACACGAAACTTAAGTTACGCGATAAGGCAAACCGTTAAGTGCTTCGTAGTACAAATACATTCGCATACGGAGCGCCCACGCGATACCAAACAAGGCGAAATAAAGGGTCAGGGGAAGGGAAAGCCGGTTACTCGTAGTATCCAGTAAGAAAGGGCACCTTTTCCACCGACGCCGCACACGAGGGTACCAACGCCAATAACTGGGGCATGAAACCGGCTAGCTGCCGTTCGGAAATTTTTTCTTCCTGTTTTCTGATGAACAGGCCACGGGTATACACGTTCGCAGCAGGAAGGCGCCAACTGAAACACTCTACAGACTTCGGCTTAGTCACAAGCAGAAAGCGCGATGGAGCAGAGAGAGGTTTAGATGGAAATTAGGGAAAGCAGGGTAGATATAACCGGCTGTATCGTAATCTAAAACATCCATTCATGCCTAAAGAAAAACTTCTGTCTAGGATTTCTTTCTTCTTTTTTTTCATCGTGGCAGATGAGCTGCCGGCTTGCGATATAGAGTACTACAATTCATACCAACGGAACCACCTTCCCTCAGGAATGCTTTCCAGCAAACTAGAAGATCGGGTGGTAATCACCGTTTAGCAGTGGGTAAGTCACTTTGCTTCCAATAAATAGCCACGTTTTCAATCAGGCCTGAAGAGATGTTCAATGAAAGAGCACAGCATTGCGATGCTAACGCAGGAAAACGGCTGCAACAGCAATTACGCTGACTTTAGCATGCGAGGCGCCGGCAATGATTTGCGGCCTCGTTCTTAGCGCTGTGCATTTTTATTTTACCTAGTGCAGTCATGTTGTGCCAAGCAGGTGACGCGGGAGCTAGTGGAATCTTTCCGCGTCTTAAAAACTAGACTCTATGTGAAAGATTTGTATATCAGGTTGTCTGTAACGGAGACAGATTTCTTCGAAAAATCGAACGCGATTTGCGTGTTAGTGTTCCGCTCAAAATGCCGGCAGGAGGCGTGTGATTGTGTTGTTCTTGTTTTTTGTACATGTGTAAGTAACAAGCTTTTGGGTAAAAAATATTGCCAGTAGCGCTGTGTCCAGTGGTTTTCTTGTGTCCGTGTCTCGAAGTTTTACTCGAAATAGACGGAAAAAATGCTAAAGCTCAATTTCTGCCCCCATTAATACACACCTTTAGTATACCGTATTACCGCTACCCTGACCGAAGTACCGAGAGCCCGCGCGCCGTCACTGCGCATGTGCAGATAGCCTAGAGGCCGCCAGATGGCGCCAGGTACTCGGCAGCTGCAAGGCGTTGGGCAACTAACTGCAAGGCATCTAATACATTGGGGTTTAAGGACAGTGAAGGGAAAGTAGATTTTAGGCTGGTAGAAGCAACCAAGCGAAGGTTATCTGAGTGGATAAAATCAAGACAAGAGTAAAATTTCATAAGTCATGGCTAGGTGGCTTGAGCCACCGCCCGATTTGAAGGGTTCAACCCTTCCATCCGTCCGTCCGTCCGTCCATCCGTCCATCAATCCATCCATGCATCCATCCGTCCGTCCGTCCGTCCGTCCGTCCATCCGTCCGTCCGTCCGTCCGTCCGTCCGTCCGTCCGTCCGTCCATCCATCCATCCATCCATCCATCCATCCATCCATCCATCCATCCATCCATCCATCCATCCATCCATCCATCCATCCATCCATCCATCCACTGTAGGCGCTACAGTGGCTAGCTGCGCGCTAGACTTCCGCATCGGGACCAATCAACGCATACTTGTTGTCGATGGGCGGGATTCCGGTACTCCGGTCACGGTAACACGGTACACGCTATGCTAAAGGTGTCTAATGTGTCATCACTGCATGCTCCGGGCCGACTTGCGCGATACGCCACGACACAAGCCCCACCTAGCGGTCAACGACTCCCGTACTGCATACTAAGCCTTCCAGGTATAACCGAAATTCACTTCCATTCATGAATACAGTCTGACGACAATCCTTACCACACCACCAGCCTTTTCAAATACTCGATCTTCGTGGGCACTATCAGGCATTGGAATGACGCCATACTCCACACAATGGTGTTGGGCTCCAAGGGCGTGTGTTCTTTTTTTGTTGGATTGACATTGTGTTGAAGTGGGTTGTGCCACTATGGGTTCCGGGCAGACAGCAAAAGTGGCCGCGTGCGGGACGAGCCAGTGCGCGTACACGATCAAATGTTGGAGCTCGGCTTCGAGACAGTTTAGGCAGTGTGTGGCTGAGTGGCGGGACGTCCTTAGGAGCTCGGCGTTTACCCAAGGCCAGCTAGCCTGCACTGGCCGGGCATTGAGGTCCGGGGTCTAGCTGCCCGCGCAACACCACGCTACCGTACCCGCTGGCTCCAGTCTCCCGGTAGCTAGGCGGCCTACCGACGAGCACCTGCCGCTGACTCCAGCCTCCCGGTAGCCAGGCGGCCTGGCGACGAGCACCTGCCTGCTTATTCCAGCCTCCCGGTAGCCAGGCGGCCTATGGACGCACTCCGGCCTACTGGTACCGGCCTCCGGGTATCCGGGACATGACCGTGAACCGGTTGCTTGCGGATACCTAACCCGGTGACCGGGCGGTACCTGCTCTGCCGTGTGCTTCGGCGCCGACAAGGGCTGTCGCACCGGAACCCACAGTAGGACGCTGTTCATTTTGTCATCTCTAGGTTGCAAGTGCCCGGGGTGTATGTGTGCCTGTTAGTGTGCAAGCAGGCGAGCTATGCCTTCGTCCTCGTCGCTCAAGAAAACAGTGTCGTGATGCTGAATGCCGCACAGAGCTCCTGAACGAACCTGGGCACATTATTTAGATCATAGACATGTTCCAAATTTTTTTTGTATTTTCATTGGCATGTAGAGGAGGAAGAGGGAGGGAGGGACTTCAATGGAACAGGAGAGGTCTGGCTGGTTGTCAGCCTGGCATGCTACTCCAAGGCCATGTAGAGGTATCCATGCGCAACCAGTGGGATTATCTACTTACTCGCATATTTGTCCAGTAAAATAAGCTGTTCGGCAAAATACTGGCTATCTGCACTTTTACTTTTCCCAAAAAAATAGTCCTATATCGCGCCTCGTTCGTTGCCTTTCGCTGCTTCCAGGTGTTTTTTTTTTATTTCCATGTCAGATAGCGCTTATTTTCTGTATTGAACTAACATTCCTTATGTGTTTTTTATTCTTATTTTTCCACCCTCCTTAGCCATTGGGCTGCAGTATTGATTAAAAAAAATAGATATTATAATATAAGTAGATAAACAGTGTCACGGAAGACAGGGCGACAAAATTCACAGACAGAAGACAGAGTTCGGCACTAACCCGCGCGCTACACTTCGTCGTCGTTAGTGTTCCTGTATATGCTCCCACAGGGAGCAGAGTTGCGCTAAGGTCCGCCATTTTGTTCCAAGCTCTGTGGGAAAGCTGCTTCTCGTGTGGCAGGAGCCTCATGAGAAGGCCGTTTAGAAGCACCCCTTCTCATCCTTGTCGGGGCTTCACAATACCCCCTCAGTCGGATAACAAAGGAGACTCTGCTCAAGATGGGAGCGGCTGTCCCCCTCCGGCTCATGTGTTGGGAATGAGCAGACACAGTTTGGAACAAAATACGTCAACGTGATCACGTGATCGCCGCTCCGCGAATAGTGTTACGAGCGGTGAGAGGAAAACGGTCGTGCAACTCTGCTCCCTGCTGGAGCATATCTAGGAACGCTAGTCGTCGTCGGCTTCCAGCGCCACCTGAGACCATAAGGTGGCATTACTCCCCCTCACAAATATTAGCACGAGAAAAGGACGGACAAAGAAGGCGGGCGAAGCGGTGCCACGCGACTAGATGAGCGCAAAGCGTACTACCCATTACCGCGTGAAGTACGGTTTCAGGCGGACTACGTGCACGACCTCAGAGTGGGCGACGCCGAGGCTGCACAGTCCCGTCTGGAATAACTTCGTAGGTCACTTCCGTGAAACGGCGCAAAACTCTGTAAGGTCCGAAGTAACAGTACATCAGTTTTTCAGACAAGCCTGGGAGATGTAGCGGGGTCCACACCCAAATTCGGTCGCCGGGATGGTATGTTTCATGCCGATGACGGAGGTCGTAGCGGCGCGCATCCGTGCCCTGCTGCCGCTGAATGTGAATACGGGCCAGTTTACGCGCTTCCTCTGCGTGCTGAGCGAACTGCTTGGCGTCTGGCATGAGCGGGTGGTCATCAGTGCAGCACGGAAGCATGGCATCCAGCATAGTCTGAACGTCACGTCCGTAGACCAGACGAAATGGTGTAAAGCGGGTCGTCTCTTGGGTGGCCGTGTTGTAGGCGTACGTGATGTACGGGAGAATCTCGTCCCAGGTTTTGTGCTGCGAGTCTATGCACATTGCGATCATGTTGGAGATTGTTCTGTTAAGTCTCTTTGTGATCCATTCGTCTGTGTGTGATAGGCAGTGGTTTTGCGATGGCTCGTGTGACCCGGTTCAAACACTTCGCGCATGAGCTGCGCCGTAAACGCCATGCCTCGATCAGTGACTACCACCATGACGCAACACGATTTGCTGCATAAAAAGACAGGGCGATCTCAGATGACGTGCCACGCGGCCCCGCCTTAGTTTCCGCATACCTTGTTAAGTAGTCAGTCGCGACTATAATCCATTTGTGACCGGCCTATCACAAAGGAAATGGGCCCCGAAGATCGATGCCGACATGATCAAACTGTCGACATACGTCAGCAGCTCGGCCCTCTAGATAATCAATGACAGGTCGCAGGTCTGGGTCAGCTCGCTGTCGGGTCTTAAGTTGAAGTCACTGACAACTCCAAGAAAACAACTCTCGTCCTCCATGCTCTCATCGGGTGTGCGCGGAAGTGCGTAAGTGTCTGCGTGCGTCTCGCCAGATTTGTGCACAATAGTGCTGTCGAATTCATGCAGACGGAGGCTCCATCGGGCTAGGCGCCCCGATGGCTCGCGAAGGTTGGCCAGCCAGCACAAAGAATGGTGGTCGGTAACCACTTTTAGTGGACGGCCGTAGAGGTAAGGACGAAATTTGATGGTTGCCCACAGAACCGCGAGGCATTCCTTTTTCGTAGTATAAAAGGTTGTTTCAGCGCGAGAGAGCATGCGGCTTGCCGATACTGACACCTTGGACTCTACGAGTTTCCCGTCTACATGATCTGCTCACCTCCCCCCCCCCCCTCATTTAGTCACCGACCCCGCGAGGACTACGTGCCCCAGCAGCGCATGGCGACAATTTCCCAGCGGCAGTCCCGATCTCCGTCTCCACGCCGACCTTCGACGCAGCCCCAAAGCTCCTCCTGGATGGCGCAGCGACGGTCGCCAAGCCTCCGCCGGGAAAACTTAAGTCGGCGATCTTCAGGGGCGAGGCCCCTGGCAGTCGATGCGAACAAGACACCCCGATAGTGCGAACAGCGACCGACAGTGACCTAAAGGCGCCGACGGCAGATCCTGAGCTCGAAAATGGATTCTCGCTAAATAGACCCGCGCTCCTCGACGGCTATAAGATTAGCGCTTTGGTGGACAATGGCGCTGATTTCTCGATTTTAAGCGGAAAGCTAGCGGCGTTTCTTAAAAAGGAAATGACGGCGTGGTCTGGCACGCATATCCGCACTTCTGGCGGACAAGTCGCAACTCCGCTTGGCCTGTGCACGGCAAGGGTCCAAATTCGCAGCTCTACATCTGTCGTGAGCTGCCCAGTTCTACCAGACTGCTCCGGTGACTGTATCCTTGGCGATGATTTTCTCCGTAAGTATACAGCTATTACTGACCTCCGAAAGCGCACTGTAACATTTTCGACCGGGATAGCTTATGTTTATACCGAGGACAGTCAACGCCGCGCCGCCCTTCGCATTTCTGCCGACAGTGTTTGGATTCCGCCACGTTCCAGTGTTTTTATGAGTGTTTACTGCGATGGAGAACGTCACGGCAAAGCTGTCGCCTAAGGCAACCGGTCCCTTTTTCTCACCCATGGCATCTGCTCAGAGCGAAGCCTCATCCATCTCCGCGATGGCTAGCCTGAACTCCTGGTGGCTAACTTCACTGACCAACCCGGGCATCTTTTTCATGCTACTGCGATCGCATTCGCTGACCCCTTAGCAGAGATTTCTGAATGTTTTGCGTTTGAAGCTGTTGAACCTGTGCGCCCGTCCCTTGACGGCCTTGATATCACGCCGCACCTCTCGGCGACTCGGCAGCGAGGACTCCGTGCCCTCCTACTCCAATACACTAACTCTTTCGCGTCTTCGTCGAAAGTACGGCAAACGGCTCTTCTGAAGCACCGCATCATTACGCCCGACGATGCCAGCCCTATCCGCCAGCAGCCGTACCGTATCTAACCGATGAAACGTGACGTGATCCAAACGCAGGTGAAGGAGATGCTTTCTGGTGGAATCATTAAACTTTCAAGCAACCCGTGGTCGTGACCTGCCGTGCTGGTGAAGAAAAAGGATGGGACCTTCCGCTTCTGTGTTGGTTAACGAAAGCTGAACAACGTCACTAAAAAAGACGTCTATACCGCTGCCCCGTATCGACTACTCGCTCGAGAGACTTCATCGCGTCCAGTACTTCTCCTCAATTTACTTAAAGAGCGGGTACTGGCAGATAGAGGTCGACGAGCGGGACCCCGAAAAAACGTATTTCGTTAACCCCGACGGGCTGTGCGAATTTAAAGTGCTGCCTTTTGGGCTCAGTTCAGCGCCGGCAACTTCCCGGCGCATGATGGATACAGTTCTCGCTGGATTCAAATGGCAAACTTGTTTGGCTTATCTTGATGATGTCGTGTTTGCCGAAACCTTTGCCGAACGCCTTAAACGCCTGCGCACAGTATTAGATGCCCTCCGGTCGGCCGACTTAACGCTCAAGCCCGAGAAGTTCCTCTTTGAGTACAAAGAGATGAAGCTTCTTGATCATCACAAATGCCACTAGTGTTAAGCCCGACCCCGAGAACACTGCAGCTGTTGCCGATTTTCCCGTTCCTACAACCAAAAAAGTGTCCAACGCTTTCTGGGTCCATGTGTATACTACCGCCGCTTCATAGCCGACTTATCCAAATTGCCGCGCCCCGGTACCGCGTCACGCGCGTTGGTACACAGTTCGTGTGGGCCGCCGAGCCACAGGGGGATTTTGCCTAGCTGCGCAGACGACTACAAACAACCCCTGTTCTTGCGCACTTTGATGAAGAGGCTGACACCGAAATCATCACCGGCACCAGGAACATCGGCCTCAGCGCCGCACTCCTCCATCACCAGGTGGAATTAGATAGTATAAATAGATAAGATAGGCAAACGGACAGAGACCGCAAAATTTGTTTTCAATGCCCAGCGCGGTTTTCACGCCCTGTTTTCAAGATTCCTCACCCAGCATTCCATGAACATGCTGGATTAAGAATGGCAGAAAAATTTGCCGAAGTTGTCTTGTTGGTAGTGCGAGTCATCTTTCTCAAAAAGCAACGTTCAAGTTTTATGGAAGGTAGTGTAAGGTTCGAGGGCTGAAACCTGTCTTACACCGTCTCTCGCAAACTCTAAATGAGGAATGCAGTCGAGCTCCAACGCACTTGAGCAGAATATTAGAAAAAATAAAACAAAATAAACGATGTTAGTTATACAGCACTAAAAATGCTTAAGATCATTAAAAATTAGCTCTGCCTACAAATAAACCTGCGATATCAATACTAACATTTACAAATAACCCACTACATTACAATGACTAAGATAAAAAATTGGAGAGGACTCTTACGCTCCGTCTTAACGATATGATACGATAGTGTTAATGAGTTAATGCGAATATATGCGGAATTGGTCGAGTTAATGCGAATATATGCGGAATTGGTCATCCTCGACCTTACATTCAAAGATACCTGTGAGTCCTCACAAAACGCCTTCCTCACTGGTGCAGCGGTTAAGCTATGCGCCATTGTCAGGCGATGGCAGACGCTGCCACCGGTGGGGCTTGTGACACCCAAGTTGCTCTCTTCGAGCAATCTATCGCAATAAACCATAATTTAACATCCACCTGCCACGGAGGACAGCTTGCCCACAATCCGGTGGGCAGGTTGTGTAGATGGCCCACAAATATTGCTTCTCAGGGGGTTGGCCACATGGGCCACCTTACGCTACCCCATTTTTCGCTCACAACGACGACGACGCACACCGGACTTCTACGTAACGGTGCCTTTAACGCTATTGTGTTAAAGAAATAGATAATTGCACACGCGTAAAAAATAACTCGTTGTAACTAACTCTGGTATACATTAGCATTCACTGTATATTTACAGAATAGATTCTTATTTTTTAAAACTCTTCACTAGCTCCGCTTACACTCATTTACCAAAGATGGCACGATCAAGCGAGGGTGTTTCACAAATGCTAAGAAACCTATAGAAAGTAGCCAGGCATCATTATTGCACGTCGACAATGTATCCCCTTTTGTTCCTGTAGTTGCAGTTCGCTAAAGGAGAAATTAAAAGCAGCAAAAGGCGATACGGATCCGTGTTTCGCTTTGGAGCGTCGGAGAGCACGTCGCATATTCAAGACAGGCACCCAATGCTACTACTTGGGCGGACAGCTATTTTTATGATTTCAGCTAAGTCATGGTTTGTCGCAATAACTTAGAACACTTCATATTTACAGCGAACAGCATATGGTTTATAAGCAGCTCAGCTTTTAGCGCGATTGTGTTAGAGGGGTTCCGTTCGGCGGAGAACCCCTCGTCGTAGTTGGCGGTGGTGTGTCGAGAAAATCGGGATTGGTCAAAAAGTGTCTGATGTTACAATAGAGCTGCGGAATTGAAAAGTGTTTAAAACACCAGATAAATTGTGAGCATAGCTTCGCAGCATGACTCAATCGTCACTAAAACATAGAAGAATGTAATTTAATTTCCCTGAAAGGAAAATTGAGGTACCTAGAAGGGAATCTAACCTGTTACCTCTTAAGCTGAGTGTCAGACACGCTATCCATATGCATGTTTGCATACCTCGATGCATGTTTGTTTGACATGGTAAAGAGAGGCGTTGCCTGCCTTGTCCGACAGTGGGCTTGTCTGCGAAGTAATATGAAGAGTTCCCAAGCTCACTCAAGGGAGACATTAACGCTATTACGTCATGCCTTAAAGGCAGAGCTATACAGTCCCTCGGAATATAGGAAGTGGAGGTCGGCGATGAGACTGCGCCTGTCATGGCAGCTTGTTTCCTCCGAATTTTTCTTGTACCCAAGGTGGGGTCAAAGACGTATTTACCGAGCATTTCACCCTAAATAAGCTCTTCAACTGTCCTCGATCAGTGTTTCGCGAAACAAACGCAGTGCGCGCTGCTTCTGCTTCTATAAAGGCCTTCACGCTGTAGTGGAAAGCAGCGGGGTTGATTTAATAAATGCATTGGGGTTTAAAGACAGTGAAGGAAAAGTAGATTTTTGGCGGGTAGAAGCAACCAAGTGATGGTTATCTGATTGGTGGCTAAAATCAAGACAAGAGTAAAATTTCACAAGTGGTGGCTAGGTGGCTTGAACCACCGCACGATTAAAAGGGTTCACCCTAATCCATCCATTCTAGCTCATTCATCTCGATTCACTTCCTTTCTGCTCTCTCCCTCTGTATCCCTCCCCTCTAGGTTTTTCCCGGCGCGACCGCTTGGGAAGAGAATTTACAGACCGCTAACATCGAATTAAAGAAATATAAAGAAAAAAAGCCCAACATTACGGCAACTGCCACCTCCCCGCTTGAAAGGGGACGGTCCTATCTTCCATCTATCCATCCGCTAGGGTGCCGGATGTCCGCTCGCGTCCGCGATTGCCCATCGAGGCACCCAAGTGTGCGCGTTCCCGTCGTCGCGGTATTACGATCCTGCCGGCCATACGGCTGCTGCAGGAAAATAAAGGCCGATCCCGACCTCCCCGGACTTTATGCACTCTTGACAGGACATCTTCGACCGGCCCCGGCATTAGGCGGTTCGTCAATGTCTCTTCAGCGTCGGGCCGTTGTTATCGGAGAGCGTACTCACCACTTTGTACTCCGTCAGTATATTGAGGAACGTGATGAAGAGTTCGTTGAGGTTAAACGACGTGTACTGCGTGCTTATCGGTGCGGTGGCCGCCTCGCTGATGTGGGAGTAAGTGAAGCCGTCCATGTACATCTTCAACAGCACCATGGCCTGCACCGTCGCAGCTGGGCTCAAGGACACGACTGCACTTTGCCGTTGCCCAACCCATAATTTGATCCTGCAGAGAAGAGTAAAGCCCGATGAGCTCATCGTGCTATCTGACGCAGCCACAGAATGCAGGGATATGGTCTGCCGATTGGCTCGGTACACCCACATATAGGAAGACGAGGATTTTTAAAACCGTCGTCTGCAGAAGCCCGCGATGCGTTTTCGAGACATTTATCGCCGCGCCACGCGAGTTAAGCGTTCCAAACTTCGCAGAACTAGCTATATGAGACTTTATTAGAATAATTTAATTTTCGCAGACACTTCCTGACTAAAGGCGTCTAAATTAGTTGCGGTGCGCGACAAGACGGGACACAAAGGAAAGGACAGAACATGAAGGTCCGCGCGAAGGAGAAATCAGGTTGGTTATCGTTAAACATGGGCGTTCTTGGTAGGTAATCATGAAATACATCGCATTCTTCGCGCGCTCGTTTGCGTCGTGTCCTTTCGTTCCCTGTGCCTGTCTTGTACACACTGTGTTTATTGGCAACCTACTACGAAACCTATCCGATACGCTACTATACATAGATGTTCACCGATATAACCTACACGATAAGCTTCTATGCATAGATGTTCACCAACCTAGCCTAGAATTTCGCCTCCATCGAAATTCGACGGCCGCGGCCGGGATCGAACCCGCGTCTTTCGGGTTAGCAGCCGAGCGCCATAACCACTGAGCCACCGCGGCAGCTGCAGACTTCTGTCTGCACAGTCTAGAGACTGTCTATAGATAATCTTTAAGAATAGACAATAGGCGATACAAGTCCTATGACATTTTATTCACAATCTATAGATTTATAATCATGCGCGTTTAGTATACATTTCTTATATAACGTCTATAGACTATGAATAGACAAAATAAATATCAACAGTAAGGCAACATAGTCTATAAGACGTATGCAGAGTACCTATAGACCATTTTTATAAAGGCGCACCGCCTAATTTAAAAATCCACCACCACAAGAGCAGCTAGGAGGCTGCGACAGTATGGATGTCGCTGACGGAGAGGGCAAGCATATCAGGGGGATTTATAGTGTCACATTTGCCGGTAACGTAATAAAAAAAACAAATTAATAAATTACGTTATGGCCACGAGGGGGATACCAATTCGCGATAGCGCGAACAGATCAGCTTTGCTGGTCGCTGCATTAGACTACTACGCCCCTTCCGCTCCTTTGTTTTTAATTCCCTTTATTCCCAACTGGATCATACAATATGTTGTTGTGCTCGCGCTTCCTTCCTGCTGTTGAGTTCGGCGAATTTGGACATGGGGAGGATTCCCTGAGGACCCCCGCGAGGGTGGCTGAGCCCTCTGGGGGAGACGTGGCTGCAGGAATGCCGGAAGCAGCGACGATAATAGCGTCCTCGCGTCTTCTAAAAGGACTGCCGGAAGCAGCGATGACCACGGCGTCCCCACGTAATCGTTCCGGTCATCAGGCGACGAAGTACAGGATCAGCATTGCCCTCTTCAGTCACGCTGCGGTTTAACAATTGCCCGAGTGCCGCGCCTTCGACAGAGGTTCCGCGTTCCGGTAATCAGTACAAGATCTTTCAACCCCTGCTGGGAGACAGTCTGCATTCCTGTGTCACGCAGGCGCCTTCTGGGTCCCCATGGGCGCGGTCCGGACACACATGCGCACCCGCCTGGAGGCCGCGGCGACGACAACGTGACCGGGTCCTGTTCCCTTTCCCTCGACCGAGCTGCGAGAGAACATCAGGACCGCCCTGCCGTGGGTGGTACCATCAGTGCCATCGTGGGATTGGATATCATTCTTCGAACTATATTCCCCTGCTAGGGATCTGGGGAATACGAAGAATATTTAAGGAGCTGCTGGTTTCTTACCAGAGGAGAGCCCCCCTCTTGAGAGATACCCAAGACTCCCGACTGCTAAGAAGCTCTCTTTACTGAGAGGCACTCTCAGTTGCTCTTACTTGTACATTATGTAAATAGCCTTGTATAAAGTTTTTCAAAGTGTTCTGCCTTCGATCGTCCTCTTCTCTTCTCCGGCCCAGTCAGGCTACCTGAATGCCAACAACTGGCGGCAGCGGTGGGATGCTGCTACCTGAATACCAACAATGTACACAAGAAGCCAGAGCCAACCAGTGACTGGAGTAGGAAAACTAAAATTCTCTAATGGTGTTTAAGGTTTCAATGTACGGGAGGCAGTAAGGGGCCGGACCCTGAAGTCTGAATATTTTATGATATCTTGCAACTGTTGTTTTAATACTCTCTAACTAGCCGTACGTCAAGGTCTGCGTGACGCACCGCCATCCTGCTCCTTCATATAATCATCATCATCACCATCATCATCATCATCATCAGCCTGACTATGCCGTGTTACATTGGGGCGTCCGCCCATCTGTATTAGCGGAATCGTCGGCAAGGCTCACCTGTTGGAAACCAACACTACGATGCTTCGGGATGGTTCCGAGCCACGCTATAAGGATCGCTCCGGTCCCGATCCGAGTACCCGAGAACGTCGCCCGGGTGGATTCCGGGAACCAAGTAAGTGAAGGGGAGGCGCCGCCGCAGCGATACAACGGCAACTGTTTTTCAAAAATGCCCGTGACTAAGCTTAGGGAACTAATGTGACCTCATTCCCGGTAGAAGACATTCAGCGTGGGGATACAACAGCAAGCTGGAGGTCGTCGTCCTCTAATCTTCTCAGGCATGGCAAATGATGAAGCGACTCCTTCCCGCTTCTTGACCCGGCCGTGCGATCTTGCCCGGCGCGTCGGCTGACATCTAAAGAAGAGGTGTCGGCGGTGCTTGGGATCTTTCGGCTGGCTACGAGATCATCCCCTTCGTATTCGGAGTGAACCCGAGGTCATCTTCCTCTCTCCCTGGCTCGACACATGACGAGGGCGTGTCCCTGTATGCGGTGGTGCGTGTTTTTGTGCGATAATGAAAGTTTTAGACAACTCCCACCCTGGCGGAGACGTCCTCAACTTGGGGAATCTAGGGATGGAGAACCGTATAAAAACTGGACGGTGAGTGCGCTGAATCATGCTTCCTTTTAATGCTCCTTCTGGATGCTCCATTTTGGGATCCATGCTCCATTTTGGGATCCTCCATTATGATCCTACCTTAAGATCCTCTCTTCGGAGAGAAGTTCATTTTGATCTTAATCCATGTAAATAATGTAAATAAACCCACTTGTTACTTTCCTCCCCTCACCCGACTCCTTTAAAGGGACACTGAGGAGAAATTGAAGTTGGCTTGTATCGATAGAATAGCAGCTCCTGATCACGAAAACGCCACTCTTACTGAAAACAAACCTCTTGTAATGTAGAAAATAGCAAGAACCAAAACACAGGTATCGCCGTCACAGGCCAATCTCGCAAGTACAAGCGTGATGACTTCCTAGGACAAGAGGCGCCACCTTGGAGGAATTTTCCTTACTTCATGGACGTCGTGAATCTCTGAGGCTAGCAAAGGAAGGTTGCGGCGCACCGCACCGCTAGCCGTCAGAAATCACGGACTCTGCGTTTACGTCACGTGTCACGTCACTCCTTTCTGAGACATCATAAGAATTGCCGTGGCGTCATAAGAGTTCCCAGAGTTTGAATCAGAGTGGCGGGAAAAACTTTTTCATCTTAGAATCCAATTTTCTTTGAAATAAATGCATCTTTCGCGCCCGGACAAGCGGCAACGAAGCCATGAAATGCCGAACTATCAGATTTTGCTAGCAAAAAAAAAAATTGGTTGAGCTCTCCTCAGTGTCCCTTTAACTCGTCGGCAGTCCTGTCCTGGTGGTGGTGGCGGTGTTCGGAGCAAGCGTCGTTCCTGACCTGTGGTCCCACAAGAGTGCGACACCGAGCGCTTTCCCCCCATCCCCAACAGCCCACTGCAGGACAAAGGCCTCTCCCAAAGCCATGACAAGATCGTAGGCCCGACAATCGCGTTTTCAATCTGCAGGTATCTAATGCCACAGGGCTGAAACGAAAATCTTTCTTAAAAGAAAGTCCTTTGGACAACGTCACAGAAAATAACGGCATTCCAGCCGACAAAGAAAACATGCTCAATCCTTTCATCCTTTTTACGCAGAAATACTCCCCAAAGCACAAATAATTCGTTCTCCTGCAGCCATGCTTTTATGGGAGAACAGCCGCTGTGTAACCTCCGAAGTAAAAACACTTATCCAGAGCCTCAAAAAAAGCCGCAGTAAAGATGCAGATGGCATCGATATCAGACCAGTTAAACATGTAGTGGATCTTATTGCACCTGTATTAGCTCATATTTTCAACACTGCATTGTCAACAGGCGTTTTTCCCCAGATCATGAAGGTCGCGAAAGTGACAGTTATACACAAAGGAGGAGATAGGAATATGAGTAATTATCATCCAGCCTCTATACTGCCAATTTTTTCTAAAGGCCTTGAAAAGGTAATTATGGTCCGAGTGGATAGTTTCGCAAATATAATTTAATAAGAGATAGTCAGCATGGTTTCAGACAAAATCGCTCTACAGAAACCGCCTTACTAATTCAGAAAGACATAATACTAGATAACTGAAAAAAAATTAGTGACGCTTGGTATTTACCTAGACTTCAGTAAAGCTTTTGACCGCATTAATCACGACTTATTGCTCACAAAATTAGAAAGATACGGTATCCGAGGACTATAGCTCCAGCTTCTAAAATCTTACCTTCACTCACGAACCCAATTTGTAGCAATAAACGAACATAAATCAAGCCCTCGACAAATAAAAACTGGCGTTCCACAAGGCAGTATCCAAGGTTCCATATTGTTGTGTACTATGTAAATGATGTTGTTCAAACAATCCCCAGATATCAATTTGTAATCTACGCCGATGACTGTACTGTGTACGTTGCCGGCCGAAATTTATCATGAATGCTTCGCAAAGCAAGCTCCGTTTGCAATACGCTTCAAGAATGGTCGCAAAGAAACAACCTGCTTATCAACGAGGCAAAAACGAAATGCGTCCTTTTCAGGGCTCGAGGGACTTGCGTCAAGATGACAAATACTACCAGATTAGGATCATTTAGTATATCGTGCGATGAAAGTGTAAAAACACTTGGGGTGACTTTCTCAGATGACATGTCTTGGAACGAACATGTCAAGATTCTCTGCGGGAAAGTGCAAAAAGCTGCCAGTATTTTAAATAGCTGCCGTCTCTCGTTTCCAACTGGTGTAAAAAGCTTCTTTATAATTCATTATTCTATTTGCAGTTTGATTTTTGCTCACTGATTTGGGGGAACACGACATTAAAGAATATACATAGCTTAATTCTATTGCAGAAGAAAGCAATACGAGCAATTGAGAATGTTCCTTACTTGGAACACACTCAACCACTTTTCCTCAAAAACAATATATTTAAAACTACTAACATATATAGCTTCAAGTTAAATAGATGCTACAAGCGAGTAATTAAGGGGAAACTTGAGACATTCCTAACACAGGCAAACTTAGAGAGCACACACAGCGTCTATCCCTATCGTCGTCAGGTGCCCTGAAACATTCCTTTTTCGCGTACATACTATGGGCAACAAAGAATTGCGCACACGCTGCCAAGCATTCTCAACCGCTTCCACTAGGAAGGCGTGGATGTGGAAAGGCTTAGAAACAACCGCATTTTACTGATATTATCATGTCATAGTGAACATTTGTGATGTCAAGAGAAATTATCAATTAAGATAAGTCTTTCATTTCACTGAAATTATTAGTGTTTTCGCATTAGACAGATGCGTTGAGTATGTATGTCTCTCTTCCACGTGTATTTGTCCGAATCTTTTATTTTTTATATTTATTTTTTCCCTTGTAAACAATGATTGTCCTTTGCCTGGTGCCTTTGTAAACTTCTAGGCTTTGAAACCTGTAGTCTTGTATGCAGTATTTAATCTTTTTTTTCTGTAATCTTGTAACGGGATATATGCAAGCTGTTACTGTTGCCTTTGGGGGATGGAGCCCCGTCAAGCTGTGTTAAAACAGCTTTTCCTCCACCATCCCTTTTAAATTTTTGTGTGGAATAAATAAATGAATGTTCAAATGTTCAAAACTGGAGGGGATACTTATATAAGCTCCGCCTTGAGGTTATGACGCGATAGTGCAATGCGTCAATTCCCATATATGCAGAGGGTCATTCTCTACTTTACGTTCATAGATCCCCGGGAGTCTTCGTGCCCCTCCTGGCGCAGTGGTGCAGCGGTTAAGCGTGCTCCGCCGCCCTGCGATGGCAGGTTCTCCCAGCAGTAGGCCTTGTACGGTTTAAGTTGCCCTTCCCGAGCGACCAATCTTTAATTTAACTGCTACCTGTCACGGATGGCACTTTGCTCACTATGCGGTGGGCAGATTGTGGTGCACAGCAAGGTCTCGGGACCTATAGGCTGCCCACCTAAGCTGCTTCTCCGGGGTTGGCTGCTGGGGCACCCTACGTACGCCACTCTATTAATCGCTCACAACGCCAATGCCGACGCCGGTTGTTCTGGGTAGCGGGGTTTTTAACGCTACCGCTTTAAAAGAAAGCGTTTTGGCTGCAGGAGAAATTTTCTTAACACTTTTTAAAACACCTTGCCTCGGACGTGCACAGTACATTATCCTGTACAATTGTTTTAGGAAGAGTGATTCACAAAAATCTTTGAAGAGATTTTTCCCAGTCATTGTACTGAGACAATCTGAAGGAAACCATGTATGCAGAAAATGACAGGACTGCAGAACTTCCTGAAAATATCCACTAATTGCTTCTTGAGTACAGTGTGATGTCATGAAGAATGCAGGCAAAACTCTGTCCAGTCTCAGCTGGCTACAGAACCTAAAAGAAGGTCTCTAGCTTCCTTAAAGAAAAGAAAATGATTGACAAAGTGTCCGACAAACAAATGCACCCTGACCAACCCCCCCCCCCCCCCCCGGGGTTATGTGCACTCACTTCAGAGGAAACAACAACAAACCACAACCTCCATAGTGGATCCGCCGAATAAGGTTGGTTCGGCTAGCCCGCTGCCAAAAGAAACCCCACACAACCACTGCAGGCGCTCTGTAGAGCTTTTTGTACATTCAGACGCGAACAGTGTAATACATGCATTGCGCACTACTGTTTGTTGACCAAGAAAACTGCATTGCGGTAGCTGAACATCCCGCTGCCAGTTTCGCACTCTGCTCTGGATGCCATATCTTCATCAGCTAACATCCGTGCGTTATAGATTCTAAACATACCGCTATAGCAATGCACGCTAACTTGTAACTTTTGGAAATGAAAATTGGTTTTAGGGGAAAGGAAATGGCGCAGTATTTGTCTCACAACTCAGCGGACACCTGAACCGTGCCGTAAGGGAAGGGATGAAGGAGGGACGGAGAGAAGAAAGGAAGAGGTGCCATAGTGGAGGGATCCGGACTAATTTCGGCTGCCTGGGGATCTTTAACGTGCACTGACATCGCCCAACACACGGGCGCCTTCACGTTTCGCCTCCATCGAAACGCTGCCGCCGCGGTCGGGTTCGAACCCGGGTAATGTGGATCAGAAGCCGAGCGCCCAAACCACTGAGCCACCACGGCGGGTGACTTTTGGGTGCATGTTTTCTTCTTTGCAATGATGCGTAAGGTACTATTATACATTGATCAACAAGTGGTATTCTCCTAGGCCAATAAATAATTTATGATAGAATTTCTTCCTCGTGCTGTTTCGATTTCAACAGCCGAAGGAGGACTGCGACGTCAGCGTGTGCTTACAGGTGACGTCAGGCATAAAAAAAACATTGATATTACGAGTAAAAATAACCTTGCGCGCATTAGCACGCCTGAATTGATTCTTGGTATTCTTGCGCAGGGCCGCTATTTGGCCAGGAATGTTAAGAATTTTGGCAGTCCCGAATATTTTTTTTCCGCCCCGTCAGCTCTTTGGGTTATGACTCCATTCATGCCGCGCCGTTGTCCTTGTCGTAAAGCAGAATGAGCTGACGTCATGCATGCGTCATTGCAAGGCACGAAGATGATGGGCCAGAATACTGATCACTGATTGGTCTGAAAACAACGGATGACAGCTGCGGTCTCGTGGTCTCCCTTTGCTGCCCCTTCTTCCCTGTCGTTCACTGTATCTGATCATGCGCCAACGTACGTGACCTGCGTGACCTCATCCCCACGCAACTCTCCAACTCCACCTCCACACACATCAACTGGCGACTGCACTTGGCTACTCCCACCCGGTCGCAAAAAGGCACCCCTTCCCAAAATTACTAAACCTTTCCTGCGTTTCCCCTCGAGCCCGCTGTCTCAGGAGTAAACGCCCCGTATTTTTTTCATTTCCATGTCTTACAGGTGAAGTTGTTCTTTGAAATCCGGGGCGGCAGCTGCCATCAGCAGCACGTCGTCAGACCTAACAGCAAGCTGCTAGCTTTTCCTCATCATACAAGATATGCTACACCCGTGTCATTACGTTCTGAAAATGCTTACTAGTATCGGGACGCCCGTTCCAAGCACAATGCGTGAAAATATAACTGCGCTTTGCCTAACAAATCTGCTCCTACTAAAATATCATCTGGGGCCAGATTCTCGATATTCGCAAATCCGCCCAGAGCGGGGCGTACCCGTGAGTCAGTGACGTCCACATCGGGGTGGCACCAAGGAATGTAAACGCAGAATAGGATGACAAAAATGCAAAATAAAGTAGAAAAAAATAAATGCTGTCGCCAGCTGCCTCATTCCGAGAACAAAAGCTCCAATGCTCTAAAGTCATGCCTGAAGCCAGCTGATGGCGATGGGGCTGAACGCAACGCGAAAGACCCAGCAAGGCGGTCGTCACTTGAACAAGAGTTTAGCGGTAATTATACTCATGAAGCGATAATACATGAAGCGATCTTCGCGACGCTGCCAGTGGTACATCAGCATGAAGCGATGAGACTTGGCGGCAGATCAGCGCGTTTCAGCAGCATTGCTCAGTTGTGGCCGCTTCTGTGTTCTGTCACCTCGCATTATGAGACAGTAGGCTTGCGGTAGCAGCCCGTTCAGACATCCGACAGCAGGAAGGATAATGAAGAGATGCCCTATACAACAGCCTTTTCTGTTCCACCACTCCTCCCAGGCTTTAACTCAACCATTTAGATCCATGGATATTTATTAAGCGGCGTCGGCAGCTTCGGGGAAACCGCTCTCAGCTCACCGCCCAAAGCCACCGCGCAGCACGTCGCGTCTAATTTTCTCCATATGCGGCGATTCCGCACTTGTGAGATCGAAGCGGATCAGCGTCACGGAGAGAGGAACTGGCGGAAAAACGGCTGGCTATCGGCTGCCTATCGTAACCTCAACGCATCAGTGGCGTTGTAAAGCTTAACCTCAATGTGTCCCCTTCAGCGGTGTACCCCGTGGGGGGGAACGGTGTAGTGCGCGCAGGAGGTTGGACTAAACAAGTGGGGCTTTACACAGCGAGTGCTGGCTGCGAAAACGCATGCTTAGCACGGCAATCTGTTATAGACTTTAGGAATCGAGGTTTATCAAATTAACGCTATCCTTGGTTACGTTTGCAAGCGGCCGCACACGAAACGTACACGACTTCGCATCGTGTTAAACACAACGCTCCGAACACGTATTGTATCTTATTGTCAAAAGCTTGAAATGCGAAAGCAAAATAGAGATATTCACTATTTGAGGACATACACCTCGTTAGCATGCCTTGAGATACTCAACCTTTGCTTTGTGAACATTCAATATGAAGTGCGCCTGCATGCAGACATCACATAAACTTTATAAAGCATGACACGTATCCAGTGTGTACAGTGGCAGGTACACTATTTTATTTGAAAAAAAGCTCTCAAGAATGCTAGTCGCTTTTCAATGTTTGGAAAGGCCCTCAATCTCATTAATTATCTCTGACATGAGCACATAGCTCTTACCAAAAGCATATAGGCAGCTACACTGCTCGTGTGATGCAAGTACATATCAAAATGAGAGGTGAAACGAAGTTCGTCATGCACAGCCCTACATTCCTTTGCTGGATAAAAACTGCAATGTATCTAGAGCAGCGCCAAGCTGCTCCTTTCAATGCAGCAAGACTCCTCGTAAAAGGGAAAGGTTTAATTTCAGGAAAGGTGAATTCGAATGGAAAAAATGTATTCACATATGCTACTCAAGATTGGGGAAGGAGAGGAACATAGAGGCAGAGAGTAAAGATGGAAGGTGAAGACATTTTACAATTTCTTGAATTTTTACTGCTCAAACAAACCGCTCATGTGTGCAGAAGTGTTCAAGAAAAGTTGTTTTCATGGTCATGGTTGTGGTGAGCAAAAAAGGAAAAAAAAGCAGTTCAGGGATGAACAAGAAAAGACATCTGAGATCACTGCGGTAACCCGCATTAGAGGAATGCGAAAGCATGGACGCCTCCTCGCCACTCTTCCATCAATTGCCCATTTTGAGTTTTCAAATTTGGCTCCACACTTCGGTTTCAACTTTCGTGCCACGTTTGGCTTCGCTCACACTTTTGGTTTTTCAAATTCAGCGCCACACTTGGCTCCGCCCACTTCAGGTGCAACATTAAAAATTGGCTAGCGTGGCTCGCACAAGGACATGAATTTTTTTGACAGAGCTGCATTCTATGAACAAAAAGTGGAGAAGCCAACAGTAGCTTTGTTAAACTGTAAAATGGCAACATGTTCATCATCGATGGCCCAGTCATACTAAGATTGTAGAGGGTAAGCAGGTTGTCTGCAATTTTCCTTAAATCACCAAAAAGCATCACCAACTTCCATACAGCAAAGTGCAAAAGGCGGAGTCAATGAAAGTATGGTATAACACAGTGCCACTGGGCGTACAGGTCGACAGTGATCTTGTGTCCCAAGTATACAAGGTTGAGAGCCCAGGTAAAAAAAAAGATCTCATTTCAAGTTTGATTACTGCAGTGGAAATCATATCCTTCCAGCTGGAAACCATTCAATTCCAGCTGCAAAATGTCTTTTGCGGCTTAATTAATGACACATAAATTATGTACAACTGGATAATTTATACTTTCAGTTAGCTTCAGCTGAATTAATGAAGAATTTGCCGGTTTCCATCTGGCGTACCCATTCCGACTAGAAAAGCTAAGAATGGTTTGCCTGCCAACACTCTGTTTAAGTCTTGCATTTTCATCAGGAATTTAATGACCATGAAACAATTGCCTGACTTTTCACCCAAGAAAAATAGTTCTTTGATGTGTAACTACATGCAGCACGAGAAAAAGCAGTCTAAAGCAAGCACAGAGGCAACCAAACGCCACGAGGCAAAGAATCTTGCGATCTTATCACACAAAGAGCGTTACACAAAATGTGTTCCACCCTGAAGAAGAGGTGTAAATGAGTACAGACGTAGTGGCCATGCTGTAGGCTAGGCACGTTGTGGACTGAACGCTCTCCACAAGCACCAAAGCAAAGAGAAAAGCAGTGGTGAAAGCATGTTCAGTCAATACCATGGTGCTAGAAAGAAAACATTTTGGTGCCATCCTGTTTTTCACTGAACTGAAGCACCAAATAAAATGTGCGGTGTGTATAAGCAGAACACATGAGGAGGCGCCAAACCAAGGAATGGCATTTCTTCACCATCACAAAAGCTTGTGTTGAAGCACACACTTAGCAAGTTGGCAGACGGTAGGCGGGAAGTGTGCCAACACTTGGCACACTTCCCGACTCACGAAAAGTTGCAGCACCAGGGAAACCTGATCTCTGTTGTGATGCATACCACTAATAAATTGAAAGCCAGAAATATGGTCCTGTTTATAGAAGAGCACCAAAGTGATGACTTCACCAGCTTCCTTGCAGTATGCTATCAAACTTGAAGCAGAGAAATTGTACAGTGATTGCTTGGACAATAGCTACACGAGAAAACAACTGAGTGTGATTCCCACACGCAGTTACTGTCTATCAGGCAAAATACAAAGGGTGCTATGTCCTGCTCCATGTTGTAGATGTTGGTGTTCCTGCTATTATAACAACTCTCCGGTGGTGTCATGGTCCTGCAGCTGAGTGTGGATGAATATGTTGTGTTGCACAATGCAAACTGTGCAGATCTTCGAAGAGATCCCTTGACCATGTCGTACAGCACTCGAAACCCTTGCAGACATGCCATGTAGTCGTTCAGGAACCTGGTATAGCCACCCACCTAGGTAGCCATTCCTGCCGAGAGGTGATTGAAGACGAATCTGGCATCAGGGCTCTGAACACATGAGACCCCATGGTGAGACCGGTGCGCCACATCTGCACAAGGTGCATACATCACCTGGATTTTAACCCTGTGCACTGACACCTTTGAACGGGATAGACATTGGGCTCCAAAGTATGTTAAATTGTTGAAGCTGCAAGTTAAACTACAGTCTAGTTTTACATAAAAATGTAAAATGTAATGCCCTCTGCAAAACCAATCATTAGTACCGAAACAAACTGTTTCCCTAACTGCTACAAACTACAGTCTAGTTTTACATAAAAATGTAAACTGTAATGCCCTCTGCAAAACCAATCATTTGTACCGAAACGAACTGTTTCCCTAACTGCTACAGGTACTTGATGGCAGATTTCCCAAACTGATGGGCAAAAAAAAATTATTAGTCTTTTTATACTCAAAGGAAACCACAACACAGTGCATTGCAGGGAAGGGCACAAGCTCAATTATTTATGACTACCTTGAGTTTTGCACCAATCAAAATGAGGCTGCCGTGACATTGTGGTCAGCAAGAGAAATCCAAAGCCACCGAACACGTATGACCCACACCTATCTCTACTCTCATCTGAAAATTATAGACATGATTCATTTACACTATTTTGATACGCAGGCTCTGTTTACGTTTTCCTTCTTTGCTCAATAAGCCATATATAAATGCAATCATATATCACTAGCCATATGAAATCTTACTCCAGGTGAACACATTATCCCTTCATCACTGTCACAGAACACTAAGCATGTGCTCACCAGTTTCACGATTTTTATGCGGGCAGTACAGGAGAATGGAGAGATATTCCACACATGGATGAATTTCACTCATACGTATGTGCTGGAACCTTCGCCGGCATGTACAGCACACCTGTAAAAAGAAATGCACAAGACTCATATATTTGTTTTCGCGTGCCCTTACACAAAGTTTTTCTCCCTTCTGCGGTCATTTCTACGTGACTGCTATCAACACAGCTATGAAAATTTCAGCTTGAGCAGCGCAATTTTATGCGATTTATTATTAATGCTTAAGTCCGGTTATAGTAATTTTTTTAAGCTGTCACGCAATTTTTTTTGCACACTTAAGGAAACGACTTCTTCCAGCTGATCTCACCTATGCTTTCTTTCACATACACCGACACCAAAAACCAACAAATCGTCCAACGCACTAGCATGCTAAGCTTTGTCTTCTCAATTTGGCGCTGCGCGCAATAATTGAAACACAGTATGGTGCACGAAGCAACGCGAAATCCCGAAAATAAATTTTGGATTCGAAGCATGCGTCCTGCACATACTCATTTCCAGCCTGCATGCAGAAGGAATGAGGATGAGACTGCACAAATTATTTCCTTACCTCAATGATGCCATAGACGATGTCACGTTGTACCTTTCCCGGCAGGCGTTCACGCTGTCTTGCTGACACCGCTGTGATCAAATAGTGCGCCAGTGCACACGGATGTCTCGTCGAGAAGGCCTACACATTCCTGGGGTTTGTTGCTCGGCAGCGCGAACATCTGTCGTGTCATCCACTCATCACGCGCGCAAAGCCCATCCGTTCAACGACGTTCACGACTGGCGACCGCACTTCACAGCTCGACAGTTAGGCACTGCTCACTGCAATGCATCCTTGAATAGCCACCACATCATACGTCTCGTCAGGTCACACACTAGCTGTCTAGTCAGAGAAAACTCGACAGCATCGTGGTGCTCGCGAAAGGACGAATAAATGCAACGAGCAGCAGAACTCATCAAAGCGCACAGCCGGCTGGCGCCGACATTTCCACTCAACATTAACCGCACAGACCGATGATTCCTCAGTGCGAGCGAAAGGTTTGCAACGGGAGAGCAGTTAGCGCCCCTATGCGGCTGTACATTTAACCTCTCGCTATTAATGCTCTTAAAGGCTGCTAATATCCGATGTGCCGTTATGACGCCGTTTCATTGCACAGACTTTTATGAGCTGAGTTTTGGCTTCAAATAAATACCTGTTAAACTGCGGCGACATAATGCCGAATAAATCAGCGTTTCATTCACTCATTCGGCTACCTTGCATCAGGGCGGTATTATGGCGGCGAATAATAATAACAATAACAACAATAATAATAATAATAATTGGTTTTGAGGGAAAGGAAATGGCGCAGTATCTGTCTCATCATCGTTGGACACCTGAACCGCGCCGTAAAGGAAGAGATAAAGGAGGGAGTGAAAGAAGAAAGGAAGTAAGATGTGCCCTAGTTGAGTGCTTCGGAATAATTTCGACCACCTGGGGATCTTTAACGTGCACTGACATCGCACAGCACACGGGCCCCTTAGCGTTTTGCCTCCATAAAAACGCAGCCGGCGCGGTTGGGTTCGAAGGCGGCAAATTCGAAGTCCCCGGTTTCGAACTCTACCGCGGCGGCTGCGTTTTGGTTGAGGCGAAACGCTAAGGCTCCCGTGTGCTGTGCGATGTCAGTGCAAGTTAAAGATCCCCAGGTGGTTGAAATTATTCTGGATCCCTCCACTGCGGCACCTCTTTCTTCCTTTCTTCTCGCACTTCACCTTTATCTGTTCCCTTACGGCGCGGCTCAGGTGTCAGCTGGTATGCGAGACAGAGAATGTGCCATTTCCTATCCCGAAAAACCAATTTTCATTTGAGCCTTTTTTGCCAATGGCGACCCATTGTATATATGGTGACACGTCAGGTTTACATTACTCCATAATACGTGCGTATCACGTATTTCACGTGACATTGTTGCAGCAATCAGATTTAAGGAAGCGTCTATTTCTAGTACGCAGCTGTTTTCTCCAAATTGGCAAGTCGAGAGCATGTATTCTCGCACGTACCACCTGTAGCTTTTTTTGCTCACCACAATCATACATAATTTCCGGGCACCAAGAACAGCGCTCCTAAAAATCTATTTTCGACGCCACGTCAAATTGACGTCGACGGGAAAATATTGTCTGTAACTGCAGAAAGCGACGCACACTGTGATGCTGACTGAGGCCTCTGAGAGCCAATCAGAGAGGAAACATGGCGCCGACAGGCGAATGTGAATATCGAGGATCGGGCCACTGGACACTTGTGAACTAGAGCTGGTGGGACCAGCATGACGCCCGGCTGAAACTTAACACGCGCCCTGACCGAAGGCATTGAACACAGGGTTCCAAGCAGCCTAGAGAAAAATCCCGCAAGTGCATCAAAGCCGCTCGGCAGAGTAGAAGGCTTAGAAGCAAACTCACCCTGCCGGTAGCGGGGAACGGCTGAGGGCTGTGACCGGCTGCGTGTATTTCTGCGCAGGCGCTTCTCGGAGCTTAAGCACCTCTTCGCCTTTGCCACGGAGGTGGTGGTGGTCACCAGCGGCTTGTCCTCCGATGGTGCTGCGTGGCCCCGAGGCGACGAAGTACTTGGAGAGCTCGAAGTCCGGTGGCTGCCCCGATGGCCGCGTGGCACGGGTTGCGATGTTCCGGCAGCTCTCACGGCAGCTGGCAGCTCCTTGGCCAAGATCGTTCTGCATCGCGAGCTGGAGTCTACAACCAGTCTGATGGGTCTGAGCAGCCGACTGGTCGGGAGGGACGGTGTGGACGCACATAGCTTGGGGGTGCCTCATGGTGGAACGGCTCTAAAGAAAAGATGGCGTGCGTTCGATGTCTCGTGCAGCTCGAGCATACAGAGCTAGAGCAGCCGACTCGAGATGTTGATGATGATGATGATGATGATGATATTTTCGGTATTAATGGCGCATACCCACGGCGGCGTATTGTTGTTGTTGTTACCCTCATACAATGACACATGCCCACATAGGGGGATTGGAAAAAGAATTGGGGCCACGGAGAGTTTTTCAGATAAATATTTCCTGGGCGAAAATAAAATGAATGCTGAGGAAGGAAGAAGTAAACAAAAAGGAACAGTGAAATGAAACTGGAAATACATAAGGCACGCAGGAGGTCGAGACTGATGTTTATTGCCAAATGGTTAAATGTAATGATAATTGTAAGAATAAAAATATTATTGTAAAAATATATTATTACCAAGGTAGCCAATTTAATTCCAATAAAAATTGTCTGTAGTTTAGCTCTGGTTAACCCTAGTCGAAATTGCGAAAGCTTCGTTTCCTCGGCACGTCGTCTACGCAGCGTCTCATTCCGACGCTCTCGAGAATTCAAAGCTGTCTCTTCCGCAGTTGAAGAGTAACTAAGGGAGGTGTCACTTCTAGCCGCATCTGCGTTACGACGCTTCTCGAGTCTTGCGGCGCGTTCTTCTGGCGTCTCTTGAGCGCGTTGTCTCTTGCTCGCTTCGTTCTGTCGGGTTTGCGTCTCTTTCGCGCTCTCCATAACGACTACAATATGCACACCGTTTAGCTAAACGTTGTTCCCGCTCTTCATCCGTTTCTTCCGCACGCCGCCACTTCTTAGCTGCAGCACATCGTTGCAGCTTCACCTTATGCACATCATCCGACATACCGTGGAGGATTCGCTGGGATGATCGCGACGAGCCGAGTTGGGGGAAGAGAGAGAATAAACTTTATTTTGCTCTAGTTTTGTTCGTCTGCGGTGTCAGATGACTTGGGTCATCTTCTCTTGCACAGGGTCGTCTGCCCCTACTCCAGGGCTCCGTTGGATGCCGCCTCCAGCTTCGCCCGCTGGATTAGACCAATTTGGTCGCACCGGCGGTGGCTGGAGAGCAATCCCTCCCACTGCTCCGCACTCGGGTTTGGTATCGCTGGGAACACGGGTATTTTCGGGCATTCCCACGAAATATGATACTGCGTGGGCGTTTCGTTACACCATGGACATGTATCTTTATATTGGATGGGGTGAATTTTGCTTAGTATATGCAGGTTACGGTAGGTACCCGTTTGCAGCTGTCTCCAAGCTACAGACTCTTCCCTGCTAAGTGATTTGTGTGGTGGGGGTAGCGTCTTCTGACCCCCGTAAAATAATCTAAAATCGCCGTACATCCCTGAGGGATAGGTACGAAAACCTCGGGGCCGCCAACGCGGGAAGCTCGGCTTTTCGTATGCTCTCGAGCTACCCTGTCGGCCTCTTGGTTGCCTGCCGCTCCTTCGTGACCTGGCGTCCATACTATCGTATGCAAAAGTGGTCTTCCTTGCTTATCCTTTTGGGGTGCGCCGCAAGAGCGCAGTATGCGGAGCGCCCGGCGGCTGATTCTGCCGTTCATATAGTTTCTGCAGGCTGCTTGCGAGTCTGATATGATCGTTAAAGACTACTTGGACCGGTAGCCCTCCGCTGCCGCTAGAGCAACGGCCGCCTCTTCGGCCTCGACTACCGTGCAGTCGTTTAGAGATTCGCTAGTGATCTCGCGTAGGTCCGAGCCTATCACCGTCGCCACCATGTTGTAATTGCCTTGTCCTGGAATTTTGGCGTATCTGGCTGCGTCCACATACACAATTGTGTACCTCAGGGCTAGTGTTCTTTGTATATAGGTGATATAGGAGGCTCTGGCCGCTCTGCGTGCAGTGTGCAGATTTGTGTCCATATTTTCTGGCAGTGGGGCCACCTTTAATATTTGTCTGCGTTTGCCAGGTATTGTGTCTGTTCATTGAATTTCTACTAGCGCTCCTTCACAACCCAGTTTTCTTAATACTTCCCTGCCCGTTGGTGTAAGCTATAAACGCTGTAGCTGGGTTACAAGCTGAGCTCTTTTGAGCTCGTCTAGCGTGTTTAGCACTACTAGGGCCATGAAATTTTCGGTCGGTGTGCTGTTTGGTAATTGCAGGGCATCTGTGTAGGCGCGACTTAGGATTGCTTCGGCTTGTTGTGTTTCTCCTTGGGTAAGGTTAAAGTAGGGGAGACTATAGGTCGTCCTGCTCACCACTAGGCTCCTCACGAGTTTAAGCGTGTCTTCCTCGCGCATGCCGTATCGTCTCTGCGAGACCCGCTTAATCATGGGAGCAATCTGCAGCGTCGATGCTTTTAGTAGGGAGAGGGTGTGAGTACAGCGTGCGATTGTATCCACATTCCTAAGATTGTAATCATGGGTTTCTCTGGGATAGGTTTGCCTTCGAGGTAGATTTCGAGTTTTAGCTCCTCGTCGTCTGCCGGAACCGTGCGATTCTGTTTGCCTCGCCAGGCGCGGAGAATTTCCGATATTTCTGTCGAGCACGCGAGGCCTCTGTTCTTGACATAGTTTTCTACTCATGTCGCGGCTTCCCGAAGTTTCTCTTCCTTTTCCTCTAGCGACCCTCTGGTCATCCAGATTGTGATATCACTGGCGTACATGGCGTGGTGTATGCCGTTGATTGTTTATAATTGTTTAGCTAACCCAATCATCGCTATGTTAAAGAGCGTGGAAGAGATGACTGAGCCCTGGGGTGTTCCTTTGTTTGGGGTGGAGAATTTATCCGATCTAAGTTCTCCTACTCCAATCGTAGCTGTTCTGTCCAAAAGAAACGCTTTAACATAGCCATGGATCCTCCTCCCGCAGTTTAGGTCGTCTAGACCCGTAAGGATGGCGTCGTGGCTGACATTGTCGAAAGCTCCCTTCATGTCAAGTGTCATTATAACGTGTTCCCCGTTGTAGGGTACTCCTAAGAATACTTGTGCTTTGATTTGGAGAAGTATATCCTGGGTGGATAGTGTGGCTCGGAAACCAAACATAGAGTGGGGGCACAGTTCAATATACTCCATATACTGTTGTAGCCTGCGCGTTACCACTCTCTCGTATAGTTTGCCTAAGCCCAAGGGGAGCGATATTGGTCTTAGATTTTCAATCTGTAGCTTTTTGCCCGGTGTAGGAATCATGACTACCTAGGCATGTTTCCATTCCGCCGGTACAGTTTCCGCTTCCCAATGTGTATTTAGAAATTCGGTTAGTTCCTCTACCAGGGTGTCGCTAAGGTTGCGGATGAGCGCGTTTGTAACTTTGTCCGCGCCTGTGGCCGTATTTTTAGTCGCGCACTGCATAGCCGCTTAGACGTCCTCCCTCGTAATGGGTCTGTCTATATATAGATCGTTATTTTCTTTGCCACTGTACCCGTCCGTGTAGGCTGCCGGGTTTGAGTCCCCGTAGCATTTAAGACGAACCTTCTCGAGGAGCTCCACATCCGGTCCTTTGTATTGACGGACAAGTTGGTATATGGCCTTATTATTTTCCGATTCAGTTTTCGTTGGGTCTATGAGTGCCTTGAGAATACGCCAAGTTCTCGCTGTGCTCAGGGTCCCGTTAAGTGCATCGCTAAATTGCTGCGAATTTTGCCTCGCCAGAAGGGTGGCGTGCACTTCGGCCTTCGCCGTAATCTCCGCAATTTTGCGTTTAAATTTCTCGTTGTACTTTTGGTACTTGCACCTTTTTGGTGAGCCCTCGCCTAGCCTCCCAAAGCCCTAGTAACCTTGTGTCTACTTCGGGTGTTTGGGGCGTTTTCCCTATCCCTTTGGTGAAATCGTTCTTTATTCCTTTTAGCATTTTAGTCCAATCCTCGATCGATTGTATCCCCTTCTATTCTAGTTTGTCGCATGCCTTTCGGAAGGTGGTGGTGGTGGTAGTGGTTTTATTAAAAATATTAGTAAAAAGGAAGGAAAAGATTTTTGCTAGCCCCGGCATCTGCCATCGATACTGAAGCACCTGAGCTGGGGCAGCGGAAATAAAGGACAGCAGGCAGAATGGAGAAATGAAATGAAAGAGGTGAGGGGACAGGAATAGAGGACAGGGGGAGAAGTAATATGTACAAACTATTTACACAATAAGAAATGTGTCCAGGTTGTGCGCGTGATTAGTTCATTTTAGAGGAATTAAATCACACACGCGCACAGCACTGTGTTGGTTACAACTGGAGTGGGCGTCCAGTTATTAATCGTTCAAGGTAGAACTCGCGGAGCGTTCGGTCACTGCGTGTAACTATCTGACGGAGAACAGACGGGACGTCAAGCCCGTGTGTTCGAGGAATGCACAGAGGCTCACCAAAGTTCGCTCACGAGTGCGCGCACTGCCCTGCGGCCACAATAGCGTCTTGATGGAGTCTGGTAGTATGCCCTGCGCCCTATAGGCCGCGAGCATATCGCGACGAGCATCGGCGAACGCGGAGCAGCGAAGGAGCAGATGTTCTAGTGTTTCCCCTGCACCGCATCCGTCACACACATCACTCGTCGCGATTCCATGACGCACCCGTCGTTCCCCGGGCCACACGCAGCCTATGCGCGCGCGGAGGATCATTGCACGTTGTGACCGTGTAAGTGCGCGACAGCTGGTGACACTGTCGATGCGCTCACCTCCCGCGATGCGTGGGTCGGGGTGGTGCTTTCGGAGATGGTCGTGGATGGCCGCACGCGCATCCTCCAGCGCAAGGGGCAGATCGCTGGCAGGTAGTCCCACTCAGTAATTTTCGCGGTTCCTAATTGACGTTTAAGTCTTCCGGAAGAGATTTACGTTTTTATGATGTAATGATGGCTACCTAGATTCTCCATTAAGTTTTCCCATTGCGCGAGCTCCATGCCGCGAGTAAAAGTAAGGTCGGAGCTCGTGTCGTTATTGACGCTGTTGCCTGTTCTAGTCGGGGAGTCTGGGTCTGTGAGGAGCTCGCATTCGGTAATTTCGGCCGCCTCCGCGATCGCCTTCCCCTTGGCTTCGGTAGTCCTGTATCTCGAGATCTCGTTCCGAGCATTAGTCTTAAAATTTAAATTGTTAGGGTGTTGTCCTTTGCTAGTTTTCGCACGCCCTGAAACAGTTCCTTAAATTTTGCTTTCCTTTTGTTTCCGAGGTTTATACGCGTTTACTATGAAAATGCTGCCGCGTTTGCCCTTCTTTTTGCGTATAATTTCGACTATTACGTGTTCTACGTCCGTTTCCTCGATTCTGTCGTGGCTGATGGCCACCATCGATTTACTGACCAGGGTGGCCGTCCTGCCCTGTTCGTTCGGCTCGTAGCACCTGTAACCTGATAGTGGGGGGTTGCGCCAGTCTCCTGAAGCGCTATAACGTCCGGTGGGGTGTCGTGTTTGTATATGTATTGTGTCAGTAGGCCCTGTTTTCTGCGGTAACCATTACAGTTCGACTGCCAGATGTTGAAGTATTCTTTTCTTCCTTTAGTCGTTCTGGCCATATTAGTTTTAGCGGTGGTGTTGCTTTGTGCATCTAGGGCGGCGAGGCCTGGACGGTGAAAGTGGTGGGCCTTTTCCCTTATATTTCTTGATAATTCTTGCTTTCTGAGATTACTTCTTATTTCAGCAAACTGTGATTGTGTTTGCTGCATAAATTGTAACAGAAATTGCATCGTAGCTTGCATTTCTTCCTTGAATTTTGAAAACTCATCTCCTTGCTGTTGCATGGGTGTTGACGGTGTCCTAACAATTTGGGGCTGTGGGTGCGGAGGGCTGTCGGTCCTCAGTTCCTGCATTTCTCGTCTAATTGCGGCAATTTGTCCTTTTAGTCCTTCGTTACAGGCTAGCGATTGTTCTAGTTTCCTTCTCAGTTCTGCTTTTTCGGGATCATCCTGTTGTTTAAGAGCGGAGGGATTTTGTTGTTTGCCCGAGTGCGGAGCAGTGTTGGAAGGGCCTGCTCCCCAGCTCACCTTGGTGCCGGGCTTTTTCTTCTTGTTGTTAAAGGGGTTATCGTTGGCCCTGGCCCCCTGTGGTGGTGGTGGTGGTAGTGGCGCCTTAGAACTCGAACGGCTCCTCGAACTGCTCCGTGTTCGACTCCTGGATCTCGAGTGGCTCCGCGACGAGGCGTCTCCCTCCGAGCTGAACCATCTCGGTTTCCTGGTGTCCTTGTTGCGGCGGCGACTCTGCCTGCCGCCGTCGTATCTCGAATTTTTCTTTAGGCGCTCTTGACATTCTCTTGAGACGGTGACGTGGCCGCCCCCACAGATCATGCACTTTGGAGGGCATTGATGACCTTCGGTCGGGTTTTGCGTCCCGCATTGCTTGCATGCCTTGGCGTCCGGTGTTGGGCAAACATCGCACCGGTGACCATGCTGGCAGCAAACGTGACAGTATTGTTTGGTTGGTTGTTATGGAAAACATGTCAACTCGCCTCCGCCGTACATGACGAATTTGGGTACAAATGGTCCCGCACTCAAGGCGTCACCATCCACAGCGCCTGAAGATTGGGAAAAACGACAGCCCTCATCATTTTCAACGGACCATTTGTACCCGAGTTCGGGGGGGGGGCGCTTTTCCACACCTGGCATGACGTCACGCACAGCGAGCGCCCCTCGCGGCAGCGGCGCGCAGCTGCACCATGGAGGATTCGCTTGGACGATCGCGACGAGCCGAGTTGGGGCCCCGCTTTTCCACAGCTGGTATGACGTCACACATAGGTCAGGCTAAAGGTCTATGGTGGATTCTCCGGGACGACGGCCAAAAGCGGAAACCTCGAGCAGTATTGCTTTCGCAATGAAATTTTTGGACGGCGGCAAGAACAGAGTTGTGGTTGTACCCAAGTATGGGTACAGCCACAAGTCTGGGTACAGCCCGGCATCGGAGTCAGGCTCAGTTCCTTCCTGCCCGCTGCCCGGCTGCGTTCGGCGTCCAGCAAGGGCCGCAACACCGCACTATATTTAATATAACTTCGGTAATATTTCCAAGTATATTATTGATCGTTGTATGCAGAGATATGGAACCAAATCAGGTTCCAAACAAACCGCAAGCACTGCAGATATTTTCAGAAAGCCAAATTGAAAAATTGGCTTTTGGGGAAGGGAAATGGCGCAATGTGATACAGGTTTCATTTGTTTTTCTAAAAACGAAATTTCATTTTCCTTCCCCTACGGCGCAGTTCGGGTGTCCACCGAGATATGCGAGAGAGGCGTCATTTCCTTCCTTTCAAACCAATTTAGATTTCATTTTCCTTCCCTTAACCGTCGCGGTGGCTGATCCGAAGTACCCGGGTTCAAACCCGACCGCAGCGACCGAGTTTCGATGGAGGCGAAACGCTGAAGGCGCCCGTGTGCTCAGTGACGTCGGTGCACATACGTTAAAGATCCCCAGGTAGTCTAAATTATTTACGCGCCGCGGTGGCTCAGTGGTTAGCACGCTCGGCTACTGATCCGAAGTACCTGGGTGTAGTCCCGACCACGGCAGCCGCGTTTCGATTAAGGCGAAGCGCTAAGGCGCCCGTGTGCTTTGCAATGACACTGCATGGTAAAGATCCCCAGGTGGTCAAATTTATTCCGGACCTCTCCACTAAGGCACATCTTGTTTTAACGCGATAGCGTTAAGGAGCTCGTGTCGCAGAAAAGCCGGTGTCATCGGCATCTTTCGCCGTGAGCGAAAAATGGCGCATCTCGGTGGACACCTGAACCGCGCCGTAAGGGAAGGGATTTTCCTTCCCTTACGGCGCGGTACGGGTGTCCAGCGAGAATTGTGAGATAGACGTCCTTTCCTTACCCTAAAAACCAATTTTCATTTCAATCTCGACCCGCCGCGGTGGCTCAGTGGTTAGGGCGCTCGACTACTGATTCGGAGTTCCTAGGTTCGAACCCCACCGCGGCGGCTACGTTTTTATGGAGGCAAAACGCTAAGGCGCCCGTGTGCTGTGCGATGTCAGTGCACGTTAAAGATCCCCAGATGGTCGAAATTATTCCGGAGCCCTCCACTACAGCATCTCATTCTTCCTTTCTTCTTTCACCCCCTCCTTTATCCCTTCCCTTACGGCGTGGTTCAGGTGACCGCCGATATATGAGACAGATACTGCGCCATTTCCTTTCTACACAAAAACCAATTATTATTATTTCAATTTGCTTCCCTTACGGCGCGTTTCGATTGTCCACCGAGATATGTGGGATAGGCGTCCTTTCCTTAAATTGTCGGACGGGCCTCGCGCGGCGCCGAACGGGCGTTGGCGTTCCATGGACTCCTTGGCAGCGCTGCACCACGCTGTCGCGCCTCACTCTTAAAGACGAAGCTTAAGCGTCCTCCAAATTTTTCTTCTATAATTACCTGGGGGGCGCTGCGAGCATCCGAGGCGAGCGGACGTGTGTCACATGCGCTCCGCAGTTTTCGGGCCCTGGGACCCGGATAATTCGACTGGACTACCAACACTCTAGTTGCAATCGACGCAGCAAGTAACGAGGACCACGAGGACCCAAATTTCAAGCCGGTGGGCCCGATTTTTCGGATTTTATCGGACTTGGAATTTTCCGAGTGGCGGACCCTACGCTAAGCCTAACGAGGCCTAGCACGACTACGGGACCCCGTGGCCTCCTCGGTCTCGGCCCGAGGCGAGAAGACCCGGAATGATGTCTCGACCGAACATCCCCAACTACGACCGACCCACGGTGGGAGGACCGACGAGATTTTCGGCAGAATCTCAGATGGAAGAAGACATCGCGACGACTCCCGTGCAGCAGCAGCGGCAAGTCCCGGGCGGACCTGAGGCAGCGGCGATGGCGACGGGGAACCAAGCCCTCGAAAGCAGCACCCCAACGCAAATTTCACAAGTAAGAACCGACACCAACGCAGATTGGGAGATTGCCATGTCGAGACGGCAAAAAAGGCGCCAACAACGCGGCGAGCGGCAAGTTTTGGCGGGAAATTCCAGAAATCCGGCGGGAAAACTCGGGAATCCCCCCGGGGAATCCCCGAAGCGAGAGGAAGCGCCACCTAGGCGGAGACTTCCGCCGCTGCCGAGAGAAGACCTCAAAATAGTCCTGCGACCGAGGGGACTCGCAGTCAAGGTTCTGCAGACGCACCAAATGGCGCGGGCGGTGGTCACGGCCACCGGGCACGGATGCAAGGTGGAAGACTTGATCATCCGACTACGCAACGGCTCGAACATCATCATCGTGAGCACGAGTAACGAAGAAGCGGCCCAGAAGATCAGAAGCATAACGCAGTTGAACTTTGGAGGCAAGGACTACGCCATTAGTGCCCACGTGGCGGCACCGGAAGGCACGCTGCGTGGCGTTATCCACGGCGTGGACCAAGGAACCTCGCCGGAAGAACTCAAGACCAACCTCAGAACCCGCACGCAAGGAGTAAAGATCCTGGCGGCCCGCATGCTGGGCAACTCTAGCACGGCCGTCATAACCTTCGACGGACCTACGCTCCCGAAGCAAGTATTGTATTACGGCTGGGAGATGTGGTGTTACCCGTACCGGCCCACGAGGCAAGTGTGCTACGCCTGCGGCCAACAGGGGACCGAATGGACGTCTGCCCGTTCCCGGAATCCAGAACCTGCCGGCAATGCGGTTGCCGAAACCCGGAGGACATGCACCAGTGCACGCCAAAATGCCTGCTGTGTGGCGGAGACCACGCGGTGGGCACCAAGGACTGCAAACAACGCCTCAAGCCGGCGAGCGAGCTGAGATGGGGCCCCAAACAACAGCAGCGACGCGGACGCAGCCGCAGCCGCGGAAGACGGCCGCGATGGTTCCGGAACGAGAGCCAGGTACGGAGCGAGTCGCGGAGCCGAAGCCGGAGCCGGGGACCACAAGGCCGGGACGAGTCCTTCCCGCCCCTCGGCAAGCCGGGCCAGAAGAAACAGCAAACGAAGAGCGACGGCACTAAGGTGAGCTGGAGAGACGGCCCTCCCAAATCGCTTTATGCTCCGCACTCAAACACAAACACACAAGACAACCAATTTAGGGAAGAGATTAAGAACGTTAAGCGCGAGCTCGAGCAGAGCCGTAGAGAGTCGAACGAGCTGAGAAGACAGCTCAATGAGCTCATTAGAGAGAAACAGGAGGTGAGAACAGGGCGCTCACCACGTAGAACACCAACCCCTCCCCCTATGGAGACGCAACAAAGCAACAATGAGGGAAACCTCGACAGCAAAATAGAAAATTTCATGGCTCAAATAATGGAGCAAATGAACCAAATGAAAAACGAAATTCAACAAACTCAACAAAAGTTTGCCCTACAGGAGCAAAGCTTTAGGAATTACGTAAAAAATCAAAACACCCAAAGAGTCAATGACGCTAGAGACAGACTATTTAACGAACGAAGGTTCGGCACAGAAACCCAGAGTACAACCAACTTTAACCAATCATGGCAGAACACAAACAACAGCAATTAGAAATTTGGCAGTGGAACTGCAGGGGGTACAAACGCAAGCAAGGCCTCCTCCAGCAATTTATCCACACCCAAGCAACCCCACCAGACGTGATCATCCTGCAGGAAACTAACAACACCCCCACACTAAGGGGCTATACAGGTCAGGAAAACGGCCGTACGGCAACGCTCATAAGCAACAAAGTAGTAGCCATAGTGCACGACGAAATTAAAGATACCCAGATAGAACACGTAATTACGGAAATAATACCCAAAAAGAAAAGGAAAGCCAACAGCACCTTTATCGTAAACCTATACAGCCCGCCCAGCCAGACCAAAGGGGACTTTATCAGACTCTTTACGGAGGCGAAAAAGAAGGCGGGACAAAACGCGCTGGTAATTGCGGGCGATTTTAACGCTAAAAGCCCAAAATGGGGCTACCCCAAAGAGGACAAAAAAGGGCGCGGCATATGCACGCCGGCAGAAAGCGTGGGCTGTGAACTTCTAACCGACGAAAATCAACCGACCAGACAGGGAAACAGCGTGAGTCCAGACACGTGTCCCGACCTAAGCTTCGTCAGGGGTGCCAAGAACGCAGAGTGGGGGAACCTGCTCGAGAACCTTGGCAGCGATCACTACATTCTAAGAATCAGCCTTACGGCGGAACAAGTCAGGAGGAAGATTGGCACGGCTCGGCTAACAGATTGGGACGCCTTTAGAGCGCACTGCAAGCAGCTCGAAGGAGGAACCATCGAATCGGCTGAGAACTGGAGCCAACAACTAAGACAAATCCAGGACCTCTACACCAAAGAGGTAGTTAGAACAGACACCCGAGGTGGACAAGCGGCTACTAAGGCTATGGGAGGCAAGACGCGGACTCACCAAGCGGTGGAAGAGACAAAAACTCAATAGAAAACTCAAAAAGAAAATTGCGGACATTACCAGGCAGGCGAAGGAGTACGCGAACCAGCTGGCAAGACAGGGATGGCAACAGTTTAGCAACTCGCTGAACGGCACCCTCAGCACAGCTAGGACGTGGCAGATCCTCAAGGCCCTCTTGGATCCGAGCAAAAACAAATCGGAAAGCAGCAAAGCGATACAGCGGCTAACCCATCAATACCAAGGAACAGACGAGCAACTACTAGAAAAAGTCAAGGTCAAATGCTACGGCAAAGACCAAGTCGAAAGTTATAAAGAAGAATACCGTGGAGAAGATAACCCCACGATGGACAGACCCATCACGAGAGAAGAAGTGATGGAAGCGGTCGCGTCGGCAACAAAAAACACAGCGGCAGGAGCAGACAAGATCCGAAACTCCTTAACTCGCAACCTCAACGACGAGGCAATAGACCAACTGACCAAATATCTAAACACGCTATGGTAGGAAGGAAGAGTCCCGGCGGAATGGAAACACGCCGTCGTCGTGATGATCCCGAAACCAGGCAAGAAACTCCAGATAGAGAACCTCAGGCCGATATCACTCACGTCGTGCCTGGGGAAGCTCTATGAGAAAATAATAACCAGAAGAATTCAAAATCATCTAGAAAAGGAGCAACTGTACCCGGACAGCATGTTTGGGTTCAGAGCCAACCTATCCACGCAAGACGTGCTACTCCAACTCAAGGAAGAAGTGCTCGAAACGATGCCGAAAGCGGGCGAAAACGTGGTCATGGCCATCGACATAAAGGGGGCCTTTGACAACGTGAGCCACGTGGCCATCATGGAGGGCCTGAACAACGCCAACTGCGGAAAGAGAACCCACGACTACGTCAGGGACTTTCTCAGCAACAGAACGGCAACGGTGGGGCTAGGCGAGCTAAGAAGCGACGTCTTCCACACCCCGTGTAAAGGCACACCTCAAGGCTCGGTCATCTCGCCCGTCCTCTTCAACGTGGCAATGATTGGACTAGCAAACAAACTAAAGAGGATCGAGGGAATTCAGCACGCGATGTACGCCGACGACATCACGGTCAGGACCACCCGGGGATCCCTAGGCGAAAAACAAGAAAGGCTGCAAGAAGCTGCCACCTGCGTGGAAAATTACACAAAGGAAAGAGGACTGCGGTGCTCGACAGAGAAATCGGAGCTCCTCAGAATCGGCAGACATCCCACCCAAGCAACCCTGGAAGTCACCCTCGTGGGTCAACTCATACCCGAAAAGAACATGATAAGAATCTTGGGCATGTGGCTACAAGGCAGCCGCAAATGCAGTCACTCCATTAGCCTGCTAAGCAAAGCGGCAGAGCAGGTGGGCCGCATGATCAACCGCGTCTCTCAAAAGAGATACGGCATGAGAGAGGAAGACACCCTCAAGCTAGTAAACAGCCTCATAGTCAGCCGAGTTACGTACTCCCTGCCGTACCACGCAACCACCAAGGCGGAAAGAGAACAAGCCGACACCATCCTGAGGAAGGCTTACAAGACGGCTCTCCACTTACCCAGAAACACGTCAACCGAGAAACTGCTACAATTAGGCATCAGCAACACTTTCGACGAACTCGCGGAAGCGCTGCTGGGAGCACAAAAAGTCAGACTAAGAGGCACTCCTGCCGGACGGGCGCTCCTGAAAAGGCTGGGTCGGGACACTCGCGGACTGACAGACAGATACGCGGAGATGCCGGACCACCTTAGAGAAACCTTTAACGTTAAGCCTATACCGCGAAATATGGACCCTAACCTTCACGCAAACCGACGCAAGGTTAGGGCGGAGTACGTAGAGAAAACGCTACCCTCGGAAGAAAACACAGTATACACGGACGCTGCCGTCTACCCGTGGGGGTCAGAACACGCAGCCGCACTGGTAGTCGTAGACAGCAAAGGAAGAATGCTAACGAGCGCCGCAGCAAAAGTCGCGGGCGCAGCGGAGGCCGAGGAAATTGCCGTCGCGCTGGCGGCAGCAGAAGGCTACAGAACCGGTCGCCCACTCAACATACTAACCGATTCGAAAGAAACGTGCAAAAACTATACAAAGGGCAGAGTCAGCAAAACGGCCCTTAGGATACTCGGCGAGGTAGCCCCTGCAGGGTTGGAAAAACTCAGACATAATTTAATTTGGATCCCAGGCCACGCGGGAATAGAGGGGAACGAAAGGGCAGACAGCTTAGCTCGAGGGGAAGCAATCCGAGCCGGGCAGTCACACGCCCCGGGTCTTCACCTTCAAGCCTGCGAGGGGGGATACTCAGAACATTTAAACCTATGCAAAGGCGTCAGGATTAGATACCCGCCACCACACAAAGCTCTGACAAAGGAGGAGGCCACTGCTTGGCGCAGATTGCAAACGAACTCCTTCCCCAATATATATATACTAAGCAAAATGTACCCATCGCAATACAGGGACACCTGTCCGTGGTGCGGAGCCATACCCACACTCTACCACATCTCATGGGAATGCGAACGTAACGAGGCATTTCCCAAACACAAACACCCGAGTGCGGAGCAATGGGAGAGCCGTCTCACCAGCAGCGAGCTCACGGCCCAGAGGGCCTTTATAGAGCACGCGACCGGTGCAGCACGACTCAGTGGAGCCTTGGAATAGGGGCCCACCCTTGCTGAAAGAAGACCCTAGTCGCCGGCACAAGCACGAAGACGACGGAGCCTTCGATCCGCGAATCCCTTTGGAAATCAATAAATGTTTTCACTCACTTTATAGTTACCTCCTTTATTCCTTCCCTTACAGCACAGTTCAGGTGTTTGCCGATATTTGAGACAGACTGCGCCACTTCCTTTCCCCAAAAATAAACTTTTCCTTGCGGCCGACTACTGATCTGGCTACTGGTCCGGAGTTCCCAGGTTAATAATAATAATAATAATAATTGGTTTTTGGGGAAAGGAAATGGCGCAGTATCTGTCTCATATATCGCTGGAGACCTGAAACGCGCCCTAAGGAAAGGTATAAGGGATGGAGTGAAAGAAGAAAGGAAGAAGGAGGTGCCGCAGTGGAGGGCTCCGGAATAATTTCGACCACCTGGGGATTTTTAACGTGCACTGACTTCGCACAGCACACGGGCACCTTACCGTTTTTCCTCCATAAAAACGCAGCCGCCGCGGTCGGGTTCGAACCCGGGAACTCCGGATCAGTAGTCGAGCGCCCTAACCACTTAGCCACCGCGGCGGGTCTTTGAAGGGCCAGCCTTCGCCAATACGGTACCAATGTTGGGCCAATTACCTGTGCTGCTGGGTATGCGCCCTTCCTTTGCTCAAAGCCATCGCCGTCTAGAACATTGTCAACGCCAACGCCAATGAACACAGTGAACGCCGATATCTTTCGCATTGTATATCCTGGATTAGCTGAGCTAATCCACATTACATTTTTCCTTCCTTCTTTAACAACCGAATTCCCCAACAAACGGCTTTGAACCTCCCTTAAACAGCTTATCCATACATACATTCTTCAAAAGGGTTGGTCTCAGGAGCCTTTGCTCCTCTTAAACAAAACGATAGAACAAGAGCGACTATTGTCGCCTAAGGGCCGCAAACAATATCAGAACAATGCACCTATGACTCAATGTTAATTCTGTTCAAGGAAGATACTCGCTTCATACCTTCATGCAGTACTGCGGAACGGTAGTACAAGCTCTGGTTGTTCTTAAACTTTTGGTTCTAGAACTGCACAATATACGTGAGATGTCAGCGCACATCGCATAGCCTTCAATTATTGCGCCCCTTCCGAAATTCTTTTAACCCAATTTTACTTTATCAGAGTAGCCTGAAGGATAAGCTTACTTTCTGCCTGCATTCGCTACCTTATTCATCATTGCTTTGATTGCAATGGTCAGGTGTCCACTTAGTGTGCGGCAGTTGTCGCGTTTTTTTTCCTTATAAATAATAATAATATTTGGTTTTTGGGGAAAGGAAATGGCGCAGTATCTGTCTCATATATCGGTGGACACCTGAACCGCGCCGTAAGAGGAGGGATAAAGAAGGGAGTGTAAGAAGGAAGTAACGAACGCATTCTTTGTCGTTTGAAGGTGGCCGTGCACCTGCACGAGCCTGCGCGGTAACAAAGGAGCAGCTCAAGAGCACTGCCAGGATAGGTGGTGGTGGTAGTGGTTTTATTAAAAAAAATAGTAAAAAGGAAGGAATAGATTTTTGCTAGCCCCGGCAAAAACGCAAAAACGCAGTAATTTTCTCACTCGCGCTGTACACTTCATTCGATGTCTTTTTTTCTTTCGAGGAAATGAAAGGTGCCGCAACTGTCTCCTTTGTCGGTGGACCCCACAAAGGGTACCTGGGGGACGCTTTTCTCTGCGTTTCTACTCGCCGCGGTGGCTCAGTGGTTAGGACCCGACCGCGGCGGCTGCGTTTTTATGGAGGAAAAACGCTAAGGCGCCCGTGTGCTGTGCGATTTCAGTGCACGTTAAAGATCCCCAGGTGGTCGATATTATTCCGGAGCCCTCCACTGCGGCACCTCTTTCTTCTTTCACTCCCTCCTTTATCCCTTCTCTCACGGCGCGGTTCAGGTGTCCAACGATATATGAGACATGTAGATAAGTAGGCAGGTGAAAACTTTATTGATGAACCTTATGAATGAGGTGATGCCTGGGATTGGTCTGGCTCTTGATCACGGGTGGTGGCCAACAGCCCATAATGTGAGGCAACCTGTCCAGCCCTCTCTAACAGCCGCCTTTCTGAGGTCGGTTCGGACCTGGAGACCGCAATTTCCCAATCCTCTTTGTCCGTGTGGTTCCAGCGAGATGGTGGTTGGAAGTCTCGGCAGAGATTAAAATGTGGTCAAAGTTCACTCTCGGAGCCCCACAAAAGAGCATTCGGGTCTGTATTGGCCTGGGTGGATAAGGGCTAACAAAGCCGGTGAAGGGAATGTCTGAGCCTGGAGCTGTCTCCAGGTAGTTTGTTGTTCTTTCGACAGGTAGATGTGTGTGTGGGGGGGGTGGGATAGACGAGCATTTGCTCCCTGTAATGGAGGGTTATTTCATGATAGGTGACAAGCCGGTCCCTAGCGCTACCCCGGTCTACGGTCTGCCCTGCTCGGTTGACGTACACACGAGCAAGAGAGTGGGCCACTTCGTTGCTGGGGTTGCCTGCGTGGGCTGGGACCCAAACTTTTTGAAGTGGTCACGGTTCTGAGGAGCAAGAATCGAGAATTTTTCGCGTGATAGAATGAATCTGTCCCCTTGCAAAATTTGTGATTGCTGTTTAGAGTCACTCGGAATGAGTGTTGCAGCGGAGGAGAAAATGACAAGCGCTGTGGCTGCTTCTTCGGCTTCAAGTGAGTTTGTTGTCTTGATCGAGCGCGAGGCTTGGTGTTTAAGGTTGTGCGATGCTACAGTCTTGGCGTAGGCCGAATTGTGGATGTACTCTTCCGCGTCCACATAGACCGCGTCTTGGTAGTTTGCATGAGCTTTATGTAAAGCCTTCGCACGAGCTTCGCGTCTGGCCTGGTTGTGAACTGGGTGTACATATTTGGGAAAAGGGTGAACTATGAGTCTGTCCCTGATGTGTGTGGGGATGGCGTGGGTGTTGTTGGGGGGTGGGGGTGGACCTGTTGGTTGAATCTTTAGAGAGGCAAGAATGTGTCTACCTGTATTTGTGCAGGAGTCTGTCACACTCAGCCATGCGATGAGCTTCAGTTAGTTCTTGCAGTGTACTGCGTACTCCCATACGTCAGAGATGGTTGGTGGGAGCTCGTTGTGGGAGATTTAAGGCTGACTTGTATGCGTGTCTTATTAGTGCATCTGCTTTCTCGTTTTCCGCCTTTGCGAGGCTGAGGTCGGGAAGAGAGTAAACCATTCGACTAATCAAGAAAGCCTGCACCAGCCGCCCCAGGTCATGTCCACGCATGCCTCGGTGCTTGTTGGCTATTCTTCTAATCAGTCGGATGGTTTGATATGTCGTGATTGTAAGTTTGGAGATGGTCTCCGTATTGCGTCCATTGTTTTGTAAGTACATGCCTAGAATGCGTATATTTGCAACCTCTGGCACTGGTAGACCATTGACCTCGACGTGTATGGAGGGGTTTTCTTTCCTGTTGCGGTTCGGGGTCGGGTGGAGTAGTAAGAGTTCAGACTTAGCAGAGGAGCACACGAGGGCTATAGAGGCTGCGAACTCCATTACCACGTCCGCACCTGCTTGAATGGTTTCTTCCATGGTCCCAACATTGCCCACGGTGGTCCACAAGGCAATGTCGTTTGCATAGAAGGAGTGGGAGAGGTTTGGGATGCGCTGTAGCTTGCGAGCCATGGGAATGAGAGTGATATTAATGAGTAGGGAGATAATACTGACCCCTGGGGTGTCCTCCGGCTGCCTTGGCCGGTCTTGGAGATGAAAGTGACCCTCAGGTGGGTCCACTCGGAAGGAAGAGTGCCTTCCTTCCAGTGCTTGTTGAAATGTTCTGTAAGGGCTTGGATGGAGTTCTCGCCCAAATTTCGGATCATTTTGTTTGTGATCCTGCCTGCTCCTGGCGCAGACGTGGTGCGAAGTTTGAACATTGCTGCTCTAACCTCCCACGTTGTTATGTCCGCGTCGACCTCAGGGTTTTCTACGCCCAAGTAGGAAGGGAGGGGTAATTTAGGAGTGGTTGTGAGGTACCTGTCTTTGAGATTCTGGATCAGGGTATCATCATTCATACCTATTCTGTGAATGAGGCGCGTTACATTGCGCTGTTGGGTGCTCTTCGTGTTGTGGGGTTCTAAGAGGCAGAGTACATATTTCCATGTTCCATGTATCCCTTAGGCCCAGGTTGCCCTCCATGCGGTTGCATAGCTGTCCCCATTGCTGACGGGTTAGTTATGCCGCGTGTGTCTCTATTTCCTTGATCAAGGCTGATATCCTTAACTTGAGTGATCTGTTGTGTTTGTTACGAAGCCATCGGTTTTGCAGGCCGGAGTGAGCCTCCCATATGTGGAGGAGTCTGCTTCGACCGCGTCCGATCCCTGATTGCTCGGGATTTCAGATGTGGCTGTAGCGACGTCCTTTGTGAGTCCTGCCACCAATCTCGCAAGGTGATTGATTTTGGGTGGGGGCGTCGTTCCGGAGGTTCCACAACTTGTCCCAATCTGTGATCTGCACCTTCTTTTTCGTGAAGGTGGTGATTGAGTTTAGCGAGAGTGAGGTTTGAATTATGTAGTGGTCGCTGCCTAGGGCGGTTTGTGTGAGCGACCACTGACATTGTGTGATTTTATTGTGAGTGTGAGATCGGGGGTGATGTTGTGTTGCACGCTGTGACCGATGTGAGTATGCTGTTGCGGATCATTGACAAGGGTGAATTCCTCGTTCCGAATTAGTGTCCAGTGCTGTGTTCCTTTCCTGCAGTTGAATTTGTACCCCCATCTGACGTGTCTGGCGTTAAAGTCACCAACCACTATAAGCGGGTGTTTAGCGCTGAGCGCTGGATGAGTCTCTCCACAGCGCTGGCAGAGATTTTGCTTGGGTTTGACACAGATGTCGCTTCTGTGACCGGCTTGCAGGCAGTTGATGCATGCCTCGGCTTTCGCCAGGAAGAGACAGCACTTATATACGGCTCCGTAAAAATGTAGTTGCTTAGGAACCGACTTTGTGTTGACGAAAGTGACGAGTATTGACTCAGTCTTGTCCAACTGTCTTGTGTCTGTAAAGTCATACGAGCAACTTTAGTTGAAATTCTGTAGTTCTTGAACTATCTTTTCAGGCGTCTGGTCCTAGATAGCGTTGTAGAGAACGCCTCGGATGGCGTTGTCTGGTTGGGCGATGTAGGCCTTTAATGAGTAGGTCATGCTGGGTATTTGAAGAGACTGTAACCTAACGTAGCGTTCCGCTCTGTTCTCTGATGGGGTGCTAATTGTGAAGGAGTTGTTTCGAGGATTTATGCGTATGGCGTCTTGTTGACGTACTGCCTCTATGGGGAGTTTCAGGGCGGCGCATACCAGGGATAGGATGTAGCCTCCATTGTGTTTTCGGATATCTAGGCCGTCGCTCGGGCGGTAGATGATTTTCAGGCCTAAAGCGGGTAGCTTGGGAAGCGGAGCCTGACTCTTTACAGTTGGTGGAGACTTGCCTTGCTTGGGCTGGGCAGGTGTGGCGGGTCCGTCCGGTGGCTTGAGAGGCGAGCTCGAGGTGGCGGGCTCGTGGAGCGGTGCTGGGTGCGCCAGTTTAAGGGCTGTGAGGGCCCTGGTCCATCTAGGATCCGTGGCGAATTCTTCAGGCGAGATTGCTTCTCCGCCGACTTGGTATACTCTGCTGCTGCATGCAGGCTCGGCGTTTGGTGAAGCCATGTGCGCACTGTGAGGCTAGGCATAGCCTAGCCTAGGCGCGGCAAGTTCCTGCTAGGCCTACTGCAAGGCCCAGCGAAGCGTCTGCCGCTCTGTGTCAAGTACAAAATTCGGGCTCGAAAGTCCCGAAAAGTGGATGAAGATGGTGCACCACACCTTCACGAACCGTTTTCAACACTTTTAGTCCATGAACAGTCGAAAAACCGCACAGAACAGTAGAAAACTCCGGAGCCGACGTGAGAGGCGTCCGTGTACTCCGGCAGCCACCTGGCGGTCTCCACATATGAGACCGATACTGCGCCATTACGTTTTCCCAAACACCAATTACTATTATTATTATTATTATTATTATTAAAATTATTATTATAGTGGAGGGCCCCGGAATAATTTCAACACAGCACAGCACTCGGGCGCATACTCCAGGAATGTGCTCGAATAGCACGCAAAAACCAGCTTGAAGTATTAAGCGGCGTGAACGCGCCCCTTACGACCTGGGGGTATACAAAGCAGACCAGAAAAGGCACCTCCTTGTTGGAAGCAGCCGACAGGGAAGGCTTCAGGCTAGCCACGGACCTTACGACACCTACCAGAATCGGCAACAGCGTATGCAGAGACACCACTCCGGATCTATCATTTACAAAGAACGCTACTAACGTCACATGGACAAACTTCGGTGAGACCCTAGGGAGTGATCATTACACCCTGAGCACAGCAATCTCCGCTCCCAAGCTCAGACGTTTCACTGGAGATTCGAAGATCAGTAATTGGAAAGCATATCGTAAATTCCCTCCACTCGAAGAATGGATAACGATCGTAACAGAGTGGACACGACACATACGAGATACTCATGCTTCCGCTACTCAAACCATAAATCGCACGGCCGTCACTCCGGAAATCGATCAACATCTTCTACAGCTGTGGGAGACGAGAGAAAAACTCATAAGACGTTGGAAACAGGAGAGACTCAATAAACAGCTCCGCCTGCGCATTGCCTCCATCACGAAGGAAGCTCAGCAATATTCCATCCAACTTGCCCACAAAATTGGGTACAGCTCTGTGCCGCCTTGAAAGGAACCCCCAGTACTGCTCAAAGCTGGTCCCATTTGGACCCAAGATATTAAACTTATTTTTGGAAATATGGCGGAGGGGCTTGAAGCTTGCTTCGCCTCCGCCACAGGTTGGCCCCGTATTGCACTGCCTCCAGGATCGGCCTGGGACATTATAGGGCCCGTCTTTTCTATCCCATCTTTCAACTCTCCTACTTTCAGCACGTCGTAGCAATTGTGGCTCAACTTGAGCCAGTGGGCAGGCCTGTGCACTTTACTTTTCATTCTTCCTGACAACAACAAGCAAGCAAGCAAACCTGGTCCATCCTCCGCAGTCTCAATGAACCCGACAAAGCCAAATCGCCACAAATCGTACACTCTAAACAATAGGTCAACAATTCCATGGGACCGACAAGGAACTCACGGACGCTTTGCGGTCGCGTTACATTGGTGGCACTCCAATACCACCTTGTCCATCCAGCTACAACGGCCTTCCGAACGCCACGCTTGATTCCCCAATAACAATAGCCGAGATACAACCCGCAGCCTGTGCATCGCAGAGCAACACAGCTCCTGGAGCGGATAAAATCACAAATGCTATTATTCGTAATCTCAGTCATGCGCATATCCAAGCCATCACTGACTACTTCAATGATAAACTCTGGCAGAAGGGATTGGCGTCATGCCGAAATTATTGCCATTTCCAAGCCCGGCAAGCGGCTGTCACTTGATTCCATACGGCCCATCTCCTTAACATCATGTTTAGGAAAACTTTATGAACGGGTCATCCACACTCGCCTCCAAAATTATATTGAAGACAATGATGTCTTCCCTCCTACTATGGTTGAATTCAGGCCATGGCTTGCGGCTCAGGACGCCTTCCTGCTCTTGCGAGAAGTGCTTACCAAGATCCCCAGAGGTCAAAAACACGTCACCTTGGCCTGAGATTTAAAGAGCGCCTTCGACAACATATCCCACGAGGCTATCCTTCAAGCCATAAATGACCTTAACTGCGGAGAAAATGCCTTTGCTTACGTGGGTGCGTTTCTCACGGGCCGCACGGCCACGATAGGCATCAGTCAAACCCGCTCCGAGGTCAAAGACATGCCACACAAAGGCACACTTCAGGGAGATAATATTTCTCCCCTGTTATTCAACATTGATACGGTCAGGCTGTCGCGTGTACTACAAGCACTTCCAAATGTAGTGTTTATCATATACGTGGATGATATAACTATATGGGCCACAAAGAGTTCCCTAGGGCAAAAAGAAACCACCTTACAATCAGCAGCCCGGATCTTCGAGGACTTCGCCTCTCAAAGCGGCCTCCACTGCGCCCCGAAGAAATCGTAGGTCACACGAGTATACGACCCGAGATACGTCTCTCCTGGTCCCATCAACAACCTCACGATCGAGGATCAAGCCATCAGGGAAGTTAACCTGATCCGCATTCTTGGCCTTCGTATACAAATCAACCTCTATGTTACCCACACCGTCCAGACTCTCAAAGCCACCGCAAACCAGATAGCTCGAATGATCAGCCGCATTACCAAGGATCACCAGGGAATGCGAGAAGACACTCTTCGGCTGGTGGAAACACTGGTACTTAGCCGAATCACATGTGAACTACCCTTTCACACGCTAACGAAGAGAGAGGAGCAGCAAGTTGACATCATCATAAGGAGGGTATACAAGACGGCCCTTCACCTTCCTAAAAACGCCTCGGCGAAGTGTCTGACCGCACTAGGAATCTTCAACACATTTACAGAACTAACAACCCATCCGTGCATCTCTAACACTAAGATTTCAGACCACCCAAGCTGGACGAGCTATCCTATGCCGAGTAGGCACAGTTGCGGACATCCGCGCACTGGATGCTCAATCCTCTCTATATAAACAACGCAGGAAATACATCAGCGTGGCCCCGATCCTGAAACATACGGTTAAAGACGTTCACACAGGCAGACGACGAGCGCGATTATCCAACCTACGCCGACTCCTAGCCGATTCCCCGAACGTGGTTTACGTTGACGCCGCAGCATACCTTGATCATGAAAAGTACGCAGTGGCGGCAGTGGACCACCGCTTCTCCACTCTTTCACTGCTTCAGTGAGAGCCGAAACCCCAGCGGCCGCGGAGACCACCGCCGTGGCCATTGCCATTAGGCATTACGAGTCGCAAGGTCAAAGCGCTCATGTGATAACAGACTCGCAACACGCGTGTCGAAACTTCCTGAGAGGCCAAGTTTCCAAGCACGTCAGTCGGCTCATGGGCACTCAACCCCTCACCAAGTACCACCAAATTGCCTGGACCCCAAGCCACGAGGGTCTGGCAGGAAATGAGAGGGCACATGCTCTAGCTCGAGGCATCATCAACCGTGCGGAGCCACAAACCGTGCCCGCTTTTACCCATCTACCTTCTAGGTAAAGTTTTTGCTTCAAAATCTGCACAATTTCAGTGACATCTCAGCGCACACCGTATAGCCTTCAATTATTGCGCACTATTCCGAAATTATTTTAGCCTAATTTTATTTAATCACATTTGCCTGACGGATAAGCTTACCTTCTGTCTGCCTGAACGGAGCAGCGTAAGCTGCCTGCTCGCTTCATAGCACCGGCCTGGCTTCCACCTAGAGTTTGACACTTGTTGCGCGTTGCTATGCCTTTTAAACGAACGCACTGTTTGTCGTCTGAAGGCGGCCCGCGCACATGCCAGCACGTTAACTACGCAATAGAGCAATATCGTGGCCAATAAATATATATATTTTTGTAGGAAACGAATAGGCAGTGCTGGACATCCCATTAGTGTCTTTTTCTTTTTTTGAAGAGGGGAAACGTGCAGTAACTGCCTCATTTCTCGGTGGATACATCGACCCCACCGTGAGAGAAGGGAAGAAGGTTGGAGTAAAAGAAGGAAAGAGAGAAAGAGGTGCAGTAGTGGAGGGCCCAGGAATAATTTCACCAACATCGAACAGTACCGGGCGCATCTTGCTTTTCTCCTTTATTTAAACACTGCCACCGCAGCTGGATTCTCATCCGGATGCTTCGGCTCAGTAGACGAGTGCTCTCACCACGAGCTACGGCGCCGTCCATGGTCTCCGCCCTGCTTCTTGCCTACCTTCGCATTGAAGTCGCCCATGAGTACAGTGTACTGTGATTTTACTTTATTCATTGCCAATTCGAAGTCTTCATAGAAGCTTTCAACGAAGGCGCGTAGACCTACTCCACCTTCAGCATGTACCTCTTAGGCCTAATTACGATACCTGCCACCATCTCGCTAATGCTTGTGAGGAATCAGGCCCGCAGTTTCCCCTTGCGGTTTGCTTTCACGCGATGCACCGTGCAGCCGCACCCTCGCCTCAAGATGGGGCACATTCCCTGGTTAGTTACCTTAACTAACAAGACAGGGCGAAAACGTCACCGCGCGAGAGACGGCTTGCAGCTCGCGCGCGGAAGAAAGCAGGGCTCTTCAGCTGGGATCGTCGGCGCAAGCGGACGTGTCGCTCGTAGCTCCGCTCTTCGCCAGCGGGGCGAGGAAGTGGCGGGGTGTCTCGCTCCGGGATCTCGTCCCGTCTGGCCTCGGAGTATTCCTTGTCCTAGAGCGGGCGAACATTCGCTTGTTACCTTGCTAGTGAGTCGGACGACCTCGATTCCTTAGCGTGTTTTGTTGCTAGCTGGCGATATTGTTGCTGTAGCAATAAATGCCTGTTCGTGTCAGCCAATGTGTCGTTCCTTTGTTCCTCAGAGCAAGGCCGGCCGTGGTCGACGTGCGCTCGGTAGCGTACGCGATCACTGGGTGGGGTCTAGCGCTTTTGAACTGTGTCAGCCGCGGTTAAGTGGGGAGAACGTATTTATGTCCCCAATTAAAAATCCAACATCTGGCGCCCAACGTAGGGCCTGCTCTTGAACATTGGACGACTGTCCGTTCGGTTTGAGGAACGCTCTTTGTCCGGACTTGAAAAGTGCTAGGCCTAGAGCAAATTTTGATCGCTAGGACCTGCGGCATGCTTTCTTGGGTGGAGGCGTATTGCGCTGCAGCATGTTTGAATTTTTCGACATGCTCAGCGCATTTGTGGTGAAGTTTTCCCTGGAGTCTCTTCACGAGAACCACTTGGACCGCATCGAGGGAGCGCGAGGCTTAGCGCCCGCACAGTTCCCGATCCCGAAGCGAGTACGGAAGCCGCGTTGGTGGTCCGAGTTTCTGTATATATTTTTCTCTGCTCTCTCTTCTTCGACTCTGGGAGTCGCGGCTCCGGGAGCCGGGAGGCCTGGGGCCACGGGTGCCGCTACGAGCTCGCTGCTATTGCAGCTCGGCACCGGGCGCTCCGACACCGTCCGATACAGTGGGCGCCGACCGCTCAGAAGCTGCTTCGTGCAGTGAGCGGGGTAGGACCACCCCGCAAAGCTGATGTCTCCTCGCGGCTCCTATATGCTGCCAGCTATATCCTGATTGATGAAGAGCCCCCACCCAGTTCTCGCACTGTCCGCTATTCCACGAAAGCACAGTACGTGCCCGCCCCTTTGTACTGCACACGCCTAATCGGTCCTCCTACCTCACTAAGCCCTATGACATCCCATTTATTACCCGCTTGTTCCTCGAACAGCCCTGCTGAGCTAGCCTCACTGAATAAGGTCCTAGCGTTAAACGATGTCAGGTTCAGTTCCCAATGGCGGCCTGTCATGTTGTGGGTTATTTGGAAATGTTAGTATTGATATCGCAAGTTTATTTGTAGGCAGCGCTAATTTTGAGTGATCTTAAGCAATTTTAATGCTGCATAACTGACATCGTTTATGTTGTTTTATTTTTTCTCATATTCTGCTCAACTGAGAGGGAGCACGACTGCATTCCTTATCTAGAGTTTGCGAGAGACGGTGTAAGCCAGGTTTCAGCCCTCGAACCTTACACTACTTTCCATAAAACTTAAACGTTGCTTTCTGAGAAAGATGGCTCGCACTACCAACAAGACAACTTCGGCAAATTTTTCTGCCATTCTTAATCCAACCTGTTCGTGGAATGTTGGGTGAGGAATCGTGAATACAGGGCGCGAAAACCGCTCTGGGCGTTGAAAACAAATTTTGCGGTCTCTGTCCGTTTGCCTATCTTATCTATTTATTCTATCTAATTCCACCTCGTGTTGGACGAGTGCGGCGCCGAGGCCGATGTTCCTATTGCCGGTGATGACTTCGGTGTCAGCCTCTTCATCAAAGTGCGCAAGAACAGGGGTTGTTTGCAGTCGTCTGCGCAGCTCGGCAAAAGCCCCCTGTGGCTCGGCGGCCCACACGAACTGTCTACCAACTCGCGTGACGCGGTCCAGGGCTGCGGCAATCTTGGAAAAGTCGGCTATGAAGAGGCGGTAGCATGCACACGGACCCAGAAAGCGTTGGACACTTTTCTTGGTTGTAGGAACGGGAAAATCAGCGACAGCCGCAGTGTTCTCAGGGTATGGCTTAACACCATTGGCACTCACAAGATTACCAAGAAGCTTCAACTCTTTGTATTAAATGTGGCACTTCTCGGGCTTGAGCGTTAAGTCGGCCGACCGAAGGGCATCTAATCCAGTGCGCAGGCATTCAAGGCGTTCGGCAAAGGTTTCGGCAAACACGACATCATCGAGATAAACCAAACAAGTTTGCCATTTGAATCCAGCGAGAAGTGTATCCATCATGCGCTGGAAAGTTGTCGGCGCTGAACAGCGCCCAAAAGGCAGCACTTTAATTTCGTACAGCCCATCGGGGGTAACGAAATACGTTTTTTCGGGGTTCCCCTCGTTGACCTCTATTTACCAGTACCCGCTATTTAAGTCAGTTGAGGAGATGTACTGGACGCGATGAAGTCTTTCGAGCGAGTACTCGATACGGGGCAGCGGTATAGAAGTCTTTTTTAGTGATGTTGTTCAGCTTTCGATAACCAACACAGAAGCGGAAGGTCCCATCCTTTTTCTTCACCAGCATGGCAGGTGACGACCACGGGTTGCTTGAAGGTTGACCGATTTCATCCGAAAGCATCTCCTTCACCTGCGTTTGGATCGCGTCACGTTCCGTCGGTTAGATACGGTACGGCGGCTGGCGGATAGGGCTGGCATCATCGGGCGTAATGATGCGGTGCTTCAGAAGAGCCGTTTGCCGTACTTTCGACGAAGACGCGAAACAGGTAGTGTATTCGAGTAAGAAGGCACGGAGTTCTCGCTGCTGAGTCGCCGAGAGATGCGGACTGATATCAAGGCCGTCAAGGAACGGGCGCACAGGTCCAACAGCTTTAAACGCGAAACATTCAGAAATCTCCTCTAAGGGGCAGCGAATGCGATCGCAGTAGCACGAAAAACATGCCGGGGTTGGTCAGTGAAGTTAGCCACCAGGAGTTCAGGCCATCCATCGCGGAGATGGATGAGGCTTCGATCTGAGCAGATGCAGTGTGTGAGCAAAAGGGACCGGTTGCCTTCGACAGCTGTGCCGTGACGTTTTCCATCGCAGTAAACGCTCACAAAATCGCTGGCATGTGGCGGAATCCAAACACTGTCGGCGGAAATGCGAAGGGCGGCGCGACGTTGACTGTCATCTATGTAATGATCTGCTTTCTCGGTCGAAAATGTGACAGTGCGCTTTCGGAGGTCAGTAATAGCTGTATATCCCGGAGGAAATCAACGCGAAGGATACAGTCACCGGAGCAGTCTGGTAGAACTGGGCAGCTGACGACAAATGTAGAGCTGCGAATTTGGACCCTTGCCGTGCACAGGCCAAGCGGAGTTGCGACTTGTCCGCCAGCCGTGCGGATATGCGTGCCAGACCACGGCGACATTTCCTTTTGAAGAAGCGCCGCTAGCTTTCCACTTAAAATCGTGAAATCAGCGCCAGTGTCCACCAAAGCACTAATCTTATAGCCGTCGAGGAGCGCGGGTGTATCCAGCGAGAATCGATCTTCGAGTTCAGTATCTGCCTTCGACGCCTTTAAGTCACGGTCGGTCGCTGTTCGCGCCGTCGGGGGGTCTTGTTCGCATCGACTGCCAGCGGCCTCGCCCCCGGAGATCGCTGACTTTAGTTTTCCCGGTGGGGGCTTGGCCACCGTCGCTGCGCCATCCAGGAGGAGCTTTCGGGCTGCGTCGAAGGTCGGCGTGGAGACGGAGATCGGGACTGCCACTGGGAAATTGTCGCCATGCGCTGCTGGGGCACGTAGCCCTCTATCTCGCGGTGTCGGTGACCAAATGGGGGGGGGGGGGGTGAGCAGATCATATCGACGGGAAACTCGTGCCGTCCAATGTGTCGATATGGGCAAGCCGAACGCTCTCTCGCGCTGAAACAACCTTTTATACTACGAAAAAGGAATGCCTCGCGGTTGTGTGGGCAACCATGAAATTTCGGCCTTACCTCTACGGCCGCATGCTCAAAGTGGTTACCGACCACCATTCTTTGTGCTGGCTGGCCAATCTTCGCGAACCAGCGGGAACCCTAGCCCGATGGCGCCTCCGTCTCCATGAATTTGACTGCACTATTGTGCACAAATCTGGCGAGACGCACGCAGACGCTGACGCGCACTCACTCACACCCGTCGGGTTAGCCGATGAGAGCATGCAGGCCGAGAGTTGTTTTCTTGGAGTTGTCAGCCACTTAGACTTAATGACCCGACAGCGAGCTGACCCAGTCCTACGACCTATCATTGATTATCTGGAGGGCCGAGCTGCTGACGTACGTCGACAGTTTGATCAAGTCGGCATCAATTTTCAGGGCCCATTTCTTTTGTCATAGGCCGGTCACAAATAGATTATAGTCGCGACTGACTACTTAACAAGGTATGCGAAAACTAAGGCGGTGCCGCGTGGCACGTCATCTGAGATCGCCCAGTTTTTTATGCAGCAAATCGTGTTGCGTCATGGTGCACCGTCCCACGTAATCACTGATCGAGGCATGGCGTTTACGGTGCAGCTCATGCGGGACGTGTTTGAGCTCAGTCACACCAGTCATCGCAAAACCAGTGCCTATCACCCACAGACGAATGGCTCAAAGAGACTTAGCAGAACAATCTCCGACATGATCGCAATGTGCATAGACTCGCAGCACAAAACCTGGGACGAGATTCTCCCGTACGTCACGTACGCCTACAACACGGCCACCCAAGAGACGACCCGCTTTACACCATTTCATCTGGTCTACGGACGTGACGTTCAGACGATGCTGGATGCCATGCTTCCGTGCTGCACTGATGACCACCCGCTCATTCCAGACGCCGAGCAGTTCGCTTAGCGCGCCGAGGAAGCACGTCAACTGGCCCGTATTCACATTCAGCGACAGTAGGGCACGGATGCGCGCCGCTACAACCTCCGTCATCGGCACGTCACATACCATCCCCGTGACCAAATTTAGGTGTGGACCCCGCTACACCTCCCAGGCTTGTCTGAAAAACTGATGTGCTGTTACTTCGGACCTTAGAGAGTTTTGCGCCGTTTCACGGAAGTGACCTACGAAGTTATTCCAGACGGGACTGTGCAGCCTCAGCGTCGCCCACCCCGCTCTGAGGTCGCATGCACGTAGTCCGCATGAAACCGTACTTCACGCGGTATTGTGCAGTACGCTTTGCGTTCGTCTAGTTGTCGCGTGGGACCGCTTCGCCCGCGTCATTTGTCCGTCCTGTTCTTGTGCTAATCTTTGTGAGGGGGAAAAATGCCCCCTTGTGTTCTCAGGTGGCACTGGAATCCGACGACGACGAAGTGTATCGCGCGGGCTAGCTGCCGAACCCCGTCTTCTGTCTGTGAATTTTGTCGCTCTGTCTTCCGTGACACTATTTATCTGTTTGTATTATATTAATATGTATTTATTTATTAAATACTGCAGCCCAATGGCTGAGGAGGGTGGATAAATAAGAATAAAGAACACATAAGGAATGCTAGTGCAATGCAGAAAATGAACGCTATCTGACATGGAAAGAAAAAAAAACACCTGAAAGCAGTGAAAGGCAACGAGCGGGGCGCGATATAGGACTATTTTTTTTTCTGGAAAAGTAAAAGTACAGGTGCTGACAGCCAGTTTTGGCGGAACAGCTTGTTTTTTTTCTGGAAATATATATATATATATATATATATATATATATATATATACATCGAAGTATACGCTTCATTTAAGGAAACATTGTTATTCGACTCGACCTTTCGATCGGAGGACCGATCTTTATATATATATATATATATATATATATATATATATATATATACACGAGAGCGCAGATAATCACACTGGTTGCGCATGGATACCTCTACATGGCCCTGGAGTAGCATGCCTGGCTGACAACTAGGCAAACCTCTCCTGTTCCATTGAAGTCCCTCCCTCCCTCCTCCTCCTCTACATGACAATGAAAATACAAAAAAATTTGTAACATATCTGTGATGTAAATAATTTGCCCAGGTCCGTTCAGGAGCTCTGGGCCGCCTTCAGCATCACGACACTGTTTTCTTGAGCGACGAGGACGAAGGCATAGCTCACCCGCTTGCACACTAACACGCACACATACAACACGGGCACTTGCAACCTAGAGATGACAAAATGAACACCAGCGTCCTACTATGGGTTCCGTGCGACAGTCCTTGTCAGTGCCGAAGCACACGGCAGGGCAAGTACCGCCCGGTTACCGGGTGAGGTATCCGCAGGCAACCGGTTCACGGTCATGTCCCGGATACCCGGAGGCTGGTACCAACAGGCCACAGTGCGTCGGCAGGCCGCCTGGCTACCGGGAGGCTGGAGCCAGCGGGCAGGGTAGCGTGGTTCTGCGCGGGCAGCTAGACCCCGGACGTCAAAGCCCGGCCGGTGCAGGCTAGCTGGCTTTGGGGAAACGCCGAGCTCCTAAGGACACCCCGCCACTCAGCCACCCACTGCCACAACTGTCTCGAAGCCGAGCTCCAACGTTCGATCGTGTACGCGCACCGGCTCACCCCGCACGCGGTCACACTTGCTATGTCCGCCCGGAACCCATAGTGGCACAACACACATCAACACAATGTCAATCCAACAAAAAAAAGAACACACGCCCTTGGAGCCCAACGCCATTGTGTGGAGCAAGGCGTCATTCCGATGCCTGATAGTGCCCACGAAGATCGAGTATTTGAAAAGGCTGGTGGTGGTAAGGTTTGTCGTTAGGCTGTATTCATGAATGGAAGTGAATTTCGGTTATATTTGGAAGGCTTAGGATTCAGTGCGGGAGTCGTTGACCGCTAGGTGGAGCTTGTGTCGTGACGTATCGCGCAAGTCGGCCCAAAGAATCCAGTGATGACACATTAGACACCTTTAGCACCTTTAGATTTTAAGACGCGGAAAGATTCCACAAGCTCTCGAGTCACCTGCATGGTACAGAATGTCGGTGCGCACTAGGACAGTGAATTCTCGCATTTCGCAAACTGCACGAGGTAAAATAAATGTGCATAGCAGGAAGCATGAGGCCGCGAATCATTGCCTGCGTCTCGCATGCTAAAGTCAGCGTAATTGCTGCTGCAGCCGTTTTGCTGCGTTAGCATCGCAATGCTCTGCTCTTTCATTGAACATGTCTACAGGCCTGATCAAAAACGTGGCTCTTTGTTGGAAGCAAACTGAATCACCCGCTGCTGATCGCTGATTACCACCCGATCTTTTAATTTGCTGGAAACCATTCCTGAGGTAGGGTGTTTTCGTTGGTATGAATTGTAGTACTCTATTTCGGAAGCCGGCAGCTCATCTGCCACGATGAAGAAAAAGAACAAAAGAAATCCTTGTCAGCAGTTTTTCTTTAGGCATAAATGGAAGTTTTAGATTACGGTACAGCCGGTTATATCTACCCTGCTTTCCTTAATTTCCATCAAAATCTGTCTCTGCTTCATCGCGCTCTACGCTTGTGACAAAGCCGAAGCCTGTACAGTGTTTCAGTTGGCGCCTTTCTGCAGCTAACGTGTATACCCGTGGCCTATTCATCAGGAAAGAAAAGGAAAAAAAATTTCAGAACGGCAGCTAGCCGGTTTCATGCCCCAGTTTTTGGCGTTGGTACCCTCGTGTGCGGCGTCGGTGGAAAGGCTGCCCTTTCTTACAGGATACTACGAGTAACCGGCTTTCCCTTCCCCTGACCATTTATTTCGCCTTGTTTGGTATCGCGTGGGTGTTGCGTATGCGAATGTATTTGTACTACGAATCACTTAACGGTTTTCCTTATCGCGTAACTTAAGTTTCGTGTCACTTCTGGACGAGAAATTGAGGAAATGAAGCACAATTGGAAAATGCTCGCGTTTAAATAAGGTCGAGACGACTGTGCCAGCAGCCGGCAAAATATCCCGCAGGGAACTTTTCCGGCAGTTTGACCCGATTGCCTGATTCTGGTCACATCACAGCACACAGCCGATGAAACGAGACTGGCGGAATTATCTTTTTCCAGCTGTTTTCCTGGCAGAATACCCTGCACAAAAAGCGGCCGGCAGACGGATATCAAACCTAGCCCCACGAATCTCACAATGCTCCTGAGGAAACGCATATTGATTTGTCCTGATTGATTGAGTTAGTGATTGACTTATTGGACTACTTTTAAGTTTCATCAGAAAAGACGTTTCTCCCCGTTTGGAGGCTCGCGCTGTGGTCTTCTGAAGAAATCAATTAAGAGCCTTGCAGGCCCACCCAAAACGGAAGTTCTTTGTGCGGGAGCGAGCGCTGGCGCCTCCCAAACGTGCCGCGGTTGGAAGGGGCTTAGGACGGCGTGGGGAGATTTCAGTTGTACTCCGGACGCCGAACGACGAGCTGCTAGCTCCGCTTACTGCTAGAACGCTCCGTGAGATGTGCAGTTGTTGGCTATTGATGCTTTCTACTTACTCTAAATAAAGTCAGTGAGTAAAGTTTTCATGGACTGGATCAAGTGTGATAATTTATGATTAGGCCATCGAACAACGGCAGTGACGCACAGACACAACACTAATCGCAATGAAGAATCACACTGATTGCCACTCTGAAAAATAGAATACAGAAAAATCGCTCGCTTTTTCTTTACAGCGAATCATGTGGTGGCATCAGGACGTGTCGAGAGCAGAGATTGATTGAATGAATAACTTTTATTTCCATCAGAAAAGACGTTTCTCCCCGCCACCGGCACGCTGCTTTGCGAGACGGGGAGTTGCGCGTCCGCGGTTAGAGGCTGGCTGGCAGTCCTTGACTGGTAGCGGCCTCTTCCGCCGGATAGATGGTGGTGCGCTGGAGCTCAGTGTCCGGGCTTCTTAGCAGGGTCTCCCAGGCTTATCTACTATCAATAATTTTGCCCGCTCCGGGAGAATATGGGCACTCCAAAATTATGTGGTCGAGGGTCCTACTTTTGTCCTGTATTAAAAAAAACAATCCTTCACTAGGGCGGCTGCGCTCGTCACGTGATCACAGCGAGCCAAGTAGACGGCACTGCCGACATAATGTTTTTCTGGAGGTTCTGCCGGCTTCCGGTAATATATAGCCACTTCCTTTATTTGGGCATGCCCAATGAATGTCGAAAGCAAGTAGCCTTATGGTTTCTTTTTCGTGCTGCGGCTGCACGCAACGCTGGATAATATCTAAAATGAATGAGTTGTGTTTATGCTAATTGGAGTTTTTGCGCATGTTAATGCTAATTACTTCGCCTTATACACTTCTGGCTAAGAGTAGTGGGTAGACCTTGCCTGATGCCGCCATCTAGTAGCCATCATGGCCAGGTGGGATGGCAGACCGGCAGACTATATATAGCGCGTGCGCTCATTACAGGGCTCTTCACGACTGCACAGCACTGCCTTGCAGATGTGATGGTGCCCTTTGTGGAATGTACTTGTTTTATATATTTGCTATTGTTCTCGATGTATTTACTCTATTTTTTATTTTTTTTTTTCATGAATGGGCGTTAGCCTGGCTAGGGCACCTACCGGACGGCTCAGAACTTGCTTGCACGATTTCAACACGTGTTTCCTTAGCACGCGGGAATCGTGGCTCGTGTCAAACTCCTGCCTTCTTTTTCAATTTCAATGCAGTGCTACAGATGCTACAAACACACCAACTGTTGGCACTGGACCAGTTCTACCCGCGTCATTGTCTGCACTCAGACAGAAACAGTGCCTGAGGTAAGTCTGACGCATAGGCCATCAAAATCGCTGATACGCCATCGCGTTCAAGCACTACAGACTGCCAGCAGATGCGCGCCGGAAGGCGCAAGGAGGTTGATCGGGACGTAATGACAATAAATCAGGGCCATAGATCAGTTACAGAGCCTCCCTTCAAGGGCAATGTCCCTCCGTTAGCTGTATTCCTCTATAGGACAGTTGTGCCTCCCTACGTTCTGAGTGTGTGAGGGTCAGAGATCCCGGAGGACGTTGAATAGCGACAGAAGTACGCTTGGAGGCCATGAACCGCACATTCGGCAGAACTGGTGCTCACCCTCTAGGGAGGCATGAATAGGAGCTCGACTCTATCGCCATGAATTACGAAATCCCCCGCTGTTCCCACTCCTCTTCAGCTCCCACAACCAGTTCCCGATAAACAAATTTCCTTTCCCTGCATCGCATCTTGCCCATCTTTTCCCAGGGCAGATTAGGGGAGTCTTCCTGGGAACGCTGCCTGGAAGCGTGGTTTATCTCGCGTATCTTCTTCCTTTCGTTTATATTTTCACATACAGGTAATGGCGCTGTATCTGTCTCATATATCGTTCGACACCTGAACCGCTCCATAAGGGAAGGGATAAATAGAGGAGTGAAAGAAGAAAAGAAGAAAGAGGTGCCGTAGTGGAGGGCTCCGGAATAATTTAGACCACCTGGGGATCTTTAACGTGCACTGACATCGCATGGCACACGGGCGCCTTAGCGTTTTGCCTCCATAAAAACGCAGCCGCCGCGGTCGGGTTCGAACCCGTGAACTCCGGATCAGTAGCCGAGCGCCCTAACCACTGAGCCACTGCGGCGGGAAATTGTCTTCCTTTATAGATATGTTAATTAACATCTATAATTGATTTGATGCTTTTGTGGGAAAGCGGCGCAGGTGAACGTCTATTAGTTTTGAATATTTTTATGGCAGCCACAATAGACTGTTACTACATTGTAAATCCCAATATTCTTAGCGACACGGGCCGGGGAATTTATTTTTCATTAATTTATCCCTCCCATCGTAGTATCTACCACTGCACTGTATGTATCTCCAAGAGCCATTCAGCGACCACGGCTGGCGTGGGCAGCGCTACCCTGACACTACAAAAATTGTGCCGCACACAGCGCTATGAGCACTTCAGACACGGGCTGCTTTAAACAGTCCCTGTAAAGGCTCCTTCTTGGGTCTCAATTCTGCTTTTGCAAAGTGCCCTGAAGACTCGGACGTAATTGAAACTCATGCCGAGAGTCATACCTTGATGTTTGAGTTTCGCGCATGCTCCGTTTTTCGTGTTTTGTTGATGCCTAAGTGAGCAGTGAATCGAGAATCGCTACTGCTTTAAACGGCGGCTCTTCATAGGAAATACATATTGCTGCAAACAAAACTTATGTTTCTTTTTATGTTCTTATCGCCGTCGTCACGCGGCTTTAATCAGTCCCTCTTCGTTTTGCGCCATGGAGAGAGGGGGCTCGATTCTGGCCGCGGCGGCCGTATTTTGAATGGAAGTGAAGTGCACAAGGCGCCCCTGCTCTGTGCGGGGTCAGTGCACGTAAGAAATTCAGGTGGTCTGGTCTACATTAATTCAGAGCCCGCCACTATACGGCGTCCCTCATAGCCCACGTGTCAGTTTCGTATGTTAGACCCCAAAATTTATGACTCTTTAGCAGCAGCCAACTAATCTAATTTATTCTTTCGCAGTCCTCGCTGTGGAGATTTCTCAGCACACAGGAGCTTGCCGATGTGGAAATAGTCGTACACTGGGAACACGCTCCCGAACAGCACGCATCTTTCAAAGCGCATCGCATGATCCTGGCCCTTCAGAACGACGTCTTCAGGGCCATGTTTTTTGGGCACTTCTCCAGAGAAGATCGCTCGGACCTGCATCCGGACGTCTTTGAAGGGCTTCTACGGTAACATACCCTCGCTCACGCTTCATTTATCTATTTTGCTCAAAAGCACTTGACGGCCTGTAATTCGTGTTACATGCAGAAATATAAGCTTGATTCTATTGCAGTCTATTCTAACGACATTTGTAGAGGGGTCATCGAATTAACATGCAAGTAAAGAAGGGAATGCGAAAAGTTAACACTTTATCACTAAAACAAAATTTGAAATGCCAGCTAAGAAACCAAACATAGCAAATACCCAGAAAGAGAAGAGTATCAGGACTCAGTGCGGTGCGTTAGGCGCCAAACAAGGCTAAGCACGGCTCTGAAACCTGAGTCCTCCAAGCCTGCTTGCCCTACGGCCCACACGCTGGACTCATCCACAGTTACCGTACTGATTCTATGAGACTTAAGGCATCCCTATTAAAAGGTGTAATGTCACGTGATGAAGTTCTCCATTACACTGCCATTAACAGCCCTAGATTTTTGCCGTGTCCTAATCCATGCAGGTTCCAACCAGCAAATGTCGCATTCATAGCTTGGTTAAAGGATTACTTATTGGAAAGGTCTTTTTCCTTGGCGATGATAATTAATCAAGAGAACGACGTTTGGGCGAACGGCCTGCTTGTAAGAACGCTAAATCCATAGCATGCTTATTACGGTACCCTGCCACCCAGAAACCATTAATGCCCACAACCAGAGCTTTGCCTTTGTGTTTTATCTCACTAGACTACAGGAAGCATTTCCCGCTTCTCATTCAAATAGGAATAAAGTGGGACGATTTTGTTACACTTTTGCCCTTGTAAAGACGACAACGGGCCCTATTATGGTCACCTGCTCTGCGACGCAGGTATTTCTACAGTAAACAGCTCCAGGTGGAAAGCGTTCACCAGGCGACCTGCACCCGCAGCGCTGCAGTCAAATACATGGTGCCTGAATTGGCAGCCAGGTGCGTCGCATACGTGGAGCGCTATATGGAGCCCGATGACGTATGTCTGTTTCTGGAGTACATCCTGACGATGGGCGAAGACGGCGTGGACGGGTGCGGCAAGGCCGTCCTCCACAACAATGGTCTCTTCGTTCTCGCGTCGAAGACGTTCGAATCCTGCTTGCACTACACCGTGAACTACATTCTCGACAACGTGCACAATGCACCCGAGATGTAGGTGCTGCAAGCCGTCCACGCCTGCGGCCGCAGGCAGTGTCTGGAGAGAGGGAAGGTTGGCTTAGAGCCAGCTGGCCTCCGTTCCGTGGTGTGGCCTTTCTTCCTCAAGCTCCGGTTTCTCGAGCTAACGGTGACCGAGTTTGTTCGCGGTCCTAACGTGTGGGGCATGCTGAACGCCGAGGAATCTCTGGCCATCCTTTGCAACATCATCGAGAAGGACTCGTTGCCCATGCCGGCTGGTTTCTGCACCGTACGCACAGGGCGCGTTTAGTTGCGGAGTACGTTGATTGCACGCCCCGGTGCAAATCGGCATTGCCAACAAAACGCCGATGTAATTTATAGACACAGAATTTAGTGCGTGGAACGGAAACGCGACCTTCGGCAAGTCCTGCTTGATTAATCTAACATATTTTTCGAATTTTAGCCTCTAACGTTTGTTTCACGTTATTTCATGTCCTAGCGACTAGAACAATATGAATTAAGAAAGCGGGTTAAACGCTTTGTTCCTTAAAACGTGGTACCGTAGTTGAAGCTCACTCGGTCAGTAGATACATTTTGTTTAGCATTCATGCCTTATCGTGTTCGTAATGGTCCGGCAGCGTCGCTAAGCTGTTTTTCAATAAAATCTCCAAGACAGCGAGTAGGGAAACTGGGGACTAGTTATAGTTGATGGTTATTTAGTGGACAGGGTGAGAGTGCGAGAAATATGAGAATGAGAAGCACTGACACAAGCGCGGTGTGTTTGTCGTCTCGTCCTTTTTCATGCGCTGCTTTTTTTTCAGCATGTAAAGCCACATGCGTGGTCCAAAAGATTTTTTCCAGGCGACATTAAGAAAATTCTCTAGCAGTGGTGCCGGGTTGAACAAAGCCTTCGCATTACTTCCCTTCTTGAACTCTAATCCTGTCTTCGTGCTCTGCGTGGCAGCCGCAGAATTGGGCACAACTTTCGGCGCACTCTCCAAGCACGGGTGATCCTTAAGGAGCAATGACGTGATAATAGCAGCAACGCGTACTTGTACATGAGGCTGCGGGAAGGGGGCATGTCGCCCTCGTTGAAGTGGGTCATGCGAATACATACTGACCTTTGGAGTCCTACTTGAAGCTTTGGGCGTTGGAATCTGTGTAATGTTGCTTAGATCGTCGGCGGAGAATAATATAAAATAAAGTAATGCTGCAACCCTATTTTTGATAATTTGTTTTAGATATCGCCGCCACTATGGCTCAGTGGTTATGGCATTCGGCTGCTAACCCAAAAGACGCGGGTTCGATCCGGCCGCGGCGGTCGAATTTCGATGAAGGCGAAATTCTATGCGGTGTGAACCCAAGCAGCACGCCGATAATGGCCCTGAACTGGTCGAATACCGAGAAAAATCGGCTCCAATAGAGGGCTATAATGGCATCTGACTGGGACGCTACCCGATCCAATGTTTGAACCAGTGCACCCCACTGGCTTTCCAATCAGAAGCCAGTAATGGCATACAAAGTTCTTGATTGGCTTGAATGGCATTCCTTGGCTATTCGATATTAGTCATCCAAGATTCCTTATTGGCGTATATATCATAGGCAGCCGGCCCAACCCAGCGGCTATCCGATATTTCCGGCCCAAGCTTATCCGCTGTTTATCACAGGCGTCCAGTGAAACTCGCTGGCTACCCACTATATCCCACCCAAGCTAATGCACTTGTTTTCGCCGAAGGCATCAAGCTACTCACTGGCTAGTGAATGCTTCCCACCCAAGTACACCCACTGGTCGTTCACCGCATTGCATCCAGGTACACTGACTTGCAGTCCCATTATTAGTTTCCCGACACTGCTTACCGAGCATTCTGTGCTTCGCATTGCAAAATTCATCTATGACGAATGTTTCATTTTGGCAACCATCGTCTATGCAGTGAGTTCGCAAATGCCACATTCTATTGTTAAATGCACTGAAAATGAGCAAACCGGCAATGAAGTATAATGTTTGAACATTTATTAAAAACATAACAAAGAGCCGCAGGTCTAGGCGGGCAATGGAGGCTGCGTGGAAGCGATTAATTAGCCCTGTAGGGTCTCATCAGGGCTCGACCGCCTCGTCAAAGACTCCGCTGCTGTAGCAGGGCCCGGGTTCGAGGGAGCGGCTGCAATCAGGGCAGGCCCAGGTGCAATCCCAGGCAGCTAGCACCTCAGCCATGAGCTTTTTGCGGCCGCCTACCCCAGTGAAGAGCTGCGTACGGCTGCCTGCCAGTGTATGCCGGGACAACCTACACAGCTGACTTCTCCTTTTTGGTGATGGCATCTGCACATAACGTTTGCATTTTAGACAATAGTAGCTAGGATAGCTAGTGCATGCAGTAAGGATCCGAAATAAAAATATCACCTGTAGCCCCTCCGCAGAGCCTTTTCAAAATAAATGCTTTCTTGCGGAACTTGAGCTTGTCAGGGAAGGCCCATAAAGGCCTTCCCTACACTAGCCGCAACCACTGGCAGCTTGTGGACCCCTAGCTGGAGGAGCTGCCGGCGCTGAAAACAAGAAGCAAATAATTGTGAATGACAATTTGAATCACAGAAATAGAATTTAACTGCTCGGCTAGTTGGTGATGTATGTTAAGTCTTACAGTACAAAATGGAAAAGGAACAAGCTTGAAGAACCAGGGCGATCCTTCTCATTTTTTGCGAAAACATATCTGCGTGTCTAAAGCGTGTTTCAACATGCAGCCGCTTTCTACCGCAACCTAATGGACCAGCGAAGCATCCGGGGTTTGGAGGCAGAGGGGAAGCGTCAGAAAGGAATGAAGGGGCCAAAAAATACCCCCTTGCCAGATTGTGCTGGTGTCTGGACACTAGACGCGAAAAAAAAGGACGTAAGGGAAAACAGATTAGATGCCCCAAAGAAAGGAAGATAGGAGAAAAAAGTACAAAGGGGGAACAGTCAAAAAAAAAAAAAAACAGACGGCAGCGGGCTGTAGCCTACGCATTCCATCTCTTGGGGAGGCAGGGACTGAACATACCCGCCGAAGGAATGGTGCCCTCCTCGGTCGCGGTGGCCGCCCGACGAAAACCGGAAGCTGCGTCACCGCGAGCACGCTCGAAGGCGCGACGTGAACGTAGCCGCCGTCACTTAGAGAGGGATTACTTCGCCATGTATTAACAGAATGAAAGCGAAGTCCTTACCTTGCTGCTACTGGCTCGCATTTCAGTCACCCTTCAAAAGGGACCGCGTTGGTCTCTGAATGTTCGGCTGAAAATAAATTATTGGTTGTGTCAATATTTTTCAAACTTTCGTTTCCTTTCAAAAGTCTACTTCAACCGTACGACTATTGCACAAAATCTCTGCTTCGAGAGAACTTCGCTGAACATGTACAGCTCGAAAATTATATGCAACGTCCGCCGGTGCACAAGGACCCAACGGTTTGCTGTCATTCAAGATGTGAATAGGAAAAGAAGCAAAAGTGAAGCGGCCCATGACAGCTGTATCCCATCTAAAGAGAAATGCCACACCCGAGGAAGAATTTCTTGAATGATATGTAACGTCCACATGTGCGCAAAGAACAATCGGTTTCTGCAATTGAATAAAATCATGAGCAGTAAGCGATAAAATATAGGCATAAAAAATTCACCTACAGAGGGTGTTTCATCTGACTTTATGCAATTTTTAAAGTAGGCTTTATGAGTTAGAAGAGCGCTTTTTCGGCATAAATTTTACAGTGGTGTCATGCATTAAATCAATGTTGAAAGCAGCTAATTGGTAGGCCGCTTAATTAATATTGATAAATAAGCTTTTAACTACTACTGTTAAGCTTCCTAATTACTGAGAGGCGTGTTGCCCACCGTAAGTAGCTTACATATCATATATTGAATTTCGAAAACGCGGTTACCCTGGGCGCTCTGGCCCAAATATATTTGTCTACATGGCGCCAAATTACGTGCGCTTTCGAGCAGCTCATAGGCAAAGCAACTTCTCCAGCCAAAATAACAAAAAAACAACCAAAAGTTGTTGGCCGAAGCGCCGAGGGTAAGCACGTTTTGAAACTTTAAAAACTGATTTGAATATCACTGAAGGTGAGTTTACCGCCTCTAAATAATTAAGGAGCCTAGCAGTAATAGGGAAAAAGTTAATTATGCTATATTTGTTAACCAACCTGTCAGCACATCTTAGCTTTGTTCTGATATGCTACATTACTGAGAATGCTATGCCATAAAAAGTTTTATTGTGGCTCAAGAAGTCAATTTTAAAAGTTGCTGAAAGTGTTGCGAGAGCTAACTATTCTGCAGACTGCTGGTCTCGAGTTAATGTACGTGCGAAGCAATACCTACAAAAATTAAAATAAATATACAAGAAACGTACTCACGTATCAACCAGATGTCCCCAAATGGTTGGCGATACCTATTAAAAAAAATCAACTGCAGAAGGGAAAAACCGGGTTCGAAGGGCTGTATGCTCCGGCAGTCAACCGAACTAGAGGTTACAGTGGGTCGCCGCAAGCCGTGAGAAACGGGCAGAGGGTGGACAGAACACAGAAGCCTCAAGAAGCTCGCAATGTCAAGAGAAAAGAATTTCGTTCATTCGGACGATGGGTAAAGGCGGTATGCGGCGCGGGCATTAACCTCTCTGTGACGAGGCGCCGCGTTGAGAGGGGGGAGGGGGGAGGATTGAAGGGATAGTAATGTGAAGGGCCCCTCGTGTGCCAGGAAGGAGGGGAAAAGGGCAAGAGGTAAACACGCACGCGTTTCCTCGCGGGGTGCCGGGAGAAGGAGGTTGCAATGCAAGTCAGGGAGGTCGTCAAGAAAAACGGGCTGCAAGCGGCGGCAGCCACGGATAGCCCATTGAAAATGTTCGCAGAACAACATGTGTCCGCGGTACTGCCAGTACTGGATTCTCTCTAAGCGCTGTGCTCTGCAGCGCGCAGCTTCGCCATGAGGGCTAGAAAATAACTTTGTTTTGTGGGATATTTCTGAATTTTAAAACGCGGGGTAACAAAAAGTACTAACATCGCATAGGAAACATAGCTAATAAGTGGCAAAACTCCTCAATGTTTGACGTTAAAAAAGAAGAGAGTAGAAGACAACATGAAACCACATAAAACACAACAATATATGAAAACTGTGAAACTAAAGAAGTTAGAAGAAAGAAATTTCTATGCGTTATAATGCAAGCACAGGTTTTTTCTGAATACTTCGACATTGTTTTAAGCACCAGCGCGGCAGGCAAACGATTCCACTCTGTTGTTGTTTTAGGAATGAATGAATATTCATAGGATCTAGTGCGGAAGTGGGGGATGCCTTCTTTGCACGGATTATCGATGCGCTACAATACATATGTGGGTGACGTGATCAGTTCATTTTTAGAATTGTATTTCTGTGGTAAATTTTTAAGAAAAGGCCCAAACGGGAAATTTTTCTGCGCATCGACAAGGGTGATATTGATAAAGTTTCTTTCATGAGTGTGACGCTTGATAGACGACCATAGTTATGAGGACCACATTATATATTTACCGATGTGCTGAAGCTGACAATCTACTTTCCCGAAGTTTTGTGCAAGAGATTTTAATGCGAAGCACTCTGTAGCTACCTGAAACACATTTCGCAATGCAACCGTCTCTAATGAGCGCGGACACCAAGCGGGCGGCCAGTGGTAGCTTGGCGAAGTACTAGAGACGATGATGATGATTAACATGTATTTATTTCATACAAGGTAGGATTTCTCTCGGTGGGCGCCTCATTTCAGGAGCCCATTGGTGGCTTCTGCCCTGTGGGCCCTTTCGGCCACTTGCTGCTGGACCTTAGGCTGCAAGCTGGACAGCTGTTCCTCCCACCGCTCCTTGCTTGGGCTTTCAACTCTCCCTAATGCTCTTCTTTTCTTGCAGGCCCACACCACATGCTGCAGGTCCGCCTCCTCGTCGCAGAAGGCGCACTGCGCACTAAATTCGTCTGGGTACATTAGATTGTCTTTTTGTTTTAATGAATGAGTTCGACTGTGGTCGCCTGATTCTGACTTTCTTAATTAGTCCAGATCCCTGGAATCGGGTACTTCCTGCACAATCTCTAATGGAATGTGTTGTTGCACGCTACCGATGGTTTTGCGCCTTCGACCCATCATGAGGGGTTTAGGCTAAAGGTGCTCAGGCTATGGCGTGTGTGCCCTCATTCCTTGGGTCGGCTTCGTGATCTGGAATCCATATGATCTTGTGTGAGCTTTCAGGGTCTCCGTGGCTTCAGAGGATCCTGGCAGCTATCCTACTTTTCTTCTCGTTTCGTTTCTGCACGCCTGTTGCGAATCTGTGACAAAACTGGCCATGTTCCCTGTCTCCGCAGCCAGCGCTATAGCTGCCTCCTCTTCTGCTATTACATCTATGCAGCTGAGTGATGTGCACTTCATTACCTTCCGCTTGAGATTTTTGTCTCCAATGGTCACGACCCCCTTTAGGGGCTCCGCCGCGTATCTTGTGCCGTTTGTGCTTTCCCAAGCCTTGCGAACTGCTTTTGCTCGGGCCTCGCGTCGGCCTTTGTGATGTGCAGCTAGGTACATATTCCTTCGTATAGGCGCTACCTCGATGCCTTCTTGTGCCTATTTCGGCAGGCTGACTTTGTCCCTCCTGGTTGGTAGCGGGTTGATTCCCATGCGTTAAAGTACGCTCCTGTCTATTCTGCTACATGATAGCCTCATGAGTTGTGTGATTTATTGGGCTTCGATGAGCTCGTCTGTAGAGCTGTGGAATCCTAGCCGGAGTAGCCTGTCCGTGGACGCACTCCTAATGATGGCGTCCAATGACGCTTTCCTATTGATGACGTCTAGTTTTTCCTTGTCCGATTTCTTTAACTCTCAGAAGCGAGCCGCATAGAATATCCTGACGACGAAAGCCTGGACCAGCTTGATTGAGTCCTTATCCTCCACTCCTCTCCTTCTGTTTGTGACTCTGCCGATCATACGCGTGACATGATCCGTGATCTCTGCTAGTTTCCTGATAGCTACCCCGTTGTTTTTCCTGTGTATGGTTAGTCCCAAAATATTAGTGCCTTGCACTTCCTTGATGACTTCCCTTCGATCTCTATGTTTAGTAGTGCCTGCGTAAAGTCCCGCACTCTTTTCCAGAAGGTCAGTAGCACTGATTGGGTTGTTGTCCATCTGAGTCCACACTCCTTCACGTATGTTTCTATCATTTCGGTCGCCATCTTCAGGCGCTCCTGGAGAACCTGAAAGTGGTTGTCCCTTATCCTGGTGGTAATATCATTCGCATAAATGGCATGCTTGAGCCCGCATATCTTGTACAGTCCTACTGGCTGTCCCATCATCGCGACGTTGAACAGTAGTGGCAAAAGCACCGACCTTAGGGAGTGTTCCTGTCTGCCATCTCGATTATACTCAAGTTGCCTGACCCTAGGTTGATCTGCGCCGAGATACCACTCACAGTCAAAAGAATGAAAAAGGCGAGATGGGGCCTCGCAAGCGATCAGCACCCACACAACAACAACAACACCCACAGAACAGGAGCTAAACGATAGAAGACGTCAGCGTGCAACCGCCGACCGCCGCCAATACGGAGCGAACTGGACGATGCGCCTTCAACAGATGCGTGAGGCCGTCTGGCGATGGCACCGCGAAACAGCCGAGGAAAAGAGACGAGGCTCGAATATATGCGTGCATTTAGGCTACGTGGTGTGCAAGAACAATGGCCTACTGCCGGGGCTGACGCCTTCCTTGCGAAGCACCTCATGCAGGACGGGTTCGGAATGTCGTGCACTGTGTGCGTTAGGCTGTGGTTCACGTCGGTCGTCACACGTGTACATGAATTACACCCCGAGACAATATCAAGTGCGTTCCGAACCGGAGATGCGAATAGCTCGTACTTTGCTCATCGCGCAAGGGAAGTGTATGCGCAAGAGAAATCCCCAGACTGTCTAGAAGCAATAGCTTCGTTTTACACGGATGGATGTATAAAGAAAACCCAGAATGGAGAAACTGCGTCGTTGTATTCAAACTTACAGGCGTCGTGAGTATCATGCGGGATGCTCTCGCAGTTCATACAGAACCTGCATAGTGGTTGCGGCAATTTTTTTTTTGTCCGTGGCGTCCAAAACTCACGCTTCTTTAAGGTAGCTTAAAAAAAATTCTGCGTCCGCTTGTCTCTTATCGATACACAGTGCTGCAATCAGGAAATATACAGGAAAATGTGCAGCGAGACTGAGAAATAACTGCCCTTTATAAATTTCTGGAGAATTTAAGTATTTATCTTAAATATATCCGACTCGTTTTGGATTTTGGGCCCCTGAGACAGTATTGGATTGGATTGGAAAACATTTAATTGGTCAGAAAAGGCAGAATGCAGACGATCCGTGCTAGGTGGCTATCAGTCCACGGCTGACAGCGACCTGGGTAGCCCATTCAATGACCCGGGTTTGAACTCCCAAGTCTGAGCTGACCAACACGGCCTCCCACTGCTCGACAGTAGGAACCTGTATTAGAGATTTCGGGGGCGGCTCCTCTTTACAATTCCACAATAGGTGATCATAGACAGTACATTTGACTGCGGCACCAGCATTTGAATGCAGCGCCATTTGAGGCAGACGACCAATGGTGCAATGTCTGGCCATGCGCGAGCTACCTCTTCGTCAGCTTACTTTTTGTCATGTCTCTGTGCATTGCCGACAAGGAAGAGCCTCTGTTCTTGTAGTCTTGGGTATAGCATAGTTACTTTTGCTTCGGTATCAGTTAACGACACCGTGCGCAAAATTTTCACGCCGATGACGCCAGTTATATTTTTTGTGTGTGCGTGTATGTTGTGTGAGCGTGCGTGTGTGCGTGCGTGCGTGCGTGAGGTGGGTACAAAGCTGCGGGCAGACGCTGTCAGACAGTTTGGGACCAACTTTTGGGATATGATGTAATCAGCGTTGTGATCAACGTCTATACAGTAAGGTCCCACGATTCGTGCTTGAAAATACTTTCCATGCCCTTTTCGGCATCGCATACGAATGAGCGAATAACTCGGCAGTGTGTCTCGGATGCGTTACTTGTGCATTAATTACGCATTGCAGAGCTTTCCGTCGAACAAGCATCGTGGCAGACCCATAAATAATTTTTGGCCTGGCACGTTGTCCCAGACGCGACGATTGGCCAATGAGGGCTGAGAATGCCTGGTGCGTTGAAGATACTCAGCACCCTTTCCTGACTTCTCTAGAAGAGTGTGGCGTAAAATAGAACACATGACAGGCCATCGCTTGTTGGCCTCATTAGCACAGTGTGACATTAGCTGCGTGAGTTTTTTGCTTTTGTCCTGTATACACCACAGATTTTCACTCCCGCACTTGTGGTTGATACATATTGTCGCCGAGAAACGTAGGGCGACTTAAAAGGGGCTTTTAATCGGATGGCCAAGAAGACCAGTAGCTCGCATCTTCTTCTTCTTGCTCTTAATGATCCCCAAACCCGGAAAGAAACTACGCATAGAAAACCTGAGGCCAATTTCACTCACATCTTGCCTCGGGAAGCTCTATGAAAGAATTGTAACCAAAAGAATTCAAAACTACCTAGAGGACAATGAGCTGTATCCCCATAGCAGGTTTGGGTTCAGGGCAAACCTGTCAACGCAAGACATCCTGCTACAACTCAAACATGAGGTAATTGCCAATTCCCCGCAGCAAGGAGAAAACATAATTATGGCAGTTGACATCAAAGGGGCCTTCGACAACGTTAGCCACGCGGCTATAATGGAAGGCATCAACAATACCAACTGCGGAAGGAGAATCCACGACTATGTAAGATCTTTCCTGACAGAAAGAACGGCCACAGTAGGATTAGGAGATATAAGAAGCCGTACCATAGACACACCAAATAAAGGCACACCGCAGGGATCGGTTATATCGCCAATCCTTTTTAACCTAAGCATGATCGGTCTGGCAAGGAAACTTGCAAACATCCCGGGCATAGGACACGCCATATATGCGAACGATATAACTATATGGTCGAACCAGGGATCACTTGGGCAGAAGGAACAGCAACTGCAAGAGGCAGCAACCTGCATCGAGCAATACACCAAAACGAGGGGTTTAACCTGCTCAACCGAAAAATCGGAAATCCTTAGGATAGGAAAGAAACCAATGGATGCAAGACTAGAAATAAAGCTGGAGGACAACACCATCCCGGAAAAGGAGACTATTCGAATTTTAGGCATGTGGCTACAGAGCAACGGCAAATGCAACCACACGATAAACCTCCTTAAAAAATCAACGGAACAAGTTTGCCGCATGATAACCAGAGTATCATCCAGAAGATACGGCATGAAGGAGTGCGACACGCTGAAACTAGTGAACAGCCTAGTCATCAGCAGAATAATCTACTCTCTACCATACCACAACATGCTCAAAAGCGAGGAAAATCAGACGGAGGTTCTAATCAAAGCAGCCTACAAAACAGCTCTGAACTTACCAAGAAACACGTCAAACGACAAGCTGGCAGAACTGGGGCTGCACAACGCTTTTGATGAGCGTAGTAAGGCACAATTCATGTCGCAAATACAAAGGCTAAGGAACTCGACAACAGGAAGGGCCCTCTTAAGAAGGCTGAACTATAAAGAAGCCTTGGACATCGAGGACAGGTCGGAAAACATCCCAGATGAAATACGTCGAACCTTCCATGTTAGTCCCATACCCAGGAATATGGATCCGAACCTCCACGCATCAAGAAGACAGGCAAGGGCTAAATATGTAGAAACGAAGATAGCCACACAAGATCGAGTAGTGTACACTGACGCCACACTGTATCCATGGAATCGCAGCCAAAACATCAAGAAAACAGTTTCGGTTGTAACAACGAAGGAAGGTGACCTCATCAGCGGTGCATCCACGAGAGATGGAACGATAGCTGAGGCAGAAGAGATAGCCGTAGCCCTAGCGGCAGCCGAGGGCTATCGCACCAACAAATCTCTCACAATCTTAACTGACTCCCAGGAAGCGTGCAGACGCTACATGGCAGGAAGAATCAATAAGAAAGCACTAAAGATACTCTTGAAAACGAAGCGAACCAATGAAAATATCCAACATAGGATCTACTGGGTACCAGGACACGCCGGAATCAAAGGCAATCTGAAGGCAGACAAGCTAGCTCACGAGCTCACTACCCGAGCTGGTGCGTCAAATGCCCCGGACGGCCCGGGTATGACGGTGGAGCTCCCGTACGCAGCTATCCTCAACCTCATTAAAGGCAGAAGGCGCAAATACCCTCAGCCACACCCTCAGCTAACACAATACTAGGCGACATGCTGGAGAAGACTCCAAACAGGGACCTTCAACAACCTTCATGTCCTACATAAGATGTTTCCAGAGCAGTATACGGATACAGGTCCGTGGTGCGGGGCAACCCCCAGGTTATATCATATCACATGGGAATGTACACACAATGGAGCGTTCCGAAATAATAAAGACGAAATGCGGAGCAGTGGGAGGACTGGCCAACCAGCAGCGAGCTTAAGGTCCAAAGGGACCTAGTGAGCCACGCATGCCGGATGGCCAGGGACAGTGGTGCCTTGGACTAGGGGCGCCAACCACGCTCAGCCTGGAAGACATCGGCAGTCTCCGGGCGAAACCAAACCTCTCAATTGGAACAATAAAGTTTACTCTCTCTCTCTTGCTCTTAAAGCATGGCAAATGCCCACATGGAGGGATTGGCCAATGTGTAGTGGCATGAACAAGAAAATTTCCATAGGAGATTACGACATCGGAGCGGAAACGTCGTCTTCCTAGATCCATCACGAGCCAAGTCATGCCACTCGGCCGCAGGGCGGCGCCGGCAGAATGTGATCAGTGTGGCTAGGGTGCCTAGAAATACTTGCTAGTCTGCCGTTCGCGCGGAGCTCTCTACGGAACCGGTTGGCCGCGCCTCGGATGAATGCGCAGGGGGCGCTGCACACATTCGGAACGTCGTGCTTGCAGGAGCGGCCGTGCCGCTGCTGCGGTAGTGGTGCGCGCTGCTCCTTGGTCGCAAGCCCATAATACTGTTTTTTTTTTGCGAAATCCATGAACGCTGACTCGCGTGTGTGTTGGTCTGTGTGTTCTTATGTATGTGTGATCGCGTCATGTCTAGACAACGTGACAAGCGTCACATCTTGCCAGTTCAATTCGCCATCTGACTTTCCCTCAGATTTCCACCATCTAGTCAAAAACGTGCGAAATACATTTGCAGGCGAATGGTTTAACGCACCTAAGGGTCGGGTGCACGCTCAAACCGATCCGAGAAGCTTGGAAAATGGACAGCAAGTGTTTCGCTTAAAGCCATGCCGAAGATCACCAGATTGCACCTGAATCCCAATTCTTTTGAGAAAACGAGAGTTGCTCCAGCATTCCAGCTATTTGGTGATCATATAATTAAAGGTCTTTTTATTTATTGCACCCCGTTAGGACGCTCTTATGATTTCGTGGAAGGCACTGAATCTTTTGCAAAAGAATAAATAAGCTTATCGGGATAATGACTGCGCGTGTGCCAAAAGAAGCATTATACCCGCAGTCAACAAACTTTTTATTTTAAAGGAGTTCCTTGAACACCTCACAAAGTTGGAAATTCATGCAAAGGCCACAATCGGCGGGTTTTTGAGCAACAGCATAGCAGAGGGACTTCGTGTTTCAATTCAGAGCACACTTAATTAGTCACAGATGCAGATCTCAGCACACATCGTTTTAAGTATGTGATGACTGCAAACTTGAGCCAAGACAGACTTGAAAGCGTACTTAGCATTGTTCGGCAATCATCAGGATCTTTGACCATCGGAATGCCGCTCAGTATTTGGTTACTGTTAATGTACTCACATTCTACAATCTTGCGAAACTACCACCATCGGGAAACTGTGCTCCAAAAGTGGACACTTCCTTAGTTTCGTGGCGAAGAAACAGCCGTGCAGCGAGAATATGCTGCCTAGACTCGACAGACTAATTGATAAAAGAACGCTCAAGATGTAAAAACTGCATTGGTTTCTTGTGCGCCACGTACAAGTATTACCTCTGACGACAGTGCCTGCGTGACAGGAAAAAAGCCACGAGATGTTAATTTATGGTATCTCCGGCTAGAAAAGGACTGAAAAAAGAGCCAGTGCATAGACTGTGCTTCAGCCTTGACTACTTAAAAGTAGTGGCTGTACAGAAAATGATCGGGTTGCAGCTTTCACTGCAAAATTTGATAATGGTGGCTTACTGTATCCGTCTGGCCCCTTGAATAACATAATTATCACCGTCCTTCAAGACAGCTTCACCACTTATTTTAGTCTGAACAAGTTGCACGAGAAGAGCATATAGTTGACTTCGCTAATTTTTTAACACATGTACATTTTCCGCCTCTGGGCTGTGTGAAACATGAACGTGAATTTTTAACGCCATAATCAAATTCTATATTCTGCTTCGCCTGCGCTTCTACATGAAGTCAATCAATGTTGAGAGGGCTGCCAAAAAAGAGCAGCCGAAGCTGTTAAAGATGAGAAGATGCCAGGAGGTGGTGCAAACAAAAATGTGGGCAGCCTGAGTGCAAAGTGATGGAAATAGATGTGTTTAACAATGATTTTTATTTTGTGCTATACATTACTGATCCTTGGGTATCTTTTCCCTGGCAGGTCGTGTGACCAACACAGCATGAGCTAATAATGCTATTTTAGCAAGCACGGGATTCTAAGAACTGCTTAGAATGCATGCTTGTGTTCATTACTTCTGTAACTCGGTTGCCTAAGCACTAAGGAATACGTTCCTGCAGTTTGCCTAAAGCACATGATTTACAGGACTCAGGTTCTCATCTTACATGTTTTAATTGTGCGTGCATCTAGAAGTTTCCAGTGTTCAGTCTTTTTTAGCTTCAGAGTCCGCAGAAGTTGACATCGGATCAATAGTATGAATGAAAATGCCGCTCTAAATAGCGCTCTGTTGAGCGCGCACACGGTCATGTGGTTTAGAATCGTGGGTAACATTCTTGATGCAAGGATATTTTTATTTAAATTCCTCAGAAGACGGTATATAATACGGCATGGAAGCAGTATTCAGAAAGGGGAATAGGGTGTAAAAATAAGTGGGTTCGTTTCGCCTTCGACTCTGGAGTACGCGCACAAAATTTGTTCGCAAAAAAAAATCCGACCGCGGCGGCTACGTTTTTATGGAGGAAAAACGGTAAGGCGCCCGTGTGCTGTGCGATGTCAGTGCACGTTAAAGATCCCCAGGTGGTCGAAATTATTCCGGAGCCCTCCACTACGGCACCTCTCTCTTCCTTTCTTCTTTCACTCCCTCCTTTATCCCTTCCCTTACGGCGCGGTTCAGGTGTCCAACGATAAATGAGACAGATACTGCGCCATTTCCTTTCCCCCCAAAAACCAATTATTATTATTATTAAAAAAAAATCGTTTGCGTCCCTACGCCGATGGCTGAACTGCGCATTGAAAAACCACGGCTAAGCTGAAATAAAAAAATCAGTGCAATCGCATGCGCAAGTCATCTGAAAACACGCAGGGAATTCGTTTCGCGGGGCGAAACGCGCGCGTCTACCGCAGACGCCGTGGCTGTCAAGGCACACCGATTGCTCGCAGCGCCACCGCGGCGGTAATTCAGCAGCAGACCCCGCCGCAGCCGGCGGACGCCAGACTAGCAAGTATTTCTAGGGACCCTAGTGTGGCATTGCCCCCCTCCTTTCAAAAGGCATCGCCTCGATGCCACCGCCAAGGGGGAAACAGTATAGAGGCAGCGAAAGTGCAAACGTGTGTGTGGCGCCGGCACTGAGTGTGAACCCTGCCATCGGCTAACGGGCGTAATACGGTTTCATGCGCGACACGTGGATAACTTCAGACTTGGGCGGCCGAAAAGAGCGGACAGTGCCCTGCGGGAACCCTTCATAGTTCACCTCACTGAGTTGACGTATAACCTCGTAGCGGCCGAAGTAGCCGCGCACAAGCTTTTCAGAGCGCCCGCGCAAACGTATTGGGCTCCATACCCAGACGTGCCCGCCGGGCTTGTTAATCACCTCCCTGTGGCGGAGGTTGTAGCGCCGGGCATCGGTTTCCTGCTGGTGTCGAATTCGGTGTCTAGAAAGATGACGAGCGGCTTCTGCGTCACGAACGAATTGGCCAGTGCCCGCGACAGACGAAAGGGCACAACCGGGAAGCAGCATGGCGTCCAGCATGGTCAGGGCGTCACGGCCATACACCAAACGGAACGGAGTGAAGCGCGTCGTTTCTTGGAGGATAGTTAAAAGCAAACGTGACGTAAGGAAGTATTTCGTTCCAGTTTCGATGGTGATCGTCGACATACATAGACATCCTGTCTGCAATGATGTTCAGCCTTTAAGTTTGTCCATTCGTTGGAGGATGGTAAGCAGTCGTTTTTCTATGAGTGGTGCCACTGAGACGCAGGATCTCATGTGTAAGAGCCGACGTAAACGTGGTTCCTCGATCAGTAAATATGACAGTGGGGTCGCCGTGGCGAAGCACTATGTGGTGAACAAAGAACTGTGCAATTTCAGCCGTGGTGCCACGGTGAAGAGCCTTGGTATCACAGTAGCGGCTGAGGTAGTGAGTGGCAGCAACAATATACAGTTTACCCATGGAGGACACAGGGAATGGGCCTAGTAAGTCCATGTCGACCTGCTGAAATGGGATTTGAGGTGGATCAATTGACTTCAGAAGACCGGCCGGTTTTGTCGGTGGTATCTTCCGCCGTTGACACTCACAACAGGTTCTAACGTAACGTTGGACAACCTCAGCAAGCCGAGGCCAGTAGTACTTTTGGCGGAGGCGTCCCAATGTTCTGGAAAATCCGAGGTGGCCAGAAGAAAGGTCGTCGTGGCATGCAGTGAGAACTTCCTGACGAAGCGCGGATGGGACTATAAGGAGGTACGCAGTTTCGGTCGGGCCGTAGTTTTATTGCGAAAGCAATACTGCTCGAGGTTTCCGCTCTTGGCCGTCGTCCCGGAGAATCCACCATTTACCTTTAGCGTGACCTATGTGAGACGTCATACCAGCTGTGGAAAAGCGGGGCCCCAACTCGCCTCGTCGCGATCGTCCCAGCGAATCCCCCATGCTGCAGCTGCGCGCCGCTACCGCGAGGGGCGCTCGCTGTACGTGACGTCATGCCAGCTGTGGAAAAGCGGCCTCCCCAACTCGGCTCGTCGCGATCGTCGCAGCGAATCCTCCACGGTATGTCGGATGATGTGTACAAGGTGAAGCTGCAACTATGTGCTGCAGCTAAGAAGCGGTGGCGTGCGGAAGAAACGGATGAAGAGCGGGAACAACGTTTAGCTAAACGGCGTGCATATTGTAGTCGTTATGGAGAGCGCGAAAGAGATGCAACAACGACAGAACGAAGCGAGAAAGAGACAACGCGGTCAAGAGACGCCAGAAGAACGCGCCGGAAGACTCGAGAAGCGTCGTAACGCAGATGCGGCTTGAAGAAGTGACACCTCCCTTAGCGATTCTTCAACTGCGGAAGAGACCGCTTTGAATTCTCGAGAGTGTCGGACTGAGACGCTGCGTATACGACGTGCCGAGGAAACGAAGCTTTCGCAATTTGACTTGGTTTAAACAGAGCTAAACCACAGACAATTTTTTCTTGTAGAGGACTCCATCTCGTGTACAAAACGATGAGAGTCCACGCGAAAAGAGTCAGGGCGGAGACGGAGCGGTTCCTTCGAGGTACTCGATGAGGGCAGCAGTTCGCAATCGGCCCTCTAGTGATGTGCAAGAGCGGATGTGGTGAGAGCGCCGAGGAAAGCAGAATCATTTTTGGACTCAGCCGATGGGCACGGAAGAGGAGCTCGGGAGAGACAGTCAGCATCGCTACGTTTGTGGCCTGACATACACGATTGTGACGTCGAACTATTGCAACCGAAGGCTCCACCGTGCAAGCCGCCCCAAGGAATCTTTCCGGTTCGCAAGCCAACAAAAGGAGTGATGATCGTTCACGACTCGAAACGGACGGCCGTACAGGTACGGACGACATTTCGCGACTGCCCAAACCATAGACAGATACTCCTCTTCTGTGGTTGAATAATTCACTTCGGAACGGGACGAAGTGCGACTAGCGTATGCTATCACGCGTTCTGCACCGTCTTGCCACTGCACAATCACCGCACCGAGGTCAACATTGCTGGCATCTGTGTGCAGTTCCCTGTCGGCTTCCTCGTCGAAGTGGCCAAGAATAGGCGTAGATTGGATGCATGCTTTAAGTTCTGTGAAGGTTTTTCCTAATCCGGACCCCAGAAGAAGGGTTCGGCTTCTTTGTTAAGGTGAGTTAGGGCCTCTGCGAGCTTCGAGAAGTTTTGAACGAACCTCTGATAATAAGCGCAGAGTCCCAGAAAACGACGCAAGCTTCGTTTATCTGTTGGCTTGGGGAATGCAGCAACGGCGGCCGTCTTTTCGGGGTCGGGGCTAACGCCCTGAGCGCTCACAATTTGGCCAAGAGATTTGAGCTCCATAAATGCGAAGTGGCACTTTTCAAGCTTGAGACACAGACCCGCGGAACGGATTGCCTCGAAAAGGGGGCCAATGCCACACTGCTCACATTCTGGCGCTCGGCCGCATGGCGGCGCCTGCAGAATGTGCGCAGTGTGGCATTATTGTTCATGCTTTGTCGCGCAACCTCGCCCTTCTGTATAGGCTTATACTCCAATCCTATAGTAACCTTACAGTTTATCAAATTTGAGCACCTCCATTATTGAAACGAACAACGCTCAGAATACTTTTTAACGCTGTATGCGTAACTCTAATTTTGCAGTCGATAGCGGTCAATTTACAGCTTACGCCGCAACCTTCATTTTTACTGTAGTTTGTGAGTAATATGCCGGTTACACTGTAACCTTCATTTTTACTATCATTTATGGGCAATTTACAGATTACGTCGGGCACTTCATATTCCACCCTTCGCGACGGCGCGTGTAGCCAACATGCTCACACATGTCCCGTGCGCCGGGCGGGAAGCAGAATTCGTGGTGCCGCTCGATATCGTTCCCCGGGTTGCCCGGCGGAAGTTGCGGTTCCTGACCGCCGTGGTATACGTCTCTGCGTTTCTTCGGTGCTCGCGGGGCAGAGAGATTAGTGGCGCTGAGCGTGTTTCTGCTCTTTTTGGCTTTAGGAGGCGGCTAGCTGGAGGAGCTTTCGTTGCTTTGGATGGGCAATATCTTCTGGCACAGCAACGTGTACCAGAAAGGGCACAAAATGAGGAGCTAGTGGCCACGGCATTCTTGTTGATTTGCAGAAATGTAACAATTTTTATTATTGGTATCATCCTTCGCGTTATAGCATTCATTACACTTTAATCATTATAGTGACTTACCCAGCATACTATAGCTGCCTGCTCGAGCCGCCGCGGTAGCTCAGTGGTTATGGCGCTCGGCTGCTGACCCGAAAGATGCGGGTTCGACCACGGCGCGGCGGTCGAATATCGATGGAGGCGAAACTCTAGAGGCCCGTGTACTGTCCCATGTCAGTGCACCTTAAGGAACCCCAGGTGGTTGAAATTTCCGGAGCCCTTCACTACGGCATCCCATAGCCTTTGTCGCTTTGGGACGTTAAACCCCTATAAACCAAACCATTTTGCCTCTGTAGACGCGAGCATCAAAAGAGACTTCATGACGTTAGTGTACAGACGAAAGCACCTTTCTAACAGTTTGGTCTGCCTACTGGACTGTAAATTGAATTAGTCTGTAACCCATGCAAAGTTAAGATTGGCTGGCCTTCCCGATTCGTTGCAAAAAAAAAATTGCAGCCAAGTGCGTATGTCAATATATGCCGACGACATCTGTATTTGGATTAGTTGCTAACAACACAAGCGATTAGCCCTCATTGCTCGACAGGCTCTCCTTTTGGTACAAGCTTAACTTCAAGATTAGGGATTTTCTATATCAGTGGAAAAATCCGGCTTTGTTCTGTTTCCAGGTGTAGGAAGACGTCAAGCGCGGTTGAAGATAGACCTTGGTCACTCTTGCATCCGCCAATTTATTCACACGCACTTCCTGGGTGTCATTATTTACTCCCGGCCGCAGTGGCGAAAAGCTGTCGACGCGATTGTTTCATCTCTATCTTCGCGTCTCAGTGTGATCCGTAGAATTGCAAGTGAAAAATGGGGAAACCATCCTTCTTCAATGGTCAAACTTCATGAAGGGCTGGCGGTCAGTCGCATTATGTATCAATAACCTTAAATTTACCCCTCGCCATCACATCTTGGGCGTATCGAAGTTATTCATAGAAAGGGCCTAAGAAGAGCCATTGGAGTTCCCCAGGCGGCTGCGAACAAGGCAGTATTTCATGAGTCTCTATCGAAACTTCTTAGCCTTGTCGCTTCTCAGAGACTACTACTGCATCTTGGGGAGCTTAGGAGAGGCGGTAGCTGGGCAATCCCTTCTCCAGCGGCTCTGCAAGAGACATGAGTCGAAGGCCTAGTTGGCACTTAATACTCTTAGTTTTTTAGGCCTTAATGTTCGAAGGCAAAGAAAACGGTCGACCCCCCCCCCCCTCCGGTGTTTTCCGACCCTCGACTGTAACCCAAGCATCGCAGCTAATTGGCCCAACATTGGAACCGTATTGGCAAAGGCCGAGCCTATAAAAGACCAGGATGGAACCATCCTGTTGCAATATTGGGCAGATTACATGTGCGGCATGGGAAGCTCCCAATTCCCCACCTGAGCGCAAAGCGCAGCTCTCCTTTGGCAGCGACGCGTTTGCTCGTACTTGAACATTTGGAAACAGAGTATGTCCGCCATCTTCAAAATTTCACGGATGGTTCTGTGGACATGGTCAAACAAGCTAGCGCAGCGGCTTTTTACATACCTTCTTTTTATTGTAAGTGGTCTGTACGCTTTAATGCTGTCGTATCCTCCACAACAGCTGAAAGTGTTGCTATTGAGGCGGCTTTATGGAAGTTAGGGTCTTGTCCGGCTCAACATGTTGTCATCCTAACTGATTCAAAATCTTCCCTTCAGAGTTTAGAGCGCGGTTTCCCCACTGATGCCTTATCTCTAAGCTCTCTACGGTCGGTGCTGAATCTTCGCAGCAGAGACTTTACTCCATACTTTCAATAGGTGCCCTCTCACGTGGGAGTCAGAGGCAGTGAGGTGGCAGACAGTCTCGCACATAAAGCTGTCCAGAAATTCATCCAAAAAGTACCTCAAGATGGAAAAGGCTCTTCAGAGAAACGGTGCTCGATCATTTTAGAACATTGTGGAGTGCGCCTCACAAGCCATGTGTGACTAAGGGACTGAAAAGATCCCAGGCCACTCTACTAAATCGAATTCGCACGGGCTCTGCTCGTACTCCTGCCTGGATGCATAAGACGGGCACGGCATCGTCTCCGCTATGTTCTTTATGTGGTGTGTGCGGGGATATAGAACATTATATTATGTATATTGCCCAGAGTACAACGCGGAAAGGTGTGTGATATGTTCGCTTCCTTCAAAAAGACAGGAACTCTTCTCATTAGAGTTCAGGACATTGTCTACCCGAGTGGAAACCAGACATGCAGAAGGGAGGCTGCAAGCCTTCTTTGAACATTTCTGCACGACACTGATCTTGTCTCTATATGGTGACAGTAAGAACGGACTATGGTCTACTGTGAAAGAATGTGTGCGTAGATGGTGTCTTCTGGAGTGGACCATGCTATACTGTGATTGAATGTGTGCACGGATGGTGGCACAGCAACGGAGTATGTTCTACTTTGACTGAATACGTGTATAGATGGTGACTTCTGGAGTGGACTTTTTTCTGCTTTGAGTTAATGTGTGCACAGATTGTGAATGCGAGAGTGGAATATGTACTATTATAAGTGACTGGGCGCATAGCGGGACAGATACGACAGGTTTTAGGTCGTAATTAACATAGAAGTGACGCTGCGGTGGAGCAATTGCCGGCAGACTAAGCAAGGCTAATAGCACATGTAGCATACAAAAACTAAGTCAGCTGAACTCATAAGGACGTTAAAGCCAGTGTACTTATGAATGAACCTATTTTCGGTATTAAGTCAGGAAATCTTAGTGGGCACAGCCGCCGTGGTGGCTAAGTGGCTATGGCGTTCGGGTGCTGGCCCGAAAGACGCAGGTGCGATCCCGGCTGCGGTGGTCGAATGTCGATGGAGGCGAAATTCTAGAGGCCTGTGTACTGTGCGATGTCAGTGCACGTTAAAGAACCCCAGATTGTAGAAATTTCAAGAGCCCTTCACTACGGCGTCCCTCATAGCCCGAGTCGCTTTGGGAAGTTAAACCCCCTTAAAGAAAACAAAATCTTAGTGTGCACCGAGAGCACGGCAAAACGCAGTATGAATACTGCGTTTCAGAAGCAAGAAAAAGTAAAAGTCACGTACGGCTTCAGGAACGGCTGCAGGAAGACAATGATGTAAAATCATTCAAAAGAGCGCAAATTTTTATTGCTGCCTTTATGGAAATAATCATCTTTTCTCGCATATTCCAAAAAAAAAACGCTTGCGCGAATATTGGTGCGTCCTGCTGGCACAGGTTTGATTTCCAGCGTAAAAGTAACAGCAGCGTCGCAGAAAGCGTGTTTAGACGTTCCCGATATTTGGCTAGTTGTTACTACATGCCAGCCAGCTTGTATTGAGCGTCTCACTGGGCTGTCTGATCTTCCGGTTTTGCAAACACAGAAATTGTTTTGCTGTGGCTCGAATATATACCATTAAACACCACCGAAAACAAACGCATATTGATATAATCACTGTAAATCAACGTACACATTGCGACAGTGCAGATTAAAAAAAAAACTGAGTACAGAATTTTCTGATGACCATTACCATCAAGCAGTGTACACAGAGATGATGGGTTAGATGATAGCTAAATTAAGCAGAAATGTTTACTGCGCAGAGAACTAAATCCCTAAGTTACACACTGGAACGTGCAGTTGCTTAGCGCATAACACTCAGCACACACGAGCACACATCTCGGTAAGATTGGTCGGATTGCACAAAGCAAAGAAAATAAAAGAGTGAAGCCGCTCGCTTACACGATAATACTATTCCCTCTGAAAAACTGCGCAAGTGAACTGGTGACGGCATGACAATAAGCCGTATTCAACAAACAAAAAATTCAGCAAACATAATCTCGAAGCATCCGTATTAATCAACATGCGTGGCCGGATATAGCTACGCGAAAACGTGCTCCGCCAACCGGAATTCATGAAACGCAAAATTCTCGAGCCTGATTTCAAAATGTGTTATAGAAGTTCACCGCATGAACAGGTGTTACTCACGTCGCGCTGTCGGAATGAATCCTCGGCCATGTGTCCGCCGAGCGCATGAAGAACATTTTGGCAGCGTGGCACTCATTGCTGCTTCGGAGCCACGCGTGCACACATACCTCACAACGAGAACAGTACGCGGGGCAAGAATGGTAGAAAGCCAGAGCAAAGAATCCTCACGCTCAGGGCTCTGCACAGGCAAACGCGAAGCGTCAAACATGGCAGGAGTCGGCGATGAGCACCCCCGGCTCGTTCCCCGTTTTTTCTGCTACGCGCTGCATACTGGGAGCATGGGTGGCCGCGTCGAACGCTGGTGGCCTTGGAGGGGAAAAATGGCTATGGATTAGCTCTGGTTAAACCTGGAGTGACGCGATAGCTACAGCTGGCCGCGTGGAACTCGCTGAGTAGAATTCTTTCGTCGCTGCGTTTCGCTGGGCGTTCCTTCTTCATCTTCGTTCCTGGACGTAGATTCACTCTCCCCCTCTCCACTCCTCCCCCGCTCGGTTTCGCCTGCGCGCCGCGCCGCCGGCAGCTGCTCCGCACCACGTGACCAGCCACGGAGCTCACGTGCTGCCACGCTGAAGTCTCTAAGTGCTAGCGTAATGTAGCTATCGCTACAAAAAGTCCTTTTTTATGGTCGGACTACGTCGGACGCAAGTGGCTTTGAACTTTTTTTTGTTTTCTCGATGGCACGGGGGTCAGAGAGCTGTTTATAAATTGCTGTAAAAGGAGTATCTCACTGTGTAAGCTAGGATCGCGAAAACCGGCTTTCCGTATAAAAAACAAGGCAGATTCTTCCGAATTTATGTAAAATCGCTCGTCTTCAGGTGTTGCAACCTTTACATTGGCCAAGAATAATCAAAACATTAAAATGACCCTCTTTTTAAAATTAATTCACGCGGCCATTACTGCTTGTAACTTTTATACAGGTAACGTTACCAGGTTTCGAGTATATACTGATTAAAATTTTGTAGCGGCAGCAAACGTGCAGAAGTTAAGAGACCCGAGAAACTGTGATGGTAGGAGTAACTTTCTCAGTACAAGAATAGGGTAGTGAGAACTTGGTGTGCTAGAAACAAAGTTGCGGTAACAGTCAGGGCAAAACAAACACTTTCAAGAAAGCGAAATACTACGTACTCTTAAAAAAAGTAAATGACAGTGGCATGTTTCTAAAGGACATAATTTTGAAAAAGCGAGCACGGCTGGCGAATGTGAAAGCTAAACGTGGCCCTACTGTCACCAATGTTGGCCAGTATACAGTCACTCAATTGTTAAGGGAAGAATACTGCTGCGTTATTTATTCCACTTAGAGAATGCAGTGATGGCCTAGAAGTAGAGCATTGGACTCACGTGCAAGAGGACCGAGGCTTGAACCCCGGTACCGCAAAATTCTCCACCAGGTTACAAAAAAAAAATCTCCGCATCTAGATGGAACTGGATAACCAGGCCTGGATTGCGGCCTGGACCTCTCGGTGACCAGAACCGACGACGCACTCCCTGACCAGAGCAGGACTTGGCCACCCTGGTGTCGTACTTAGCCAAAACCCTCTATGAACAACCCAATTAATTCTAGGCCTTCAGTCTATACTGGCTGCGAAGCAACTGGACAAGGCGAAGGTGAGACCTGTGACGCAGCGGCGAGTGCTAATAATCTCTGGCTCCGGACAGGCCGCCATTGGGAACTGAACCTGGCATCGTTTAACGCTAGAACCTTATTCAGTGAGGCTAGCTCAGCAGTGCTGTTCGAGGAACAAGCGGGTAATAAATGGGATGCCATAGGGCTTAGTGAGGTGGGAGGACAGATTAGGGTTATACAGTACAAAGGGGCGGGCACGTACTGGGCTATCGTGGAATAGCGGACAGTGCGAGAACTGGGTGGAGGCTCCTCATCAATCAGGATATAGCTGGCAGCATATAGGAGCCGCGAGGTGATATCAGCTTTGCGGGGTGGTCCTACCCCGCTCACTGCACGAAGCAGCTTCTGAGCGGTCGGCGCCCACCGTATCGGACGGTGTCGGAGCGCCCGGTGCCGAGCTGCAATACCAGCGAGCTCGTAGCGGCACCCGTGGCCCCAGGCCTCCCGGCTCCCGGAGCCGCGACTCCCAGAGTCGAAGAAGAAAGAGTAGAGAAAAATGTATACAGAAACTTGGACCACCCACGCAGCTTCCGTACTTTCTTGCTTTGGGCTCGGGAACTGTGCGGGCGCTAAGCCTCGCGCTCCCTCGATGCGGACCAAGTGGTTCTCGTGAAGAGACTCCAGGGAAAACTTCAAAACAAATGTGCTGAGCATGTCGAAAAGTTCAAACATGCTGCAGCGCAATACGCCTCGCACCCAAGAAAGCATGCCGCAGGTCCTAGCGATCAAAATTTGTTCTAGGCCTTGCACTTTTCAAGTCCGGACGAAGAGCGTTCCTCGAACCGGAAGGACAGTCGTCCAATGTTCAAGAGCAGGGCATACGTTCGGCGCCAGATGTTGGGTTTTTAATTGGGGAGATAAATACGTTCTCCCCACTTAACCGCGGCTGACAAAGTTCAAAACCGCTAGACCCCACCCCGTGATCGCGTACGCTACCGAGCGCACGTCGACCACGGCGGGCATTGCTCTCAGGAACAAAGTAACGACACATTGGCCGACACGAACCGGCATTTATTGCTACAGCAACAATAACGCCAGCTAGCAACAAAACACGCTAAGGTATCGATAAGGTACGATAAGGTACCTTCTTCCCTTCTCTCACGGTGGGGTCGATGAATCCACCGAGAAATGAGGCAGTTACTGCGCGTTTCCTTTCTTCAAAAAAAGAAAAAGACACTAATGCGATGTCCAGCACTAGTGAGAGAGTTAGTGCCTTATTCTTTTCCTACAAAAAATATATATTTTTGTTGGCCACGATATTGCCCTATTGCGTAGTTAACGTGCTGGCATGTGCGCGGGCCGCCTTCAGACGACAAACAGTGCGTTCGTTTAAAAGGCATAGCAACGCGCAACAAGTGTCAAACTCTAGGTGGAAGCCAGGCCGGTGCTATGAAGCGAGCAGGCAGCTTACGCTGCTCCGTTCAGGCAGACAGAAGGTAAGCTTATCCGTCAGGCAAATGTGATTAAATAAAATTGGGCTAAAATAATTTTGGAATAGTGCGCAATAATTGAAGGCTATACGGTGTGCGCTGAGATGACACTGAAATTGTGCAGATTTTGAAGCAAAAACTTTACCTAGAAGGTAGATGGGTAAAAGCGGGCACGGTTTGTGGCTCCGCTCGCTTGATGATGCCTCGAGCTAGAGCATGTGCCCTCTCATTTCCTGCCAGACCCTCGTGGCCTGTGGTCCAGGCGATTTGGTGGTGATTGGTGAGGAGTTTAGTGCCCATGAGCCGACTGACGTTCTTGGGAACTTGGCCTCTCAGGAAGTTTCGACACGCGTGTTGCGAGTCTGTTATCACATGAGCGTTTTGACCTTGCGACTCGTAATGCCTAATGGCAATGGCCACGGCGGTGGTCTCCGCGGCCGCTGGGGTTTCGGCTCTCACTGAAGCAGTGAAAGAGTGGAGAAGCGGTTTTTCACTGCCGCTACTGCGTACTTTTCATGGTAAAGGTATGCTGCGGCGTCAACGTAAACCACGTTCGGGGAATCGGCTAGGAGTCGGCGTAGGTAGGATAATCGCGCTCGTCGTCTGCCTGTGTGAACGTCTTTAAGCATATGTTTCGGGATCGGGGCCACGCTGATGTATTTCCTGCGTTGTTTTTATAGAGAGGATTGAGCATCTCGTGCGCGGATGTCCGCAACTGTGCCTACTCGGCATAGGATAGCTCGTCCAGCTTGGGTGGTCTGAAATCTTAGTGTCAGAAATGCACGGATGGGTTGTTAGTTCCGTAAATGTACTGAAGATTCCTAGTGCGGTCAGACGCTTCGCCGAGGTGTTTTTAGGAAGGTGAAGGGCCGTCTTGTATACCCTCCTTATGATGATGTCAACTTGCTGCTCCTCTCTCTTTGTTAGCGTGTGAAAGGGTAGTTCGTATGTGATTCGGCTAAGTACCAGTGTTTCAACCAGCCGAAGAGTGTCTTCTCGCATTCCTTGGTGATGCTTGGTAATGCGGCTGATCATTCGAGCTATCTGGTTTGCGGATCAGGTTAACTTCCCTGATGGCTTGACCCTCGATCGTGAGGTTGATGGGACCTGGGACCTAGCGACAACATGTCTAAGCGGACGTTACTACTGTTGCAGGTTTTGCCATGGATTTTCGTGAACGCTACATCGGTCTGGAGTCCAGACGAGGCACCGCTTTTCTTTACGCCTTATCAAGAGTTTGGGATTGATGGCATCCGGCTCGTGGATCGTCTTTCGTCGACGACAGTGACGTCATCAGTCGACCGGCTACAAAAGGAGCCACGCAGCGAGGGAGGCTTCAGAGGGCACGGCACCTGGCCTAGCGACAACATGTCTAAGCGGACGTTACTGCTGTTGCAGGTTCGTTATTTGCCTAATGCTACTACTTTTAGAAGCGATAACCGCTTTTTGTTAGCCCTGCCGCGCCCTCGCAGCTACCTGAATTTTTTGGTTGACTCTTGGTCTATGGTGTTGACACTGTTGGTTTCAGGAGATGTTGAAGAAAATCCTGGGCCCAAAACCGCAGAAATGTTGCAATTAATCATTGATAATCAGGCTTCATCTGATGCTAAAATGGATGCATTAAGAGCTGAAATGACCGAAATGAAAGAGAAATGCGAAAAAATGACAGCTACACTTACCGTGATTGCAGAATTGAACAAGCGAGTACAAAGCCTAGAATCCCTTGTTCGTCATCAGGCGGATAATTTGGTAGAATATGAAAATAGAAGCCAATCTAATAATCTCTTGGTTTTTGGTACCGATGAGGACAAGGGTGAATCAGACAGCGACCTGAAACAACCTGTTATTGAGAATGTATTCAAAGGAACCTTGGGAGTACAAGTGAACTCGATCGACAAAATTCATCGTATTGGCAAAAAAAAGACGGTAGTAATCGGCCGGTAATCATGCATTTTTATGATTCGCGGAAAAAACAGTCTGTGATGCAAAACTGTGGCAAGCTGAAAGGCAGCTCGATAAGCATAAGTCAAGACTACGCTAAGGAAACTGCAGAAGTACGAAAAAAACTAGAGCAAAGCAGTGAAAAGGAAAGAGCTAACGGCAACAAGGTAAAACTGGTACATGACAAGCTTAAGATCAACAATCATATCTACGTCTGGGATCGTGAAAGAAATGAACGGTGTCTGTTCCGTACAGAGCAAGATAAGGTTCTTCGATTCAAAAAGAGGGTAAAAACTGCTAGCCAGGCATTGATTCAGTTGAAAACTTCAGAGAATGCTTCTGACACGGATAGCGATTCTTCTCGGTCATAGCTCAGAATTCTACTTGTAAACGCCCGCAGTATCGCAAATAAAGTAAGTGATTTAGAGTATCTTCTAATTTCTCAAAACCCTGATGTATTGATGTTGACTGAGACATGGTTACATAGTGGAATTAGTGACAGTGGTATTTTTCCTCCTGACTACAAGGTGTTTAAATGCGACAGGGATTCTAGAGGTGGTGGCGTAGCTATAGTTGTGAAAAGCACTATAAACGCAGTCGCTCTTGATTGCAGTCTCCCTGAAACGGTTTAGTGCAAGATCAGCTGTGCAGACATGTGGTATATTTTAGGGACTGTGTATAGACCACCAGCCACTCCGCCAGAATTATGGAACAAACTGCCAAGTGATGATGTGGAGAGTGCGAACGTGCAACAATTTGAGCTAGGTGTCGATATGTTTTTGAGAAATGGAGTACAAAGTTTGAATTCTGATTCATGATTGCTTATTGAAGTGCTTATGAAATGTATTTGTTTTTGTCCCCTCCCTGTAACGACCCTCATGAAGGGTTAACAGTATACGACCAAATAAATAAATAAATATCATCCGCGTATATGATAAACACTACATTTAGAAGTGCTTGTAGTGCACGCGACAGCATGACCGTAGCAATGTTGAATAACAGGGGAGAAATAATATCTCCCTGAGGTGTGCCTTTGTGTGGCATATCTTTGACCTCGGAGCGGGTTTGACTGATGCCTATCGTGGCCGTGCGGCAAGTGAGGAACGCACGCACGTAAGGAAAGACATTTTCTCCGCAGTTAAGGTCATTTATGGCTTGAAGGATAGCCTCGTGGGATATGTTGTCGAAGGCGCTCTTGAAATCTTCGGCCAAGGTGACATGTTTTTGACCTCTGGGGATCTTGGTAAGCACTTCTCGCAAGAGCAGGAAGACGTCTTGAGCCGCAAGCCATAGCCTGAATTCAACCATAGTAGGAGGGAAGAGATCATTGTCTTCAATATAATTTTGGAGGCGAGTGTGGATGACCCGTTCATAAAGTTTTCTAAACAAGATGTTAGGGAGACGGGCCGGATGGAATCAAGTGACAGCCGCTTGCCGGGCTTGGAAATGGCGATAATTTCGGCATGACGCCAATTCTGACGCCAATCCCTTCTGCCAGAGTTTATCATTGAAGTAGTCAGTGATGGCTTGGATATGCGCATGACTGAGATTACAAATAATAGCATTTGTGATTTTATCCGCTCCAGGAGCTGTGTTGCGCTGCGATGCACGGGCTGCGGGTTGTACCTCGGCTATTGTTATTGGGGCATCAAGCGTGGTGTTCGGAAGGCCGTTGTAGGTGTTTGGACAAGGTGGTATTGTAGTGCCATCAATGTAACGCGACCGCAAACCGTCCGTGAGTTCCTTGTCGGTCCCATGGAATTGTTGAGCTATTGTTTAGAGTGTACGATTTGTGGCCGATTTGGCTTTGTCGGGTTCAATGAGACTGCGGAGGATGGACCAGGTTTGTTTGCTTGCTTGCTGTTGTTGTCAGGAAGAATGAAAAGTAAAGTGCACAGGCCTGCCCATTGGCTCAAGCTGAGCCACAATTGCTACTACGTGCTGAAAGTAGGAGAGTTGAAAGATGGGATAGAAAAGACGCGCGCTATATGTCCCAGGCCGATCCCGGAGGCAGTGCAATACGCGGCCAACCTGTGGCGGAGGCGAAGCAAGCTTCAAGCCCTCCGCCATATTTCCAAAAATAAGTTTAATATCTTGGGTCCAAATGGGACCAGGTTTGAGAAGTACTGGGGGTTCCTTTTAAGGCGGCACAGAACTGTACCCAATTTTGTGGGCAAGTTGGATGGAATATTGCTGAGCTTCCTTCGTGATGGAGGCAAGGCGCAGGCGGAGTTGTTTATTGAGTCTCTGCCCTCACATCCCTTAAACTGGCGTACCCAGCACCGCTCCACGAGCCCGCCACCTCGAGCTCGCCTCTCAAGCCACCGGACGGACCCGCCACACCGGCCCAGCCCAAGCAATGCAAGTATTCTCCACCAACTATAGAGCGTCAGGCTGAAAATCATCTACCACCCGAGCGACGGCCTAGATCTCCGAAAACACAATGGAGGCAGCATCCTATCCCTGGTATGCGCCGCCCTGAAACTCCCCATAGAGGCAGTACGTCAACAATACGCCATACGCATAAATCCTCGACACAACTCTTTCACAATCAGCACCCCATCAGAGAACAGAGCGGAACGCTACGTTAGGTTACAGTCTCTTCAAATCCCCAACATGACCTACTCATTAAAGGCCTACATCGCCCAACCAGACAACGCCATCCGAGGCGTTCTCTACAACGCTATCTACAACCAGACGCCTGAAAAGATATTTCAAGGACTAGACTTTCAACTAAAGTTGTTCGTATGACTTTACAGACACAAGACAGTTGGACAAGACTAAGTCCATACTCCTCACTTTCGTAAACACAAAGTCGGATCCTAATCAACTACGTTTTTACGGATCCGTATATAAGTGCTATTTCTTCCTGGCGAAAGCCGAGCTCAATCACCAGGGCACAAACAGGCCACTAGGCTACACATGCCCCCGCAAAAACGAAAATTCTTTGGATGATAAGGAAATGGAAGCCTTGCTAACACAGTTGTCCGTGGTGCCGATGTAAAAAGTTTCGACGACGAGACGCTCCCATTTGTCATTCAATCTGGCCAGAAATTCCGTCTTTTCGAACCATGGTACACAGTCCCGTTGCTTCATTTTTGTGCAGTCCGCACAATGCTTAGCCAAAAACCCTCCATCGTTGTTTGCCACGCTCAACCGGTGCTCCCTTGCTCTTTCATTAAAGCATCTGCCGGTTTGGCCTATGTAGACTTTTCCGCAACTAAGGGGAATGCGGTAAACAACGCCGGAAACGCAATCTTTGAACTTCCTTAGATGTTTTATTTTGCAAGGGGTCTTCTTAGTGTTCTTCATCATCACGCACACATCATCACGCAAGCCGAGGCATGCATCATCTGCCGGCAAGCCGGTAACAGAAGAGAGGTCTGTGTCAAACCCAAGCAAAATCTCTGCCAGCGCTGTGGAGAGACTGATCCACCAGTCGGGCCACCCACATGCGCAGCCAAATGCATCATCTGCAATGAATCCCACTTCACGGGCTCCAAGGACTGCAGCAAGCAGCGTTTCAACCGAGCGGGCAACAAAAGGCCTACACCCAAAGAAGATACGACAAAGAACGCAACCCTCCTGGAATCCCGCCGCAGGCAGCGATCAAGCTCGAGAAGAAGCGCCAACTCCCGTCACCGGTCCCGGTCCCGGTCCGAGTCATTCTCACCCCTGACCTGACAGCCCACGTCTGAGAATCAAGGAAAGACCGGACAGTCCACATCTGAGAAACAGGTCAGTTGGGGTCCGCGGTTTCCTTCTCGTGTCCGTGAGAATATTCAACTTAAAGCACAGCTCGAACAGCAGAACGAGCAAATTCAACTCAAGAGTCAACGAATTGATAGCCTTAGCAAGCAAATTCAATCGCTGCTACAAAAGAATGCCACCAACAGAGAAAATTGAAATTTCTCAAGATATCCCCTCTCTCAGTTCGGTAGTTAGCACACCGAACTCACCCACCCAAAGCACTCCTGCTAAGCGCAGAGCAAAAGAAGACACTGCCACTCAGGAAGTCACAATGTTAGGAACCCTGATCAACGCGATCACTACCCTTTAGCCGAAAATGGAAAAAGAAATTAGAAGTCATGACCAAAGACATCAGCACATGGTTCAGCAATCTCAAAAACAGAATGACGACACTTGAGCAGAGATCAAGCGCCCACGACGCCATCGCTGCTCAGGTGCAGATCAAATTAAACCAAGTGTTCCCCCCAGATATATCTAATACAACCCATTTGCCACCAGACCAGTAAATGATGGCAGCAAACCAGAAGGAACTTCGAGTGTGGCAGTGGAATTGCAGAGGATATCGCTCCAAGCGAAGCAATCTGCAACTCCACATTCAATCTCTCTCCGACACAGAAGTCCCCACAGTCTTCGCACTGCAGGAAACTCAAGCTCCTGTCAAATTAGTCAACTACACTCCCCACACTCCAATGAACAAACCCACACAAAGGGTAGCAACCCTAGTTCACAGAGCATACACCGCTACAGATCACCCCATAGATGTTGAAGACATAGATTTTCACCTAATAGATCTCCTTCCTAAAACTAGAAATAACAATAGCCTATACATCCTCAACACATACAGCAGCCCGAAAGGCAAAGCAGCCCCTCCTCGCTGTCATACGCAAAGCGCTCCTTATCAGTGCTAAACACCCGCTTATAGTGGTTGGTGACTTTAACGCCAGACACGTCAGCGGGGGGTACAAATTCAACTGCAGGAAAGGAGCACAGCTCAGCACACTAATTCGGAACGAGGAATTCACCCTTGTCAATGTTCCGCAACAGCATACTCGCATCGGTAACAGCGTGCAACACAACATCACCCCCGATCTCACACTCACAAAAAAATCACACAGTGTCAGTGGTCGCACACACAGACCTCCCTAGGCAGCGACCACTACATAATTCAAACCTCACTCTCGCTAAACTCAATCACCCCCTCACGAAAAAGAAGGTGCAGATCACAGACTGGGACATGTTTTGGAACCTCCGGAACGACGCCCCCACCCAAAATCAATCACCTTGCGAGATTGGTGGCAGGACTCACAAAGGACGTCGCTACAGCCACATCTGAGATCCCGAGCAATCAGGGATCGGACGCGGTCGAAGCAGACTCCTCCACATGTGGGAGGCCCACTCCGGCCTGCAAAACCGATGGCTTCGTAACAAACACAACAGATCACTCAAGTTAAGGATATCAGCCATGATCAAGGAAATAGAGACACACGCGGCATAACTAACCCGTCAGCAATGGGGACAGCTATGCAACCGCATGGAGGGCAACCTGGGCCTAAGGGATACATGGAACATGGAAATTTGTACTCTGCCTCTTAGAACCCCACAACACGAAGAGCACCCAACAGCGTAATGTAATGCGCCTCATTCACAGAATAGGTATGAATGATGATACCCTGATCCAGAATCTCAAAGACAGGCACATCACAAAGACTCCTAAATTACCCCTCCCTTCCTACTTGGGCGTAGAAAATCCTGAGCTCGACGCGGACATAACAACGAGGGAGGTTAGAGCAGCAATGTTCAAACTTCGCACCACGTCTGCGCCAGGAGCAGGCAGGATCACAAACAAAATGATCCGAAATCTGGGCGAGAACTCCATCCAAGCCCTTACAGAACATTTCAACAAGCACTGGAAGGAAGGCACTCTTCCTTCCGAGTGGACCCACCTGAGGGTCACTTTCATCCCCAAGACCGGAAAACCTCTGGACCTTTTAAATCTCAGGCCAAACTATCTCACCTCATGCTTGCGAAAGCTATTTGAGCACGTAATCCTAAACAGACTTCAAAATTACATGCAGACAAAAAGCTCTTTCCCCACACAATTCTGGGATTCCGAAGCCATCTATCAACACAAGACGCAATGCTTCAAATTTCAGAAGAAATCCTCCATACCAAACATTGCAAACGCACACGAGCGCTGCTAGCGTTAGACCTCACAAAGGCGTTTGACAATGTCCAACACACAGCAATACTGGATGCCTTATCCAATCTAGGAGTCGGGACTGGAACACATACCTACATAGCAGCTTTCCTACGAGACCGCACAGCGGCAATAAACTAGGCCCTATAGAGTCCCCCTCCTTCTCTCTGGGCAGCCGGAGGACACCCCAGGGGTCAGTATTATCTCCCTACTCTTTATATCACTCTCATTCCCACGGCTCGCAAGCTACAGCGCATCCCAAACCTCTCCCACTCCTTCTATGCAAACGACATTGCCTTGTGGACCACCATGGGCAATGTTGGGACCATGGAAGAAACCCTTCAAGCATGTGCGGACGTGGTAGTGGAGTTCACAGCCTCTATAGGAGTCGCGTGCTCCTCTGCTAAGTTTGAAGTCTTGCTACTCCACCCGACCCCGAACCGCAACAGGAAAGAAAACCCCTCCATACACGTCGAGGTCAATGGTCTACCAGTGCCAGAGGTTGAAAAGATACGGATTCTAGGCATGTACTTACAAAACAATGGACGCAATACGGAGACCATCTCCAAACTTACAATCACGACATCTCAAACTATCCGACTGATTAGAAGAATAGTCAACAAGCACCGAGGCATGCGTGAACATAACCTGGGGCGGCTGGTGCAGGCTTTCGTGATTAGTCGAATGGTTTACTCTCTTCCCGACCTCTACCTCGCAAAGGCGGAAAAGGAGAAAGCAGATGCACTAATAAGACACGCATACAAGTCAGCCTTAAATCTCCCACAACGAGCTCCCACCAACCATCTCCGACGTATGGGAGTACGCAGTACACTGCAAGAACTAACTGAAGCTGATCGCATGGCTGAGTGTGACAGACTCCTGCACAAATACAGGTAGACACATTCTTGCCTCTCTAAAGATTCAACCCACAGGTCCACGCCCACCCCCAAACAACACACACGCCATCCAGACACACATCAGGGACAGACCCATAGTTCACCCGTTTCCCAAATATGTACACCCAGTTCACAACCAGGCCAGACGCGAAGCTCGTGCGAAGGCTTTACATAAAGCTCATGCAAACTACCAAGACGCGGTCTATGTGGACGCGGCAGAGTACATCCACAATTCGGCCTACGCCAAGACTGTAGCATCGCATAACCTTAAACACCAAGCCTCGTGCTCGATCAAGACAACATCCTCACTTGAAGCCGAAGAAGCAGCCACAGCGCTTGTCATTTTCTCCTCCGCTGCAACACTCATTCCGAGTGACTCTAAACAGCAATCACGAATTTTGCTAGGGGACAGATTCATTCTATCACGCGAAAAATTCTCGATTCTTGCTCCTCAGAACCCTGACCACTTCAAAAAGTTTGGGTCCCAGCCCACGCAGGCAACCCCAGCAACGAAGTGCCCCACTCTCTTGCTCGAGTGTACGTCAGCCGAGCAGGGCAGACCGTTGACCGGGGTAGCGCTAGGGACCGGCTCGTCACCTATCATGAAATAACCCTCCATTACAGGGAGAAAATGCTCGTCTATCCCCCCCCCCCCCCACACACATCTACCTGCCGAAAGAACAACAAACTACCCGGAGACAGCTCCAGGCTCAGACATTCCCTTCACCGGCTTTGTTAGCCCTTATCCACCCAGGCCAATACAGACCCGAATGCTCTCTTTGTGGGGCTCCGAGAGTGAACATTGACCACATTTTAATCTCTGCCGAGACTTCCAACCACCATCTCGCTGGAACCACACGGACGAAGAGGATTGGGAAATCGCGGTCTCCAGTTCCGAACCAGCCTCACAATGGCGGCTGTTAGAGAGGGCTGGACAGGTTGCCTCACGTTACCGACTGTTGGCCACCACCCGGGATCAAGAGATAGAGCAATCCCAGACATTAACTCATTCATAAGGCTCATCAATAAAGTGTTCACCTACCTACTTACTTACCTGTCTCATGTATCGTTGGACACCTGAACCGCGCCGTAAGAGAAGGGATAAAGGAGGGAGTGAAAGAAGAAAGAAAGAGGTGCCGCAGTGGAGGGCTCCGGAATAATATCGACCACCTGGGGATCTTTAACGTGCACTGACATCGCACAGCACACGGGCGCCTTAGCGTTTTTCTTCCATAAAAACGCAGCCGCCGCGGTCGGGTTCGAACCCAGGAACTCCGGATCAGTAGCCGAGCGCTCTAACCTCTGAGCCATCGCGGCGATTAGAAACGCAGAGAAGAACGTCCCCCTGGTACCCGTTGTGGGGTCCACTGATAAACGACAGTTGCAGCACCTTTCATTTCCTCGAAACAAAAAAGACATCGAATGAAGTGTACAGCGCGAGTGAGAAAATTACTGCGTTTTTGCTTTCCTGAAACAAATGTATATTTTCTGTTATCCTGGCAGTGCTCTTGAGCTACTCATTTGTTACCGCGCAGGCTCGTGCAGGTGCACGGCCGCCTTCAAACGACAAAGAATGCGTTCGTTGCTTCCTTCTTACACTCCCTTCTTTATCCCTTCCCTTACGGCGCGGTTCAGGTGTCCAACGATATGTGAGAAAGATACTGCGCCATTTCCTTTCCCAAAAAACCGATTATTATTATTATTTATAAGGAAAAAAACGCGACAACTGCCGCACACTAAGTGGACACCTGACCGTTGCCATCAAAGCATTGATGACTAAGGTAGCGAATGCGGGCAGAAAGTAAGCTTATCCTTCAGGCTACTCTGATAAAGTAAAATTGGGTTAAAAGAATTTCGGAAGGGGCGCAATAATTGAAGGCTATGCGATGTGCGCTGACATCTCACGTATATTGTGCAGTTCAAGAACCAAAAGCTTAAGAACAACCATTGCTTGTACGACCGTTCGGCACTACTGCATGAAGATATGAGGCCAGTATCTTCCTTGAACAGAATTAACACTGTGTCATGGGCACTGTCTATTGATATTGTTTGCGGCCCTTAGGCGACAATAGTCGCTCTTGTTCTATCGATTTGTTTAAGAGGAGCAAAGGCTCCCGAGACCAACAATTCTGATTAATGTATGTATGGATGAGCTGTTCATTAAGGGAGGCTCAAGGCCGTTTGTTTGGGAATTGGGTTCTTAAAGAAGGAAGGAAAAATGTAATGTGGAATAGCTCAGCTAATCCAGGATATACAAAGCGAAAGACATCGGCGTTCAGTGTGTTCATTGGCGTTGGCGTTGACAATGTTCTAGACGGCGATGGCTTTGAGCAAAGGAAGGGGGCATACCCAAGCAGCACAGGTAATTTGCCCAACATTGGTACCGTATTGGCGAAGGCCGGCCCTTCAAAGACCCGCCGCGGTGGCTAAGTGGTTAGGGCGCTCGACTACTGATCCGGGGTTCCCGGGTTCGAACCCGACCAGCGGCTGCGTTTTTATAGAGGAAAAACGCTAAGGCGCCCGTGTGCTGTGCGATGTCAGTGCACGTTAAAAATCCCCAGGTGGTCGAAATTATTCCGGCGCCCTCCACTACGGCACCTCCTTCTTCCTTTCTTCTTTCACTCCATTCCTTATACCGTTCCTTATGGCGCGTTTCAGGTGTAAAGCGATATATGAGGCAGATACTGCGCCATTTCCTTTCCCCCAAAACCAATTATTATTATTTTTAATATTATTATTATTAACCTGGGAACCTTGGACCAGAAGCCCGATCAGTAGTCGGCCCCAAGGAAAAGTTTATTTTTGGGGAAAGGAAATGGCGCGGTCTGTCTCACATAATGGCAAACACCTGAACCGCGCTGTAAGGGAAGAATAAAGGAGGTAATTAGAGAAGAAAAATTTGGAGGACGCTTAAGCTTCGTCTTTAAGAGTGAGGCGCGACAGCGTGGTGCAGCGCTGCCAAGGTGTCCATGGAACGCCAACATCCGTTCTGCGCCGCGAGTGGCCTGTCCGACAATTTAAGGAAAGGACGCCTGTCTCACATATCTCGGTGGACACCCGAACCGGGCCGTAAGGGAAGGAAATTGAAATAATAATAATTGGTTTTTGTGTGGAAAGGAAATGGCGCAGTATCTGTCTCATATATCGGTGGTCACCTGAACCGCGCCGTAAGGGAAGGGATAAAGGAGGGGGTGATGAAGAAAGGAAGAATGAGATGCCGTAATGGAGGGCTCCGGAATAATTTCGACCACCTGGGGATCTTTAACGTGCACTGACATCGCCCAGCACACGGGCGCCTTAGCGTTTTGCCTCCATAAAAACGCAGCCGCCGCGGTGGGGTTCGAACCCGGGAACTCCGGATCAGTAGTCGAGCGCCCTAACCACTGAGCAACCGCGGCGGGTCGAAATTGAAATGAAGATTGGTTTTTAGGGTAAGAAAAGGACGTCTATCTCACAATCTATCTCACAAGGAAATGACGCCTCTCTCGCATATCTCGGTGGACACCCGAACGGCGCCGTAAGGGAAGGAAAATGAAATTTCGTTTTAAGAAAAACAAATGAAACCTGTCTCACATTGCGCCGTTTCCCTTCCCCAAAAGCCTATTTTTCAATTTGGCTTTCTGAAAATATCTGCAGTGCTTGCGCTTTGTTTGGAACCTGATTTGGTTCCATATCTCTGCATACAACGATCAATAATATACTTGTAAATATTACCGAAGTCATATTAAATATATTGCGGTGTTGCGGCCCTTGCTGGAAGCCGAACGCAGCCGGGCAGCGGGCCGGAAGGAACTGAGCATGACTCCGATGCCGGGCTGTATCCAGACTTGTGGCTGTACCCATACTTGGGTACAACCACAACTCTTTTCTTGCCGCCGTCCAAAAATTTCATTGCGAAAGCAATTCTTCTCGAGGTTTCCGCTTTCGGCCGTCGTCCCGGAGAATCCACCATTGACCTTTAGCCTGACCTATGGGTAACGTCATACCAGCTGTGGAAAAGCGGGGCCCCAACTCGGCTCGTCGCGATCGTCCAAGCGAATCCTCCATGCTGCAGCTGCGAGCCGCTGCCGCGAGGGGCGCTCGCTGTACGTGACGTCATGCCAGCTGTGGAAAAGCGCCCCCCCAACTCGGGTACAAATGGTCCGTTGAAAATGATGACGGCTGTCGTTTTTCCCAATCTTCGGGCGCTGTGGATGGTGACGCCTTGCGTGCGGGACCAATTGTACCCAAATTAGTTATGTACGGCGGAGGCGAGTTCAGATGTTTTTCATACCAACCAACCAAACAATACTGTCACGTTTGCTGCCAGCATGGTCACCGGTGCGATGTTTGCCCAACACCGGATGCCAAGGCATGCAAGCAATGCGGGACGCAAAATCCGACCGAAGGTCATCAATGCCCTCCAAAGTGCATGATCTGTGGGGGCGGCCACGTCACCGGCTCCAGAGAATGTCAAGAGCGCCTAAAGAAAAATTCGAGATACGACGGCGGCAGGCAGAGTCTCCGCCGCAACAAGGACACCAGGAAACCGAGATGGTTCAGCTCGGAGGGATACGCCTCGTCGCGGAGCCACTCGAGATCCATGAGTCGAACACGGAGCAGTTCGAGGAGCCGTTCGAGGTGTAAGACGCCACTACCACCACCACCACCACAGGGGGCCTGGGCCAACGATAACCCCTTTAACAAGAAGAAGAAAAAGCCCGGCACCAAGGTGAGCTGGGGAGCAGGCCCTTCCAACACTGCTCCGCACTCGGGCAAACAACAAAATCCCCCCGCGCTTAAACAACAGGATGATACCGAAAAAGCAGAACTGAGAAGGAAACTAGAACAATCCCTAGCCTGTAACGAAGGGCTAAAAAGACAAATTGCCGCAATTAGACTGGAAATGCAGGAACTGAGGACCCGCAGCCCTCCGCACCCACAACCCCAAATTGTTACGACACCGTCACCACCCATGCAACAGCATTGAGATGACGACTTTTCAAAATTCAAGGGAGAAATGCAAGCTACGTTGCAATTTCTGTTACAATTTATGCATCAAACACAATAATAATAATAATTGGTTTTTTTGGGGAAGGAAATGGCGTAGTATCTGTCTCGTATATCGTTGGACAACAGACACAATCACAGTTTACTGAAATAAGAAGTAATATCAGAAAGCAAGAATTTTCGAGAAATATAAGGGAAAAGGCCCAACACTTTCACCGTCCAGGCCTCGCCGCCCTAGATGCTGAAAGCAACACAACCGCTAAAAACTAATATCGCCAGAACGACTAAAGGAAGAAAAGAATACTTCAACATCTGGCAGTCGAACTGTTGAGGCTACCGCAGAAAACAGGGCCTACTGCAACAATACATATACACAAACGACACCCCACCGGACGTTATAGCGCTTCAGGAGACTGGCGCAACCCCCCACTATCAGGTTACACGTGCTACGAGCCGAACGAACAGGGCAGGACGGCCACACTGGTCAGTAATTTGTTGGTGGCCATCAGCCACGACAGAATCAAGGAAACGGACGTAGAACACGTAATAGTCGAAATTATACCCAAAAAGAAGAGCAAACGCGGCAGCATTTTCATAGTAAATGCGTATAAACCTCGGAAACAAAAGGAAAGCAAAATTTAAGTGACTGATTTAGGGCGCGCGAAAACTAGCAAAGGACAACGCCCTAATAATGTTAATTTTAAGACTAATGCTAGGAACGAGATCTCGGGATACAAGACTACCGGAGCCAAGGGGAAGGCAATCGCAGAGGCGGCCGAAATTACCAAATGCGAGTTCCTCACAGACCCAGACTCCCCGAATAGAACAGGCAACAGCGTCAATAACGACACGAGCTCCGACCTCACTTTTACTCGCGGCACGGAGCTGGCGCAATGGGAAAACTTAATGGAGAATCTAGGTAGCGATCATTACATCATAAAAACGCAAATCTCTTCCGAAAGACTTAAACGTCAATTAGGAACCGCGAAAATTACTGAGTGGGACGCCTTTCGAAATGCATGCGACAAACTAGAATAAAAGGGGATACAATAGATCGAGGATTGGACTAAAATGCTAAAAGGAAAACAGAACCAATTCACCAAAGAGATAGCGAAAACGACCCAAACACCCGAAGTAGACACAGGGTTACTAGGGCTTTGGGAGGCTAGTCGAGGGCTCGCCAAAAGGTGGAAGTACCAAAAGTACAACAAGAAATTTAAACGCAAAATTGCGGAGATTACGGCGAAGGCCGAAGAGCACGCCACCCTACTGGCGAGGCAAAATTCGCAGCAATTTAGCGATTCACTTAACGGGACCCTGAGCACAGCGAGAACTTGGCGTCTTCTCAAGGCGCTCATATACCCAACCAAAACTAAATCGGAAAATAATAAGGCCTTCTTTCACTCCCTCCTTTATCCCTTCCCTTACGGCGGGGTTCAGGTGTCCAACGATATATGAGACAGATACTGCGCCATTTCCTTTCCACCAAAAACCAATTATTATTATTATTATTATTATTAATAAGGCCATATACCTTCTGGTCCGTCAATACAAAGGACCGGATGCGAAGCTCCTCGAGAAGGTTCGCCTTAAATGCTACGGGGACTCAAACCCGGCAGCCTACACGGACGGGTACAGGGGCAAAGAAAATAACGATATATATATATATAGACAGACCCATTACGAGGGGGGAAGTCTAAGCGGCTATGCAGTGCGGGACTAAAAATACCGCCACAGACGTGGACAAAGTTACAAACGCGCTCATCCGCAACCTTAGCGACACCCTGGTAGAGGAACTAACCGAATTTCTCAATACACATTGGGAAGCGCAAACTGTACCGGCGGAATGCAAACATGCCTAGGTAGTCATGATTCCTAAACCGGGCAAAAAGCTACAGATTGAAAATCTAAGACCAATATCGCTCCCCTCGTGCTTAGGCAAACTATACGAGAGAGTGGTAACGCGCAGGCTACAACAGAATATGGAAGATAATGAGCTGTACCCCCACTCTATGTTTTGTTTCCGAGCCACACTATCCACCCATGATATACTTCTACAAATCAAAGAAGTACTCTTAGAAGTACCTTACAAAGGGGAACACGTTATAATGACACTTGATATAAAGGGAGCTTTCGACAATGTCAGCCACGACGCCATCCTTACGGGTCTAGACGACCTAAACTGCGGGAGGAGGATCCATGGCTATGTTAAAGTGTTTCTTTTAGGCAGAACAGCTACGATTGGACTAGGAGAACTTAGATCGGATAAATTCTCCACCCCAAACAAATTAACACCCCAGGGCTCAGTCATCTATTCCACGCTCTTTAACGTAGCGATTATTGGGTTAGCTAAACAATTATAAACAATCAATGGCATACACCACGCCATGTACGCCGGTGATATCACAATCTGGATGACCAGAGAGTCGCTAGAGGAAAAGGAAGAGAAACTTCAGGAAGCCGCGACATGAGTAGAAAACTATGTCAAGGCCAGAAGCCTCGCGTGCTCGACAGAAATTCGGAAATTCTCCGCGCCTGGCAGGCAAACAGAATCGCATGGTTCCGCCAGACGACGAGGAGCTAAAACTCGAAATCTACCTCGAAGGCAAACCGATCCCAGAGAAACCCATGATTAGAATCTTAGGAGTGTGGATACAATCGAACCAGCGCTGTACTCACACCCTCTCCCTACTAAAAGCATCGACGCTGCAGGTTGCTCGCATGATTAAGCGGGTCTCGCAGAGACGGTACGGCATGCGCGAGGAAGACACGCTTAAACTCGTAAGGAGCCTCGTGGTGAGCAGGATGACCTATAGTCTCCCCTACTTAAACCTTACCCAAGGAGAAACACAACAAGCAGAAGCAATCCTACGTCGCGCCTACAAAGCTGCCCTACAATTACCAAACAGCACACCGACCGAAAAGTTGATTTCCCTAGGAGTCCTAAACACGCTAGACGAGCTCAAAAGAGCTCAGCTTGTAACCCAGCTACAACGTTTATTGCTTACACCAACGGGCAGGGAAGTATTAAGAAAACTGGGTTGTGAAGGAGCGCTAGAAGAAATTCAAAGAACAGACACAATACCCGACGAACACAGGCAAATATTAAAGGTGGCTTTACTGCCAAAAAATATGGACACAAATCTGCACACTGCACGCAGAGTGGCCAGAGCCACCTATATCACCTATATACAAAGAACACTAGCCCTGATGTACACAACTGTGTATGTGGACGCAGCCAGATACGCCAAAATTCCAGGACAAGGCAATTACAACATGGTGGCGACGGTGATAGGCTCGGACCTACGCGAGATCACTAGCGAATCTCTAAACGACTGCACGGTAGTCGAGGCCGAAGAGGCGGCCGTAGCTCTAGCGGTAGCGGAGGGCTACCGGTCCAAGCAGTCTTTAACGATCATATCAGACTCGCAAGCAGCCTGCCGAAACTATATGAACGGCAGAATCAGCCGCAGCGTGCTCCGCATACTGCGCTCTTGCAGCGCACCCCAAAAGGATAAGCAAGGAAGACCACTTTTGCATACGATAGTATGGACGCCAGTTCACGAAGGACCGGCAGGCAACCAAGAGGCCGACAGGGTAGCTCGAGAGCATACGAAAAGTCGAGCTTCCCGCGTAGGCGGCCCCGAGGTTTTCGTACCATTGCCTCAGGGATATACGGCGATTTTAGATTATTTTAAGGGGGTCAGAAGACGCTACCCCCACCACACAAATCACTTAGCAGGGAAGAGGCTGTAGCTTGGAGGCAGCTGCAAACGGGTACCTACCGTAACCTGCATATACTAAGCAAAATTCAACCCATACAATATAAAGTTACATGTCCATGGTGTAACGAAACGCCCACGCTATATCATATTTCGTGGGAATGCCCGAAAATACCCGTGGTCCCAGCCATACCAAACCCGAGTGCGGAGCAGTGGGAGGGATTGCTCTCCAGCCACCGCCGGTGCGACCAAATAGGTCTAATCCAGCGGGCCAAGCTGGCGGCGGCATCCAACGGAGCCCTGGAATAAGGGCAGACGACCCTGTGCAAGAGAAGATTACCCAAGTCATCTGACACCGCAGATGAACAAAACTAGAGCAAAATAAAGTTTATTCTCTCTCTCTTCCCCCAACTCGGCTCGTCGCGATCATCCCAGCGAATCCTCCACGGTATGTCGGATGATGTGTATAAGGTGATGCTGCAACGATGTGCTTCAGCTAAGAAGTGGCGGCGTGCGGAAGAAACAGATGAAGAGCGGGAACAACGTTTAGCTAAACGGCGTGCATATTGTAGTCCTTATGGAGAGCGCGAAAGAGACGCAACAATGACAGAACGAAGCGAGCAAGAGACAACGCGCTCAAGAGACGCCAGAAGAACGCGCCGCAAGACTCGAGAAGCGTCGTAACGCAGATGCGGCCAGAAGTGACACCTCCCTTAGTTACTCTTCAACTGCGGAAGAGACCGCTTTGAATTCTCGAGAGCGTGGGAATGAGACGCTGCGTAGACGACGTGCCGAGGAAACGAAGCTTTCGCAATTCGACAAGGGTTAACCAGAGCTAAACCACAGACAATTTTTAATGGAATTAAATAGGCTACCTTGGTAATATTATATTTTTACAATATTATTTTTATTTTTACAATTATGATTACATTTAACCATTTGGCAATAAACACCAGTCTCGACCTCCCGCGCGCCTTATGTATTTCCAGTTTCATTTCGCTGTTCCTGTTTGTTTACTTCTTCCTTCCTCAGCATTCATTTTATTTTCGCCCAGGAAATATTTATCTGAAGAAGTCTCCGTGCCCCCAATTCTTGGCCAATCCCCCTATGTGGGCATGTGTCATTATAAGAGGGTAACAACAACAACAACAATACGCCGCTGTGGGTATTTGCCATTAATACCGAAAATATCATCATCATAATCGTAATCTCGATTCGGCTGCTCTAGCTCTCTATGCTCGAGCTGCACGAGACATCGAACGCACGCCATCTTTTCTTTAGAGCCGTTCCACCATGAGGCACCCCCAAGCTATGTGCGTACACACCGTCCCTCCCGACCAGTCGGCTGCTCAGACCCATCAGATTGGTTGTAGACTCCAGCTCGCGATGCAGAACGATCTTGGCCAAGGAGCTGCCAGCTGCCGTGAGAGCTGCCGGAACATCGCAACCTGTGCCACGCGGCCATCGGGGCAGCCACCGGACTTCGAGCTCTCCAAGTGCTTCGTCGCCTCGGGGCCACGCAGCACCATCGGAGGACAAGCCGCTGGTGACCACCACCACCTCCGTGGCAAAGGCGAAGAGGTGCTTAAGCTCCGAGAAGCGCCTGCGCAGAAATACACGCAGCCGGCCACAGCCGTCAGCCGTTCCCCGCAACCGGCAGGGTGAGTTTGCTTCTAAGCCTTCTACTCTGCCGAGCGGCTTTGATGCACTTGCGGGATTTTTCTCTAGGCTGCTTGGAACCCTGTGTTCAATGCCTTCGGTCAGGGCGCGTGTTAAGGTTAAGCCGGGCGTCATGCTGGTCCCACCAGCTCTAGTTCACAAGTATCCAGGGGCCCGATTCTCGATATTCACATTCGCCTGTCGGCGCCATGTTTCCTCTCTGATTGGCTCTCAGAGGCGTCAGTTCGCATCACAGTGTTCGTCACTTTCTGCAGTTACAGACGCTCTTTTCCCGTCGACGTCAATTTGACGTGGCATCGAAAATAGATTTTTAGGAGCGCTGTTCTTGGTGCCCGGAAATTATGTATGACTGTGGTGAGCAAAAGAATCTACAGGTTGTACGTGCGAGAATACATGCTCTCGACTTGCCAATTTGGAGAAAACAGCTGCGTACTAGAAATAGGCGCTTCCTTAAATCTGATTGCTGCAACAATGTCACGTGAAATACGTGATACGCACGTATTATGGAGTGATGTAAACATGACGTGTCACCATATATACAATGGGTCGCCATTGGCAAAAAAGGCTCAAATGAAAATTGGTTTTTGGGGAAAGGAAATGGAACATTCTCTGTCTCGCATACCAGCTGGCACCTGAGCCGCTCCGTAAGGGAAGGGATAAAGGTGAAGTGCGAGAAGAAAGGAAGAAAGAGGTGCCGCAGTGGAGGGCTCCGGAATAATTTCGACCACCTGGGGATCTTTAACTTGTACTGACATCGCACAGCACACGGGCGCCTTAGCGTTTCGCCTCAACCAAAACGCAGCCGCCGCGGTCGTGTTCGAAACCGGGGACTTCGAATTCGCCACCTTCGAACCCGACCGCGCAGGCTGCGTTTTTATGGAGGCAAAACGCTAAGGGGCCCGTGTTCTGTGCGATGTCAGTGCACGTTAAAGATTCCCAGGTGGTCGAATTTATTCCGAAGCCCTCAACTAGGGCACATCTTCCTTCCTTTCTTCTTTCACTCCCTCCTTTATCCCTTCCTTTACGGTGCGGTTCAGGTGTCCAACGATGATGAGACAGATACTGCGCCATTTCCTTTCCCTCAAAACCAATTATTATTATTATTATTATTATTATTATTATTATTATTATTATTATTATTATTATTATTATTATTATTCACCGTCATAATATCGCCCTGATGCAAGGTACCCGAATGAGTGAATGAAACGCTGGTTTATTCGGCATTATGTCGCCGCAGTTTAACAGGTATTTATTTGAAACCAAAACTCAGCTCATAAAATTGTGTGCAATGAAACGGCGTCATAAGGGCACATCTGAAATTAGCAGCGTTTAAGAGCATTAATAGCGAGAGGTTAAATGTACAGCCGCATAGGGGCGCTAACTGCTCTCCCGTTGCAAACCCTTCGCTCGCACTGATGAATCATCGGTCTGTGCGGTTAATGTAGGGCGGCAATGGCGGCGCCAGCCGGCTGTGCGCTTTGATGATTTCTGCTGCTCGTTGCATTTATTCGTCCTCTATTTAAACCCGAGAACTGCGAGAGGTGATCCACTTTTGCGAGCACCACGGTGCTGTCGAGTTGTCTCTGACTAGACAGCTCGTGTGTGACCTGACGAGACGTATGGTGTGGTGGCTATGCAAGGATGCATTGCAGTGAGCAGTGCCTAACTGTCGAGCTGTGAAGTGCGGTGGCCAGTCGTGAACGTCGTTGAACGGATGGGCTTTGCGCGCGTGATGAGTGGATGACACGACAGATGTTCGCGCTGCCGAGCAACAAACTCCAGGAATGTGTAGGCCTTCTCGACGAGACATCCGTGTGCACTGGCGCACTATTTGATCACAGCGGTGTCAGCGAGACAGCGTGAACGCCTGCCGGGAAAGGTACAACGTGACATCGTCTCTAGCATCATTGAGGTAAGGAAATAATTTGTGCAGTCTCATCCTCATTCCTTTTGCATGCAGGCTGGAAATGAGTTTGTGCAGGACGCATGCTTCGAATCCAAAATTTCTTTTCGGGATTTCGTGTTGCTTCGTGCACCATACTGTGTTTAAGTTATTGCGCGCAGCGCGAAATTGAGAAGACAAAGCCTAGCATGCTAGTGCGTTGGACGATTTGTTGGTTTTTGGTGTCGGTGTATGTGAAAGAAAGCATTGGTGAAATCAGCTGGGAGAAGTCGTTTCCTTAAGTGTGCAAAAAAAATTGCGTGACAGCTTAAAAAATTTACTATAACCGGACTTAAGCATTAATATTAAAGCGCATAAAATTGCGCTGCTCAAGCTGAAATTTTCATAGCAGTGTTGATAGCAGTCACGTAGAAATGACCGCAGAAGGGAGAAAAACTTTGTGTAATGGCACGCGAAAACAAATATATGAGTCTTGTGCATTTCTTTTTACAGGTGTGCTGTACATGCCGACGAAGGTTCCAGCACATAAGTATGAGTGGAATTCATCCATGTGTGGAATATCTCTTCATTCTCCTGCACTGCCCGCATGGAAATCGTGAAACTGGTGAGCACATGCTTAGTGTTCTGTGACAGTGATGAAGGTATAATATGTTCACCTGGAGTAAGATTGCATATGGCTAGTGATATCTGATTGCATTTATATATGGCTTATTGAGCAAAGAAGGACAACGTAAACAGAGCCTGCATATCAAAATAGTGTAAATGAATCATGTCTATAATTTTCAGATGAGAGTAGAGATAGGTGTGGGTCATACGAGTTCGGTGGCTTTGGATTTCTCTTGCTGACCACAATGTCACGGCAGCCTATTTTGATTGGTGCAAAACTCAAGGTAGTCATAAATAATTGAGCTTGTGCCCTTCCCTGCAATGCATTGTGTTGTGGTTTCCTTTGAGTATAAAAAGACTAATAATTTTTTTTGCCCATCAGTTTGGGAAATCTGCCATCAAGTACCTGCAGCGGTTAGGGAAACAGTTCGTTTCGGTACAAATGATTGGTTTTTCAGAGGGCATTACATTTTACATTTTTATGTAAAACTAGACTAGTTTGGAGCAGTTAGGGAAACAGTTCGTTTCGGTACTAATGATTGGTTTTGCAGAGGGCATTACATTTACATTTTTATGTAAAACTAGACTGTAGTTTAACTTGAAGCTTCAACAATTTAACATACTTTGGAGCTCAATGTCTAGCCCGTTCAAAGGTTTCAGTGCACAGGGTTAACATCCAGGTGATGTATGCACCTTGTGCAGATGTGGCGCACCGGTCTCACCATGGGGTCTCATGTGTTCAGAACCCTGATGCCAGATTCGTCTTCAATCACCTCTCGGCAGGAATGGCTACCTAGGTGGGTGGCTATACCAGGTACCTGAACGACTACATGGCATGTCTGCAAGGGTGTCGAGTGCTGTCCGACATGGTCAAGGGTTCTCTTCGAAGATCTGCACAGTTTGCATTGTGCAACACAACATATTCATCCACACTCAGCTGCAGGACCATGACACCACCGGAGAGTTGTTATAATAGCAGGAACACCAACATCTACAACATGGAGCAGGACATAGCACCCTTTGTATTTTGCCTGATAGACAGTAACTGCGTGTGGGAATCTCACTCAGTTGTTTTCTCCTGTAGCTATTGTCAGAGCAATCAGTGCATAATTTCTCTGCTTCAAGTTTGATAGCATACTGCAAGGAAGCTGGTGAAGTCATCACTTTGGTGCTCTTCTATAAACAGGACCATAATTCTGGCTTTCAATTTATTAGTGGTATGCATCACAATAGAGATCAGGTTTCCCTGGTCTGCAATTTTTCGTGAGTCGGGAAGTGTGCCAAGTGTTGGCACACTTCCCGCCTACCGTCTGCCATCTTGCTAAGTGTGTGCTTCAACAGAAGCTTTTGTGATGGTGAAGAAATGCCATTCCTTGGTTTTGCGCCTCCTTATGTGTTCTGCTTATACACACCGCACATTTTATTTGGTGCTTCAGTTCAGTGAAAAACAGGATGGCACCAAAATGTTTTCTTTCTAGCACCATGGTATTGACTGAACATGCTTTCACCACTGCTTTTCTCTTTGCTTTGGTGCTTGTGGAGAGCGTTCAGTCCACAACGTGCCCAGCGTACAGCATGGCCACTACGTCTGTACTCATTTACATCTCTTCTTCAGGGTGGAACACATTTTATGTGGCACTCTTTGTGTGATAAGATCGCAAGATTCTTTGCCTCGTGGCGTTTGGTTGCCTCTGTGCTTGCTTTAGACTGCTTTTTCTCGTGCTGCATGTAGTTACACATCAAAGAACTATTTTTATTGGGTGAAAAGTCAGGCAATTGTTTCATGGTCATCAAATTCCTGATGAAAATGCAAGACTTAAACAGAGTGTTGGCAGGCAAACCATTCTTAGCTTTTCTAGTCGGAATGGGTACGCCAGATGGAAACCGACAAATTCTTCATTAATTCAGCTGAAGCTAACTGAAAGTATAAATTATCCAGTTGTACATAATTTATGTGTCATTAATTAAGCCGCAAAAGACATTTTGCAGCTGGAATTGAATGGTTTCCAGCTGGAAGGATGTGATTTCCACCGCAGTAATCAAACTTCAAATGAGATCTTTTTTTTTACCTGGGCTCTCAACCTTGTATACTTGTGACACAAGATCACTGTTGACCTGTACGCCCAGTGGCACTGTGTTATATCACACTTTCATTGACTCCGCCTTTTGCACTTTGCTCTAGGGAAGTTGGTGATGCTTTTTGGTGATTTAAGGAAAACTGCAGACAACCTGCTTACCCTCTACAATCTTAGTATGACTGTGCCATCGATGATGAACATGTTGACATTTTACAGTTTAACAAAGCTACTGTTGCCTTCTCCACTTTTTGTTCATAGAATGCAGCTCTGCCAAAAAAATTCATGTCCTTGTTCGAGCCACGCTAGCCAATTTTTAATGTTGCACCTGAAGTGGGCGGAGCCAAGTGTGGCGCTGAATTTGAAAAACCAAAAGTGTGAGCGAAGCCAAGCGTGGCACGAAAGTTGAAACCGAAGTGTGGAGCCAAATTTGAAAAATCAAAATGGGAAATTGATGGAAGAATGGCGAGGAGGCGTCCATGCTTTCGCATTCCTCTAATGCGGGTTACCCAGGGGTCTCAGATGTTTTTTCTTGTTCATCCCTGAAAAGTTTTTTTCCTTTTTTGCTCACCACAACCATGACCATGAAAACAAAACTTTTCTTGAACACTTCTGCACACATGAGCGGTTTGTTTGAGCAGTAAAAATTAAAGCCATTGTAAAATGTCTTCACCTTCCATCTTTACTCTCTGCCTCTATGTTCCTCTCCTTCCCCAATCTTGAGTAGCATATGTGAATACATTTTTTCCATTCGACGTCACCTTTCCTGAAATTAAACCTTTCCCTTTTACGAGGAGTCTTGCTGCATTGAAAGGAGCAGCTTGGCGCTGCTGTAGATACATTGCAGTTTTTATCCAGCAAAGGAATGCAGGGCTGTGCATGACAAACTTCGTTTCAGCTCTCATTTTGATATGTACTTGCATCACACGAGCAGTGTAGCTGCCTATATGCTTTTGGTAAGAGCTATGTGCTCATGTCAGAGAGAATAAATGAGATTGAGGGCCTTCCCAAACATTGAAAAGCGACTAGCATTCTTGAGAGCTTTTTTTTCAAATAAAATAGTGTACCTGCCACTGTACACACTGGATACGTGTCGTGCTTTATAAAGTTTTTCTGAAGTCTGCATGCAGGCGCACTTCATATTGAATGTTCACAAAGCAAAGGTTGAACGTCTCAAGGCATGCTAATGAGGTGTATGTCCTCAAATAGTGAATAACTCTATTTTACTTTCGCATTTCAAGCTTTTGACAATAAGACACTATACGTATTCGGAGCGTTGTGTTTGACGCGATTCGAAGTCGTGTACGTTTCGTGTGCGGCCGCTTGCAAACGCAACCAAGGATAGCGTTAATTTGATAAACCTCGATTCCTAAAATCTATAACGAATTGCCGTGCTAAGCATGCGTTTTCGCAGCCAGCACTCGCTGTGTAAAGCCCCACTTGTTTAGTCCAACCTCCTGCGCGCACTACACCGTTCCCCCCCACGCGGTAAACCGCTGAAGGGGACACATTGAGGTTAAGCTTTACAACGCCACTGATGCGTTGAGGTTACGATAGGCAGCCGATAGCCAGCCGTTTTTCCGCCAGTTCCTCTCTCCGTGACGCTGATCCGCTTCGATCTCACAAGTGCGGAATCGGCGCATATGGAGAAAATTAGACGCGACGTGCTGCGCGGTGGCTTTGGGCGGTGAGCTGAGAGCGGTTTCCCCGAAACTGCCGACGCCGCTTAATAAATATCCGTGGACCTAAATGGTTGAGTGAAAGCCTGGGAGGAGTGGTGGAACAGAAAAGGCTGTTGTATAGGGCATCTCTTCATTCTACTTCATGCTGTCGGATGTCTGAACGGGCTGCTACCGCAAGCCTACTGTCTCATAATGCGAGGTGACAGAACACAGAAGCGGCTACAACTGAGCAATGCTGCTGAAACGCGCTGATCTGCCGCCAAGTCTCATCGCTTCATGCTGATGTACCACTGGCAGCCTCGCGAAGATCGCTTCATGAGTATAATTACCGCTAAACTCTTGTTCAAGTGACGACCGCCTTGCTGGGTCTTTCGCGTTGCGCTCAGCCCCATCGCCCGCAGCTGGCTTCAGGCATGACTTTAGAGCATTGGAGCTTTCGTTCTCGGAATGAGGCAGCTGGCGACAGCATTTATTTTTCCTACTTTATTTTGCATTTTTGTGATCCTATTCTGCGTTTGCATTCCTTGGTGCCGCCCCGATGTGGACGTCACGGACTCACGGGTACGCCCCGCTCTGGGCGGATTTGCGAATATCGAGAATCTGGCCCCAGATGATATTTTACTAGGAGCAGATTTGTTAGGCAAAGCGTAGTTATATTTTCACGCATTGTGCTTGGAACGGGCGTCCCGATACTAGTAAGCATTTTCAGAACGTAATGACACGGGTGTAGCATATCTTGTATGATGAGGAAAAGCTAGCAGCTTGCTGTTAGGTCTGACGACGAGCTGCTGATGGCAGCTGCCACCCCGGATTTCAGAGCACAACGTCACCTTGTAAGACATGCAAATGAAAAAAAATACGGGGCGTTTACTCCTGAGACAGCGGGCTCGAGGGGAAACGCAGGAATGGTTTAGTAATTTTGGGAAGGGGTGCCTTTTTGCGACCGGGTGGGAGTAGCCAAGTGCAGTCAGCAGTTGATGTGTGTGGAGGTGGAGTTCGGGAGTTGCGTGGGGATGAGGTCACGCAGGTCACGCACGTTGGCGCATGATCCCCATGTAAGACAGACGTTCAGCACGTCAGATACAGTGAACGACAGGGAAGAAGGGGCTGCAGAGGGAGACCGCGAGACCGCAGCTGTCATCCGTTGTTTTCAGACCAATCAGTGATCAGTATTCTGGCCCATCATCTTCGTGCCTTGCAATGACGCATGCATGACGTCAGCTCATTCTGCTTTACGACAAGGGCAACGGCGCGGCATGAATGGAGCCATAACCCAAAGAGCTCACGGGGTGGAAAAAAAATATTCGAGACTGCCAAAATCCTTAACATTCCTGGCCAAATAGCGGCCCTGCGCAAGAATACCAAGAATCACGTCAGGCGTGCTAATGCGCGCTAGGTTATTTTTACTCGTAATATCAATGTTTTTTTTATGCCTGACGTCACCTGTAAGCACACGCTGACGTCGCAGTCCTCCTTCGGCTGTTGAAATCGAAACAGCACGAGGAAGAAATTCTATTATAAATTATTTATTGGCCCTAGGAGAATACCACTTGTTGATCAATGTATAATAGTACCTTACGCATCATTGCAAAGAAGAAACCATGCACCCAAAAGTCACCCGCCGTGGTGGCTCAGTGGTTTGGGCGCTCGGCTTCTGATCCGCATTACCCGGGTTCGAACCCAACCGCGGCGGCAGCGTTTCAATGGAGGCGAAACGCGAAGGCGCCCGTGTGTTGGGCGATATCAGTGCACGTTAAAGATCCCCAGGCAGCCGAAATTATTCCGGAGCCCTCCACTACGGCCACCTCTTTCTTCCTTTCTTCTCTCCGTCACTCCTTCATTCCTTCCCTTACGGCACGGTTCAGGTGTCCGCTGAGTTGTGAGACAAATACTGCGCCATTTCCTTTCCCCCAAAACCAATTTTCATTTTCATTTCCAAAAGTTACAATTTAGCGCGCATTGCTATAGCGGTATGTTTAGAATCTATAACGCACGGATGTTAGCTGATGATATGGCATCCAGAGCAGAGTGTGAAACTGGCAGCGGGATGTTCAGCTACCGCAATGCAGTTTTCTTGGTCAACAAACAGTAGTGCGCAATGCATGTCTTAGACTGTTCGCGTCTGAATGTACAAAAAGCTCTACAGAGCGCCTGCAGTGGTTGTGTGGGGTTTCTTTTGGCAGCGGGCTAGCCGAACCAACCTTATTCGGCGGATCCACTATGGAGGTTGTGGTTTGTTGTTGTTTCCTCTGAAGTGAGTGCACATAACCCCGGGGGGGGGGGGGGGGATTGGCCAGGGTGCATTTGTTTGTCGGACACTTTGTCAACCACTTTCTTTTCTTTAAGGACGCTAGAGACCTTTTTTTAGGTTCTGTAGTCAGCTGAGACTGGACAGAGTTTTGCCTGCATTCTTCATGACATCACACTGTACTCAAGAAGCAATTAGTGGATATTTTCAGGAAGTTGTGCAGTCCTGTCATTTTCTGCATACATGGTTTCCTTCAGATTGTCTCAGTACAATGACTGGGAAAAATCTGTTCAAAGATTTTTGTGAATCACTCTTCCTAAAACAATTGTACAGGATAATGTACTGTGCACGTCCGAGGCAAGGTGTTTTAAAAAGTGTTAAGAAAATTTCTCCTGCAGCCAAAACGCTTTCTTTTAAAGCGCTAGCGTTAAAAACCCCGCTACCCAGAACAACCGGCGTCGGCATCGGTGTTGTGAGCGATTAATAGAGTGGCGTACGTAGGGTGTCCCAGGCAGCCAACCCCCGGAGAAGCAGCTTAGGTGGGCAGCCTATAGGTCACGAGACCTTGCTGCGAACCACAATCTGCCCACCGCATAGTGAGCAAAGTGCCAACCGTGACAGGTAGCAGTTAAATTAATGATTGGTCGCTCGGGAAGGGTAACTTAAACCGTACAAGGCCTACTGCTGGGAGAACCTGCCATCGCAGGGCGGCGGAGCACGCTTAACCGCTGCACCACTGCGCCAAGAGGGGCACGAAGACTACCGGGGATCTATGAACGTAAAGTAGAGAATGACCCTCTGCATATATGGGAATTGACGCATTGCACTATCGCGTCATAACCTCAAGGCGGAGCTTATATAAGTATCCCCTCCAGTTTTGAACATTTGAACATTCATTTATTTATTCCACACAAAGATTTAAAAGGGAGGGTGGAGGAAAAGCTGTTTTAACACAGCTTGACGGGGCTCCATCCCCCAAAGGCAACAGTAACAGCTTGCATATATCCCGTTACAAGATTACAGAAAAAAAAGATGAAATACTGCATACAAGACTACAGGGTTCAAAGCCTAGAAGTTTACAAAGGCACCAGGCAAAGGACATTCATTGTTTACAGGGGAAAAAAAGAAATATAAAATATGAAAGATTCGGACAAATACACGTGGAAGAGAGACATACATACTCAACGCATCTGTCTAATGCGAAAACACTAATAATTTCAATGAAATGAAAGACTTATCTTAATTGATAATTTCTCTTGACATCAGAAATGTTCACTATGACATGATGATATCAGTAAAATGCGGTTGTTTCTAAGCCTTTCCACATCCACGCCTTCCGAGTGGAAGCGGTTAAGAATGCTTGGCAGCGTGTGCGCAATTCTTTGTTGGCCATAGTATGTACGCGAAAAAGGAATGTTCCAGGGTACTTGACGACGATAGGGATAGACGCTGTGTGTGCTTTCTAAGTTTGCCTGTGTTAGGAATGTCTCAAGTTTCCCCTTAATTACTCGCTTGTAGCATATAATTAACATGAAGCTATATATGTCAGTAGTTTTAAATATATTGTTTTTGAGGAAAAGTGGTTGAGTGTGTTCCAAGTAAGGAACATACTCAATTGCTCGTATTGCTTTCTTCTGCAATAGAATTAAGCTATGTATATTCTTTAATGTCGTGTTCCCCCAAATCAGTGAGCAACAATCAAACTGCGAATAGATTAGTGAATTATAAAGAAGTTTTTTTTACACCAGTTGGAAACGAGAGACGGCAGCTATTTAAAATACTGGCAGCTTTTTGCACTTTCCCGCAAAGAATCTTGACATGTTCGTTCCAAGACATGTCGTCTGAGAAAGTCAACCCAAGTGTTTTTACACTTTCATCGCACGATATACTAAATGGTCCTAATCTGGTAGTATTTGTCATCTTGACGGAAGTCCCTCGAGCCCTGAAAAGGTCGTATTTTGTTTTTGCTTCGTTGATAAGCAGTTTGTTTCTTTGCGACTATTCTTGAAGCGTATTGCAAACGGAGCTTGCTTTGCGAAGCATACATGATAAATCTCGGCCGGCAACGTACACTGTACAGTCATCGGCGTAGATTACAAATTGACATCTGGGGATTGTTTTGAACAACATCATTTACATAGTACAAAAGCAATGTGAAACCTTGGATACTGCCTTGTGGAAAGCCAGTTTTTATTTGTTGATGGCTTGATTTATGTTCGTTTATTGCTACAAATTGGGTTCGTGAGTGAAGGTAAGAGTTTAGAAGCTGGAGCTATAGTCCTCGGATACCATATCTTTCTAATTTTGTGAGCAATAAGTCGTGGTTAACGCGGTCAAAAGCTTTACTGATGTCAAGGTGAATACCAAGCGTCATTAATTTTTTTCAAAGTTATCTATTATTATGTCTTTCTGAATTAGTAAGGCGGTTTCTGTAGAGCGATTTTGTCTGAAACCATGCTGACTATCTGTTATTAAATTATATTTGCGAAACTATCCACTCGAACCATAAATACCTTTTCAAGACCTTTAGAAAAAATTGGCAGTATAGAGGCTGGATGATAATTACTCATATTGTTCCTATCTCCTCCCTTGTGTATAACTGTCTCTTTGCTACCTTCATGCTGTGGGGAAAAACGCCTGTTGACAATGCAGTGTTGAAAATATGAGCTAATAGAGGTGCAATAAGATCCACTACATGTTTAACTGGTCTGAATTCGATGCCATCTGCATCTTTACTGCGACTTTTTTTGAGGCTCTGGATAAGCGTCTTTACTTCTGAGGTTACACAGCGGCTGTTCTCCCATAAAAGCGTGGCTGCAGGAGAACGAATTATTTGTGCTTTGGGGAGTATTTCTGCGTAAAAAGGATGAAAGGATTGAGCATGTTTTCTTTGTCGGCTGGAATGCAGTTTTTTTTTTTCTGTGACGTTGTCCAAAGGACTTTTAAGAAAGATTTTGTTTCAGCCCTGTGGCATTAGATACCTGCAGATTGAAAACGAGATTGGTGGGCCTTACGATCTTGTCATGGCTTTGGGAGAGGCCTTTGCCCTGCAGTGGGCTGTTGGGGATGGGGGGAAAGCGCTCGGTTTGGCACTCTGGTGGGACCACAGGTCAGGAACGACGCTTGCTCCGAACACCGCCACCACCACCTGGACAGGACTGCCGACGAGTTAAAGGAGTTGGATGAGGGGAGGAAGGTAACAAGTGGGTTTATTTACATTATTTACATGGATAGAGATCAAAAGGAACTTCTCTCCGAAGAGAGGATCTTAAGGTAGGATCATAAAGAGGATCCCAAAATGGAGCATAGATCCCAAAATGAAGCATCCAGAAGGAGCATTAAAAGGAAGCATGATGCAGCGCACTCACCGTCCAGTTTTTATACGGTTCTCCGTCCCTAGATTCCCCAAGATGAGGACGTCTCCGCCAGGGTGGGAGTGGCCTAAGACTTACATTATCGCGCAAAAACACGCACCACCACACACAGGGACACGACCTCGTCATGTGTCGAGCCAGGGAGAGAGGAGGATGACTTGGGGTTCACTCCAAATGCGAAGGGGATGATCTCGTAGCTATCCGAAAGATCCCAAGCACCGCCGACACCTCTTTTTAGATGTCAGCCGACGCGCCGGGCAAGGTCGCACGGCCGGGTCGGGAAGCGGGAAGGAGTCGCTTCATCATTTGCCATGCCTGCGAAGATTAGAGGACGACGACCTCAAGCTTGCTTTTGTATCCCCACGCTGAATGTCTTCTACCCGGAATGAGGTCACATTAGTTCCCTCAGCTTAGTCACGGGCATTTTTGAAAAACAGTTGCCGTTGTATCGCTGCGGCGGCGCCTCCCCTTTACTTACTTGGTTCCCGGAATCCACCCGGGCGATGCTCTCGGGTACTCGGATCGGGACCGGAGCGATCCTTGTAGCGTGGCTCGGAACCATCCCGAAGCAGCGTAGTGTTGGTTTCCAACAGGTGAGCCGTGCCGACGATGCCGCTAATACAGATGGGCGGACGCCCGAATGTAACACGGCATAGTCAGGCGGATGATGATGATGATGATGGTGATGATGATGAGTATATGAAGGAGCAGGATGGCGGTTCGTCACGCAGACCTTGACGTACGGCTAGTTAGAGAGTATTAAAACAACAGTTGCAAGATATCATAAAATATTCAGACTTCAGGGTCCGGCCCCTTACTGCCTTCCGTACATTGAAACCTTAAACACCATTAGAGAATTTTAGTTTTCCTACGTCAGTCACTGGTTGGCTCTGGCTTCTTGTGTACATTGTTGGTATTCAGGTAGCAGCATCCCACCGCTGCCGCCAGTTGTTGGCATCCAGGTAGCCTGACTGGGCCGGAGAAGAGACGAGGACGATCGAAGGAAGAACACTTTGAAAAACTTTATACAAGGACTATTTACATAATGTACAAGTAAGGGCAACTGAGAGTGCCTCTCAGTAAAGAGAACTTCTTAGCAGTCGGGAGTCTTGGGTATCTGTCAAGAGGGGGTTCTCCTCTGGTACCAAACCAGCAGCTCCTTAAATACTCTTCATATTCCCCAGATCCCTAGCTGGGGAATATAGTTCGAAGAATGATGTCCAATCACACGATGGCACTGATGGTACCACCCACGGCAGGGCGGTCCTGATGTTCTCTCGCAGCTCGGTCGAGGGAAAGGGAACAGGACCCGGTCACGTTGTCGTCGCCGCGGCCTCCAGGCGGGTGCGCATGTGTGTCCGGACCGCGCCCATGGGGACCCAGAAGGCGCCTGCGTGACACAGGAATGCAGACTGTCTCCCAGCAGGGGTTGAAAGATCTTGTACTGATGACCGGAACGCGGAACCTCTGTCGAAGGCGCGGCACTCGGGCAATTGTTAAACCCCAGCGTGACTGAAGAGGGCAATGCTGATCCTGTACTTCGTCGCCTGATGACCGGAACGATTACGTGGGGACGCCGTGGTCATCGCTGCTTCCGGCAATCCTTTTCGAACACGCGGGGACGCTATTATCGTCGCTGCTTCCGGCATTCCTGCAGCCACGTCTCCCCCAGAGGGCTCACCCACCCTCGCGGGGGTCCTCAGGGAATCGTCCCCATGTCCAAATTCGCCGAACTCAACAGCAGGAAGGAAGCGCGAGCACAACATATTGTATGATGCAGTTGGCAATAAAGGGAATTAAAAACAAAGGAGCGGTAGGGGCGTAGTGATCTAATGCAGCGACCAGCAAAGCTGATCTGTTCGCGCTATCGCGAATTGGTATCCCCCTCGTGGCCATAAAGTAGTTTATTAATTTGTTTATTTGACTACGTCACCAAAAAATGTGGCACAATAAATCCTCCTGATATGCTTGCCCTCTCCGTCAGCGATATCCATACCGTCGCAGCCTCCTAGCTGCTCCTGTGGTGGTGGATCTTTTAATTAGGTGCTGCGCCTTTATAAAAATGGTCTATAGGGAGTCTGCATACATCTTATAGACTATATTGCCTTACTGTTGACATTTATTTTGTCTATTCATAGTCTATAGACGTTATATAACAAATGTGTACCAAACGTGCATGATTATAAATCTATAGATTGTGAATAAAATGTCATAGGAATTGTATTGCCTATTGTCTATTCTTAAAGATTTTCTATAGACAGTCTATAGACTGTGCAGACAGAAGTCTGCAGCTGCCGCGGTGGCTCAGTGGTTATGGCGTTCGGCTGCTAACCCGAAAGACGCGGGTTCGATCCCGGCCGCTGCCGTCGAATTTCGATGGGGGCGAAATTCTAGGCTAGGTTGGTGAACATCTATGCATCGTAGCGTATCGTGTAGGGTAGATCGGTGAACATCTATGTATAGTAGCGTATTGGATAGGTTTCGTAGTAGGTTGTCAGTAAACACCGCGTGGACAAGACGGGCACAGGGAACGAAAAGACACGACGCAAACGAGCGCGCGAAGAATGCGATGTATTTAATGATCACCTACCAAGAACCCCCATGTTTAATGATAATCAACCTGATTTCTCCTTCGCGCGGACCTTCACGTTGTGTCCTTTCCTATGTGTGCCGTCTTGCCGCGCACCGCAACTGATTTAGACGCCTTTAGTCAGGACGTGTCTGCGAAAATTAAATTCTTTTAATAAAGTCTCATGTAGCTCGTGCTGCAAAGTTTGGAACACTTAACTCGCGTGGCGCGGCGATAAATGTCTCGAAAACGCATCGCGGGCTTCTGCAGACGACGGTTTTAAAAATCCTCGTCTTCCTATATGTGGGTGTATTGAGCCAATCGGCCGACCATATCCCGGCATTCTGTGGCTGCGTCAGATAGCACGATGAGCTCATCGGGCTTTACTCTTCTCTGCAGGATCAAATTATGGGTTGGGCAACGGCAAAGTGCAGTCGTGTCCTTGAGCCCAGCAGCGACGGTGCAGGCCATGGTGCTGTTGAAGATGTACATGGACGGCTTCACTTACTCCCACATCAGCGAGGCGGCCACCGCACCGATAAGCACGCAGTACACGTCGTTTAACCTCAAGGAACTCTTCATCACGTTCCTCAATATACTGACGGAGTACAAAGTGGTGAGTACGCTCTCCGATAACAACGGCCCGACGCTGAAGGACATTGACGAACCGCCTAATGCCGAGGCCGGTTGAAGATGTTCTGTCAAGCGTGCCTAAAGTCCGGGGAGGTCGGGATCGGTCTTTATTTTCCTGCAGCAGCCGTATGGCCGGCAGGATCGTAATACCGCGACGAAGGCCACGCGCACACTTGGGTGCCTCGATGGGCAATCGCGGAGGCGAGCGGACATCCGGCACCCTTGCGGATGGATAGATGGAAGATAGGAGCGTCCCCTTTCAAGCGGGGAGGTGGCAGTTCCCGTAATGTTGGGCTTTATTTCTTTATATTTCTTTAATTCGATGTTAGCGGTCTGTAAATTCGCTCTCCTAGCGGTCGCGCCGGGAAAAACCAAGAGGAGAGGGATACAGAGGGAGAGAGCAGAAAGGAAGAGAATCCAGATGAATGAGCTAGAATGGATGGATTAGGGTGAACCCTTTTAATCGTGTTGTGGTTCAAACCACCTAGCCATCACTTGTGAAATTTTACTCTTGTTTTGATTTTAGCCACCAGTCAGATAACCTTCACTTGGTCGCTTCTACCCGCCTAAAATTTTTCCTTCACTGTCCTTACACCCCAATGCATTTATTAAATTAACCCCGCTGCTTTCCACTGCAGGTTGAAGGCCTTTGCAGAAGCAGAAGCAGCGCGCACTGCGGTTGTTTCGCGAAACACTGATCGAGGACAGTTGGAGAGCTTATTTAGGGTGAAATTCTCGGTAAATAATTCTTTGACCCCACCTTGGGTACAAGAAAAATTCGGAGGAAACAAGCTGCCATGACAGGCGCAGTCTCATCGCCGACCTCAACTTCCTATATTCCGAGGGACTGTATAGCTCTGCCTTTAAGGTATGACGTAATAGCGTTAATGTCACCCTTGAGTGAGCCGGGGAACTATGCATATTACTTCGCAGACAAACCCACTGTCGGATAAGGCAGGCAACGCCTCTGTTTAACCAAGTCAAACAAACATGCATCGAGGTATGCAAACATGCATACGGATAGCGTGTCTGACACTCAGCTTAAGAGGTCACAGGTTAGATTCCCTTCTAGTTACCTCAATTTTCTTTTCAGGGCAATTAAATTACAATCTTCTATGTTTAAGTGACGATTGAGTCATGCTGCGAAGCTATGCTCACAATTTATCTGGTGTTTTAAACACTTTTCAATTCCGCAGCTCTATGTAACATCAGAAACTTTTTGAGCAATCCCGATTTTCTCGACACACCACCGCCAACTACGTCAAGGGGTTCTCCGCCGAACGGAACCCCTCTGACACAATCGCGCTACAAGCGTAGCTGCTTATAAACCATATGCTGTTCGCTGTAAATATGAAGTGTTCTAAGTTATTGCGACAAGCGATGACTTAGTTAGTTACAACGAGTTATTTTTTACGCGTGTGCAATTATCTATTTTTTTAACACAATAGCGTTAAAGACACCGTTACGCAGAAGTCCGGTGTTGGCGGCGGCGTCGTTGTGAGCGAAAAATGGGGTAGCGTAAGGTGGTCCATGTGGCCAACCCCCTATGAAGCAACCTATGTTGGCCATCTACACAGTCTGCCCACCGGATTTTGGGCAAACTGACCTACGTGGCAGGTGGATGGTAAATTAACGATTGATTGCGATAGATTGCTCGAAAAGAGCAACTTGGGTGTCACAAGCCCCACCGTTGGCAGCGTCTGCCATCGCCCGACAGTGGCGCATCGCTTAACCGCTGCACCAATGAAGAAGGCGTTTTGTGAGCACTCACAGGGATCTTTGAATGTAAGGTCTAGGATGACCAATTCCGCATATATTCGCATTAACTCATTAACACTATCGTATCATATCGTTAAGACGGAATGTAAGTGTCCTCTCCAATTTTTTCTCTTAGTCATTGTTTGTCATGTTCTGGGTTATTTGGAAATGTTAGTATTGATATCGCAGGTTTGTTTGTAGGCAGAGCTAATTTTGAATGACCTTAAACATTTTTATTGCTGTATACCTGAAATCGTTTATTTTGTTTTATTTTTTCTAATATTCTGCTCAAGTGCGTGGGAGCTCGACTGCATTCCTTATTTAGAGTTTGCGAGAGACGGTGTAAGCCAGGTTTCAGCCCTCGAACCTTACACTACCTTCCATAAAACTTGAACGTTGCTTTTTGAGAAAGATGGCTCGCACTACCAACAAGACAACTTCGGCAAATTTTTCTGCCATTCTTAATCCAGCATGTTCGGGGAATGCTGGGTGAGGAATCCTGAAAATAGGGCGTGATAACCGCTCTGGGCGTTGAAAACAAATTTTGCGGTCTCTGTCCCTTTGCCTATCTTATCTATTTATACTATCTTATTCCACCTGGTGTTGGACGAGTGCGGCGCCGAGGCCGATGTTCCTGGTGCCGGTGATGACTTCGGTGTCAGCCATTTCATTAAAGTGCGCAAGAACAGGGGTTGTTTGCACTCGTTTGCGCAGCTCGGCAAAAGCCCTCTGTGGCTCGGCGGCCCACACGAACTGTGTACCAACGCGCGTGACGCGGTACAGGGGTGCGGCAATCTTGGATAAGTCGGCTATGAAGCGGCGGTAGTATGCACATGGACCCAGAAAGCGTTGGACACTTTTCTTGGTTGTAGGAACGGGAAAATCAGCGACAGCCGCAGTGTTCTCGGGGTAGGGCTTAACACCATTGGCACTCACAAGATTACCAAGAAGCTTCAACTCTTTGTATTAAATGTGGCACTTCTCGGGTTTGAGCGTTAAGTCGGCCGACCGAAGGGCATCTAATCAAGTGCGCAGGCATTCAAGGCGTTCGGCAAAGGTTTCGGCAAACACGACATCATCGAGATAAACCAAACAAGTTTGCCATTTGAATCCAGCGAGAACTGTATCCATCATGCGCCGGGAAGTTGCCGGCGCTGAACAGAGCCCAAAAGGCAGTACTTTAAATTCGTACAGCCCGTCGGGGTTAACTAAATACGTTTTTTCGGGGTCCCGCTCGTCGACCTCTATCTGCCAGTACCCGCTCTTTAAGTAAATTGAGGAGAAGTACTGGACGCGATGAAGTCTCTCGAGCGAGTAGTCGATACGGGGCAGCGGTATAGATGTCTTTTTTAGTGATGTTGTTCAGCTTTCGTTAACCAACACAGAATCGGAAGGTCCCATCCTTTTTCTTCACCAGCATGGCAGGTGACGACCACGGGTTGCTTGAAAGTTTAATGATTCCACCAGAAAGCATCTCCTTCACCTGCCTTTGGATCACGTCACGTTTCATCGATTAGATACGATACGGCTGCTGGCGGATAGGGCTGGCATCGTCGGGCGCAATGATGCGGTGCTTCAGAAGAGCCGTTTGCCGCACTTTCAACGAGTAGGAGGGCACGGAGTCCTCGCTGCCGAGTCGCCGAGAGGTGCGGCGTGATATCAAGGCCGTCAAAGGACGGGCGCACAGGTTCAACAGCTTCAAACGCAAAACATTCAGAAATCTCCGGCAAGGGGTCAGCGAATGCGATCGCAGTAGCACGAAAAAGATGCCAGGGTTCGTCAGTGACGTTAGCCACAAGGAGCTCAGGCCAGCCGTCGCGGAGATGGATGAGGCTTCGCGCTGAGCAGATGCCGTGGGTGAGCAAAAGGGACCGGTTGCCTTCGGCGACAGCTTTGCCGTGACGTTCTCCATCGCAGTAAACACTCATAAAAACACTGGAACGTGGCGAAATCCAAACACTGTCGGCGGAAATGCGAAAGGCGGCGCGACGTTGACTGTCCTCTATGTAAAGATCTGCTTTCTCGGTCGAAAATGGGACAGTGCGCTTTCGGAGATCAGTAATAGCTGTATAATCCCGGAGAAAATCAACGCCAAGGATACAGTCACCGGAGCAGTCTGGTAGAACTGGGCAGCTGACGAGAAATGTAGAGCTGCGAATTTGGACCCTTGCCGTGCACAGGCCAAGCGGAGTTGCGACATGTCCGCCAATCGTTCGGATATGCGTGCCAGACCACGGCGTCATTGCCTTTTTAAGAAGCGCCACTAGTTTTCTGCTTCAAATCAAGAAATCAGCGCCAGTGTCCACCAAAGCGCTAATCTTATAGCCGTCGAGGAGCGCGGGTGTATCCAGCGAGAATCCATTTTCGAGTTCAGTATCTGCCTTCGACGCCTTTAAGTCACGGTCGGTCGCTGTTCGAGCTTTCGGGGGGTATTGTTCGCATCGACTGCCAGGGGCCTCGCCCGTGGAGATCGCTGACTTTAGTTTTCCCGGCGGGGGCTTGGCGGCCGTCGCTGCGCCATCCGGGAGGAGCTTTGGGGCTTCGTCGAAGGTCGGCGTGGAGACGGAGATCAGGACTACCGCCTGGAAATTGTCGCCATGCGCTGCTGGGGCACGTAGTCCTCTATCTCGCGGGGTCGGTGACTAAATGGGGGGGGGGGAGGTGAGCAGATCATGTAGACGGGAAACTCGTAGAGTCCAAGGTGTCAGTATCGGCAAGCCGCATGCTCTCTCGCGCTGAAACAACCTTTTATACTACGAAAAAGGAATGCCTCGCGGTTGTGTGGGCAGCCATCAAATTTCGTCGTTACCTCTACGGCCGTCCATTCAAAGTGGTTACCGACCACCATTCTTTGTGCTGACTGGCCAATCTTCGCGAGCTATCGGGGCGCCTAGCCCGATGGAGCCTCCGTCTGCATGAATTCGACAGCACTATTGAGCTCAAATCTGGCGAGACGGACGCAGACGCTTACGCACTTCCGCGCACACCCGATGAGAGCATGGAGGACGAGAGTTGTTTTCTTGGAGTTGTCAGCGACTTCGACTTAAGACCCGACAGCGAGCTGACCCAGACCTTCGACCTGTCATTGATTATCTAGAGGGCCGAGCTGCTGACGTACGTCGACAGTTTGATCAAGTCGGCATCGATCTGCGGGGCCCATTTCCTTTGTGATAGGCCGGTCACAAATAGATTATAGTCGCGACTGACCACTTAACAAGGTATGCGGAAACTAAGGCGGTGCCGCGTGGCACGTCATGTGAGATCGCCCAGTTTTTTATGCAGCAAATCGTGTTGCGTCATGGTGCACCGTCCCAAATAATCACTGACCGATCGAAGCATGGCGTTTACGGTGCAGCTCATGCGGGACGTGTTTGAGCTCAGTCACACCAGTCATCGCAAAACCACTGCCTATCACCCACAGACGAACGGGCTCACAGAGAGACTTAGCAGAACAATCTCCGACATGAGCGCAATGTGCATAGACTCGCAGCACAAAACCCGGGACGAGATTCTCCCGTACGTCACGTACGCCTACAACACGGCCACCCAAGAGACGACCCGCTTTACACCATTTCGTCTGGTCTACGGACGTGACGTTCAGACGATGCTGGATGCCATGCTTCCGTGTACACTGATAACCACCCGCTCATGCCAGACGCCGAGCAGTTCGCTCAGCGTGCCGAGGAAGCACGTAAATTTGCCCGTATTCACATTAAGCGGCAGCAGGGCACGGATGCGCGCCACTACAACCTCCGTCATCGGCATGTAACATACCATCCCGGCGACCAAATTTGGATGTGGACCCCGCTACATCTCCCAGGCTTGTCTGAAAAACTGATGTGCTGTTACTTCGGACCTTACAGAGTTTTGTGCCGTTTCACGGAAGTGACCTACGAACTCTGTCTTCTGTCTGTGAATTTTGTCGCCCTGTCTTCCGTGATACTATTTATCTACTTATATTATAATATCTATTTTTTAATCAATACTGCAGCCCAATGGCTAAGGAGGGTGGAAAAATAAGAATAAAAACACATAAGGAATGTTAGTGCAATACAGAAAATAAGCGCTATCTGACATGGAATTAAAAAAAAAAACACCTGGAAGCAGCGAAAGGCAACGAACGGGGCGCGATATAGGATTTTTTTTTTCTGGAAAAGTAAAAGTGCAGATAGCCAGTTTTGTGCCGAACAGCTTGTTTTACTGGACAAATATACGAGTAAGCAGATAATCCCACTCGTTGCGCATGGATACCTCTACATGGCCTTGGAGTAGCATGCCAGGCTGACAACCAGCCAGACCTCTCCTGTTCCATTGAAGTCCCTCCCTCCCTCTTCCTCCTCTACATGCCAATGAAAATACAAAAAAATTGGAACATGTCTATAATCTAAATAATGTGCCCAGGTTCGTTCAGGAGCTCTGTGCGGCATTCAGCATCACGACACTGTTTTCTTGAGAGACGAGGACGAAGGCATAGCTCGCCCGCTTGCACATTAACAGGCACACATACAACCCTGGTACTTGCAACCTAGAGATGACAAAATGAACACCAGCGTCCTACTGTGAATTGCGGTGCGACAGCCTTTGTCGGCGCCGAAGCACACGGCAGAGCAGGTACCGCCCGGTCACCGGGTTAGCTGTCCGCAAGCAACCGGTTCACGGTCATGTCCCGGATACCCGAAGGGTGGTACCAACAGGCCACAGTGAGTCGGCAGGCCGCCTGGCTACCGGGAGGCTGGAGCCAGCGGGCAGGGTAGCGTGGTGTTGCGCGGGCAGCCAGACCCCTGACCTCAATGCCCGGCCAGTGCAGGCTAGCTGGCCTTGGGGAAACGCCAAGCTCCTAAGGACGTCCCGCCACCTAGCCACACACTGCCTCAACTGTCTCGAAGCCGAGCTCAACGTTCGATCGTGTACGCGCACCGGCTCGCCTTGCACGCGGCCACTTTTGCTGTCTGCCCGGAACCCATAGTGGCACAACCCACTTCAACACAATGTCAATCCAACAAAAAAAGAACACACGCCCTCGGAGCCCAACACCATTGTGTGGAGCATGGCGTCATTCCAATGCCTGATAGTGCCCACAAAGATCGAGTATTTGAAAAGGCTGGTGGTGTGGTAAGGATTGTCGTTAAGCTGTATTCATGAATGGAAGTGAATTTCGGTTATACCTGGAAGGCTTAGTATGCAGTACGGGAGTCGCCGACCGCTAGGTGGGGCTTTTGTCGTGGCGTATCGCGCAAGTCGGCCCGAAGAATGCAGTGATGACACATTAGACACCTTTAGCATACCGTGTACCGTGTTACCGTGACCGGAGTACCGGAATCCCGCCCATCGACAACAAGTATGCGTTGATTGGTCCCGATGCGGAAGGCTAGCGCGCAGCTAGCCACTGTAGCGCATACAGTGGATGGATGGATGGTTGGATGGACGGACGGACGGACGGACGGATGGATGGATGGATGGATGGATGGATGGATGGATGGACGGATGGACGGACGGATGGATGAATGGATGGACGGACGGACGGACAGACGGACGGATGGACGGATGGATGGATGGATTGATGGACGGATGGATGGACGGATGGACGGACGGACGGATGGAAGGGCTGAACAATTCAAATTGGGTGGTGGCTCAAGCCACCTAGCCATGGCTTATGAAATTTTACTCTGGTCTCGATTTTAGCCACTCAGATAGCCTTCGCTTGGTTACTTCTACCCGCTTAATATCTACTTTCCCTTCACTGTCCTTAAACCCCAATGCATTAGATGCCTTGCAGTTGCCCACTGCCTTGCAGCTGGCGAGTACCTGGTGCCATCTGGCGGCCTCTAGGCTATCTGCACATGCGCAGTGACGGCGCGTGGGCTCCCGGTACTCCGGTCAGGGTAGCGGTAGTACGGTATGCTAAAGGTGTATATTAATGGGGGCAGAAATTGAGCTTTAGGTGCCGGGGTTGGAAGGGGCTTAGGACGGCGTGGGGAGAGTTCAGCTGTACTCCGGACGCCGAACGACGAGCAGCTAGCTCCGCTGACTGCTAGAACGCTCCGGGAGATGTGCAGTTGTTGGCTATTGATGCTTTCTACTTACTCTAAATAAATTCAGTGAGTTAAGTTTTCATGAACTGGATAAAGTGTGATAATTTATGATTAGGCCATCGAGCAGCCGCAGTGGCGCACAGTTACAACACTAATCGCAATGAAGAATCACACTGATTGCCACTCTGAAAAATAGAATACAGAAAAATCGCTCGTTTTTCTTTACAGCGCTTCATGCGGTGACACCAGGACGTCTCGAGAGCAGAGATTGATTGATTGAATAACTTTTATTTCCATCAGAAAAAACGTTTCTCCCCGCCACCGGCACGCAGCACTGCGAGACGGGGAGTAGCGCGTCCGCGGTTAGAGGCTGGTTGGCAGTACTTGACTGGTAGCGGCCTCTTCCGCAGGATAGATGGTGGTGCGCTGGAGCTCAGGGTCCGGGCTTCTTAGCATAGCCTCCCAGGCTTATCTACTATCAATAATTTTGCCCGCTCCGGGAGAATATGGGCACTCCAAAATTATGTGGTCGAGGGTCCTACTTTTGGCATGTATTAAAAAAAAAGAATCCTTCTCGAGGGCGGCTGCGTTTGTCACTTGATCACAGCGAGCCAATTAGACGGCACTGCCGACATTATGTTTTTCAGGGGGTACTGCCAGCTTCCAGTAATATATAGCCGCTTTCTTTATTTGGGCATGCCCAATAAATGCCGAAAGCAAGTAGCCTTATGGTTTCTTTTTCGTGCTGCAGCTGCTCGCAACGCTGGATAATTTCTAAAATGAATCAGTTGCGTTTATGCTAATTACAGTTTTTCGCATGTTAATGCTAATTAGTTCGCCTTATACGGTTCTGGCTAAGAGTAGTGGGTGGATCTTGCCTGATGCCGCCATCTAGTAGCCATCATGGCCAGGTTGATGGTGGACCGGCAGACCATATATAGCGCGCGCGCTCATTACAGGGCTCTTCACGACTGGACAGCACTGCTTTGCAGATGTAAGGGTGTCATTTGTGGAATGTACTTGTTTTGTATATTTGCTAATATTCTCGATGTACTTTTTCCATTTCTTTTTTTTTCATGAACATGCGTTAGCCTTGCTAGCTAGGGCCCCCATCGCACTACTAAGAAATTGCTTGCAAATCGTGGCTCGTGTCCAACTCCTGCCTTGTTTTTCAATTTCATTGCAGTGCTACAGATGCTACAAACGCACCAACTTCTGGCACTGGACCAGTTCTACCTGCGTCATTGTCTCTACTCAGACAGAAACAGTGCCTGAGGTAAGCCTGACGCATCGCGAGCAAAATCGCTGATACGCCATCGCGTTCAAGCACTACAGACTGTTAGCAGATACACACCGGAAGGTGCAAGGAGGTTGATCGGGTCGTAAAGACAACAAATCCGGGCCATAGATCAGTTGCAGAGCCCCCCTTCAAGGGCAATGTCCCTCCGTTAGTCAGTTGTATCCTTCTATAGGACAATTCTGCCTCCCTACGTTCTGAGTGTGTGAGGGTCAGAGATGCCGGAGGACGTCGAATAGCGACAGAAGTACGTTTGGAGGTCAAGAATCGCACATTCGGCAGAACTGGTGCTCACCCTCTATGGAGGCCTGAATAGGAGCTCGACTCTATCGCCATGAATTCCCCCGCTGTTCCCACTCCTCTTTAGCCTTCAGCTCTCACAACCAGTTCCCAATAAACAAATTTCCTTTCCCTGCTTCGCATCTTGCCCATCTTTTCTAAGGCAGAGTAAGGGAATCTTCCCGGACACGCTACCCGGAAATGTGCTTTATCTCGGGTAGCTTCTTCTCTTCGTTTATATTTTCACCTACATGTGTAACATTTACTATTTTCCTCCCTTAATAATAATTGGTTTTGGGGGAAAGGAAATGGCGCAGCATCTGTCTCGTATATCGTTGGACACCTGAACCGCGCCTTAAGGGAAAGGATAAAGGAAGGAGTGAAAGAAGAAAGAAAGAGGTGCCCTAGTGGAGGGCTCCGCAATAATTTCGACCACCTGGGGATCTTTAACGTGCACTGATATTGCACAGCACACAGGCGCCTTAGCGTTTTGCCTCCATAAAAACGCAGCCGCTGCGGTCGCGTTGGAACCAGGGAACTCCGTATCTGTAGCCGAGCGCCCTAACCACTGAGCCACCGCGGCGGGTAATTGTCCTCTCTTATAGACATGTTAATTAACATCTAATATTGCTTTGATGCTTTTGTGAGAAAGCGGTGCAGGTGGAGGCCTACTAATTTTTTTATTTTTTTATGGCAGCCACAACACACTGTTACTACATAGTAAAGCCCATCATACTTTGCGACACGGGCCGGGGAACTTAATTTTCATTATTTATCCATCCCATCGTAGTATCTACCACTGCACTGTATGTATCTCCATGAGCCATTCAGTGACCACGGCTGGCGTGGGCAGCCCTACCCTGACACTAAAAGAATAGTCCCGCACACAGCGCTATGAGCACGTGAGACACGGGTTGCTTTAAACAGCCTCTGAAAAAGCTCCTTCTGTGGGTCTCAATTCTGCTTTTGCAGAGTGCCCTGAAGACTCGGACGTAATTGAAACTCATGCCGAGACTCATACCTTGACGTTTGAGTTTCGTGCATAAAAACTCTGCGTGTTCGGTGCTTTGTTTGCATTTTGACACCACCTGCTTCATTGTTGATGTTGTATTGATGCTTAGTGAGCAGTGAATCGGGAAGCACTGCTGCTTTAAAGGGCGGCTCTTCATAAGAAATATATATTGCTGCAAACAAATCCTATGTTTCTTTTTATATTCTTATCGCCGTCGTCACGCGGCTTTTATCAGTCTCTCTTCGTTTTGCGCCATGGAGATGGGGGTTTGATCCTGGCCGCGGCGGCCGTATTTTGAATGGAAGTGAAATGCACAAGGCGCCCCTGCTCTGTGCGGTGTCAGTGCACGTAAGAACCTCAGGCGGTCTGGTCTACATTAATTCAGAGCCCGCCACTATACGGCGTCCCTCTTAGCCCTTGTGTCAGTTTCGTATGTTAGACACCACAATTTATAACTCGTTTGCAGCCGCCAACTAATCTAATTTATTCTTTCGCAGTTCTCGCTGTGGAGATATCTCGGCACACGGGAGCTTGCCGATGTGGAAATAGTCGTCCACTGGGAACATGCTCCCGAACAGCACGCATCTTTCAAAGCGCATCGCATGATCCTGGCCCTGCAGAACGTCGTCTTCAGAGCCATGTTTTTTGGGCACTTCGCCAGAGAAGATCGCCTCACTATTATGGACATGCATCCGGACGGCGTTGAAGGGCTGCTACGGTAGAACCTCCCTTCGCTCACGCTTCATTTATGAATTTTGCTCAAAAGCACTTGACGGCCTGTAATTCGTATTACATGCAGAAATATAAGCTTGATTCTATTGCAGTCTATTCTAACGACATCTGTAGAGGGGCCATCGAAATAACATGCAAGTAAAGAGGGGAATGCGATAAGTTAACACTTCATCACTAAAACAAAATTTGAAATGCCAGCTAAGAAACCAAACATAGCAAATACCGTGAAAGAGAAGAGTATCAGGACTCAGTGCTGTGCGTTAGGCGCCAAACAAGGCGAAGTACGGCTCTGAACCCTGACTCCTCCAAGCCTGCTTGACGTGCGGCCCACACTCTGGTCTCATCCACAGTTACCGTACTGATTCTATGAAACTTAAGCTCGCTGCCTGCTCCGTTATTCTCTCTAACGGCCCTGATGTGATCGTCCGCAGGCATCCCTAATAAAAGTTGTAAGGTCACGTGATGACGTTCTCCATTACACTGCCATTAACAGCCATAGATTTTTGTCGTGTCCTAATCCATGCATGTTCCAACCAGCAAATGTCGCATTCATAACTTGGTTAAAGGATTACTTATTGGAAAGGTCTTTTTCCTTGGCGATATTTAATCAAGGGAACGACGTTTGGGCGAACGGCCTGCTTGTTTGAACCCTAATTCCATAGCATGCTGGTTACGGTACCCTGCCACCCAGAAACCATTACTGCCCACAACCAGAGCTTTGCCTTTATGTTTTATCTCAATAGACTACAGGAAGCGTTTCCTGCTTCTCACTCAAATAAGAATAAAGTGGGACGATTCTGTTACACTTTTGCTTTTGTAAGACGACAACGGGTCCTATTATGCTCACCTGCTCTGCGACGCAGGTATTTCTACAGTGAACAGCTCCAGGTGGAAAGCGTTCACCAGGCGACCTGCACCCGCAGCGTTGCAGTCAAATACATGGTGCCTGAATTGGCAGCCAGGTGCGTCGCATACGTGGAGCGCTATATGGAGCCCGATGACGTATGTCCGTTTCTGGACTACATCCTGACGATGTGCGAAGACGGCGTGGACGGGTCCGCCAAGGCCGTCCTCCACAACAATGGCCTCTTCGTTCTCGCGTCGAAGACGTTCGAATCCTGCCTGTTATACACCGCGAACTACATTCTCGACAACGTGCACAATGCAACCGAGATGTCGGTGCTGCAAGCCGTCCACGCCTGCGGCCGCAGGCAGTGTCTCGAGAGAGGAAAGGATGACAGAGAGCCAGCTGGCCTCCGTTCCGCGGTGCGGCCTTTCTTCCTCAAGCTCCGGTTTCTCGTGCTCACGGTGACCGAGTTTGTTCGCGGTCCTAACCGGGGGGTATGCTGAACGCGGGGGAATCTCTGGCCATCCTTTGCAACATCATCGAGGAGGACTCGCTGCCCATGCCAGCTGATTTCTGCACCGTACGCACACAGCGCGTTTAGTGGCGGAGTCCGTTGATGGCACGCCCCGGAGCAAGTCGGCTTTGTGAACAAAACGCCGTTTCATTCAGAAAAGCAAGGACATGTAATTTACAGTCACAAAAATTAGTGCTTGGAACGGAAACACGACCTTCGGCGAGGGCTGCTTGATTAGTGCTTTGACATTTTCTCGAATTTTCGCCTTTAACGTTCGTTTCGCATTGTAACATGTCCTAGCGACTAAAACAATATGAATCAAGAAAGCGGGTTAAACGTTTTTGTTCCTTAAATCTTGGTACCGCAGTTGAATCTCACTCGGTCATTAGATATATTTTGTTTAGCACTCGTGCCTCATCGTGTTCATAATTGTCCGGCTGCATCGTTAAGCTGTTTTTCAATAAAATTTCGAAGACACCCAGTAGGGAAACTGGGGACCAGTTAGTTGATGGTGATTTAGTGGACAGAGTGAGAGTGCGAGAAATATGAGGATGAGAAGCACTGATCCAAGCGCGGTGTGTCTGTCGTCTCGTCCTTTTTCATGCGCTGCCTTTTTTTCCCATGTAATGCCACATGCGTGGTCCAAAAGCTTTTTCCAGGTGACATTAAGAAAATTCTCTAGCAGTGGTGCCGGGTTGAACAAAGCCCTGGCATTACTTGCCTTCTTGAACTCTAATCCTGTCTTCGTGTTCTGCGTGGCTGCCGCCGAATCGGACACAACTTTCTGCGCCATCTCCCAGCACGGGCTGTCCTTAAGGAGCAGTGACGTGATAATTGCAGCAACACGTGCTGCTACATGAGGCTGTGGGATGAGCACGTCGCCCTCGTCGAAGTAGGTCGTGGTGAAGACATACTGATCTTGGGAGTTCTACTTGAAGCTTTGGGTGTTGGAATATGTGTAATGTTACTTAGACCGTCGGCGCAGAAACAAAAGTAATGCTGCAACCCAATTTTTGAAAATTTATTTTAGATATCGCCGCCACGGTGGCTCAGTGATTATGGCGCTCGGCTGCTAACCCGAAAGACGCGGGTTCAATCCGGGAGCGGCGGAAGAATTTCGATGAAGGCGAAATTCTATGCGGTGTGAAACGGTGTCTCAGTATTCGTGCGTACGTGAGAAGGGCAAAAAAACAACAGGAAACCGATCGTCAACGGAGTTCTGTTGCGTTCCATTTAGTGTGCCTTCTCGACGGAAAGTCCTCACAGTGCTGTCTTCTCCCATCTCAGGAAACAAGACTCCGGAGAGCGCTAAAGACCAAAACCCGGAGCACGAAAAAGAAAGCGTGTCTGCGGCCATGGTTGTTTGTTCGAATAAGTTCACTCGGTAGGACCACTTTCTTCCTGGTAGTTATGAGTTTACCTTCTGAGCACTGTTTAATGTCGCATAGTTGTCCTGTGATCAAATTTCGAACTATTCTCCAAGGAACAAACTGGGATGTCGTATAGAGCTCGGAAACTTCTGATGAAGCGTATAATTTCTTGTCTCTTTCTAAACGCGTATCTCGAATCATTTATCTCAGTCCCTAAGCAAAAACGAACAATCAGGCAGGACAACAGCATGGGCGAACACTGGGCGAAAATTGGCAAAACTAGGCATGAACGGCGGTCCTACATTGGCATTTAGGCAAAGCGCTACCACTTTGACACATTGGTCTCACTTTCAGGCCAGTTTTGGGCCAACGTTCGGCCAATCTAGGGGCCAACGCAGGCCTGGCGTTCGTTCCGCGACATGGGCCTGTAAAGGCCTCGAATTGGCTTTCTAGATTTCGAACACTGGCATCCAGCTTTCAAACATTAACAGCCAGCTTTAAAACACTTGTATCCTGCTTTCGACAATTGGCACATGCAACATAACCCATTGCCCAATGACTGGAACTGTGTATGTACCATTCAACCTAGCAAATATTCATAAATGAGGGCGCCTAATAATTCCGAAAAAAGACCGGTTTATTGCATCGAGTTGCAAGGATCACGCTTCTAGCGCATGCAGAATGGCTTGCGCTGCTACAAGTAATCCTGGGAATTAATGGAAAGGAGGACCCAAGAGCACGGTGGCAGAGGCTGGAGGAAAAAATTAATTTTTTCATATTACGTGGGAGTGCATACACAATGTAGCTTTCCGATGTAACAAAGAGCCAAATGCGGAGCATTGGGAGGACCGGCTAACCAGCAGTCAGCTCAAGGTCCAAAGAGACCTAGTGAGCCACGCATGCCCGATGGCCACGGACAGTGGTGCCTTGGACTAGGGGCGCCAACCACGCTCAGCCTGGAAGACATCGGCAATCTTCGGACAAGCAGCAAGACTCCTTTATTAGAGCAATAAAGTTTATTCACTCACTTATTTTCAAGTGGGCTGCGTGCTGATGATTCAGGTTGGACAACACAGCTCGGCAAGATGCTGTAGAACGGCTAAGACATCTATAAAGTGCTTAACGGAGCTGTCCTCCTCTGAACTGATCAGTCATATCTGAAGCAATTGTTGCACTCCTCTTGCAAGACGACTCTTCCACTGCACTCCGGTCCACCTCTTGCACGATGACCTCACAATGCTTCGAGCCTGCAAAGAGAGATGAGGTCACGGTGAACCTAAATATGGCCGTCAAAAGACAAATGCAGAAATGATTAAATAACACTGAATTTTGTGAGGCACGGTCGGCGTGAAAACACTCGACACAATTTTACAGGATACTTTGTAACAACTGGCACCGCATTTTTGCACAAAGTGAAAGAAATTTAATTCGCCGTGTACCAATTTGGTGATTTTGAGTTTAATGCGCCGTTTCGCACCTCCAGTAAGATATTGAATGTGAAAAAAAAAACAAATTTATATGATATTGAAAGGAATTTGATGCAGAATTTTGTGTTAGTTTAACTACGGATCTCTAAATTGAGAGCGCATTTTTTATTCGAGTAAAGATGCACAGGTTGTAGCATTTCCTCCATATAGAGTCGAAACAGTTTTAAACAAGGGTAGTTTTCTTTTGATGGGGTTCAAAATAAATATACAGGATGGAAAAAAACTAGAACACCTTTTTTTATAATCCAGCAGTTTATCTTAGTCGCTTTCATTGCACGTAATACAGATTGGAAACTGACTTGAAAACCAAACAAAACGCTCGTCTTACATTCCAGAGTAATGCCTTTTTTTTGTTGAGAGATAACTTGGTAAAAGCTTTAACCATAAATTGCGGATTTCCTATTGCACCTGCAAGTGTGTTAGCCAAAGAGAAACAGCGCGGACGTAGTACACATATCCTCACCGACTGGTCTGTATTGGAACACAAAACAGTTCCGATTCCTCTGCTGCATAAGCTGTACATGACAAACATATTCCTGAATGCATCGGATGTCAGGTCACATGAATTCAAACCTGCTGTTCGACATTGTAGCGAATGTTCGGTGAATTCATTGCACCAAAGACGAAAAATAAAGTTCTTACCATTCGGGCAGATCTGCACTGAGCACGACGTCAAGCCAGACATTTGGCAATGAGAGCAAGTACATAGAAGTCGTCCTCGTGCTTTGTCTCGTTCTCTGTTCCTACCGAAAAAAGTAAAGCCGCATGTAGTCAAAGCAACACTAACTCCTCAAATCACAATAATTTCCGAACGTATCTCGAGATAAAATATTTGTAATACTTACAAATAAGATATTGCAGGCTAGGGAGGGAACCGCGTCGGAGCTCTTCATATAGTATCAGATGTGGGTTTTCGCTTGCCCAGACTACGAACGGAGCCAGCTCGAGTATGCATGCTCTTTCGTCGCGCTGGTTGTGCGGTTGGACGCCCGCCGTGCCAGACAAGGCAAGACTCGTCCAGTCATGTATGTGTCGTGGCGATGCATAGCGCTGTGACGAATGACAGGGAGACAACGGTGATGTGGGAAGGAGGGGGTGGTGGCTGCAGGGGGTAGAGCCATTTTTTTACACAACTTTTGTGGTCGCAAAAAAAAAGTTTTCAGCTGAAAGGTACAGGAAACAAGGTCATGCCGGAGAGGGGGGGGGGGGGGGGGGGCGAACGGTGCAGCGGGCAGCTGCGCACGGGAAAAACAGCTAGGACAAAGTGAGTAAAAATAAAATCGCTTCGAGTAGTAGGGGTTAGCACCCTTGCCTTGAAAAGGGCACGTCCGGAAGATGAGTAGTTGAGATACGAGACTTCAAAAAGGGGACCGGGGCCGAAACAACTGAAAGAGGTTTGGAATTCTCGGAGAATGAGTCATAAGCAGTTTTGAAGGCAAGGGTGTGGAAAACGCGGAAGCGTCAAAGTATTTTTGTAAAGCCACAGGAGAAGCATCGTAAAGCAATAAATCAAATATTATGCAAGCAGATTCGCATACGGGACATGTGGAAAACAAGCTAGGTTAACATGGGCCTAACACCATTTGGCAGTAGAATTATTCGCTGGTAGTCGAAGAATCCTCCAACTTATTGTTGGTTTGGAAATTTCATGCAAAAAGCTAGAACGAACAAAACTGTGTTGAATAGTGGCTCGAAACTATTTCCGTGGCTTTTCATCGATAAAGGTAATCTTCGAAAGCAAAAAAAAATTAATTTTCGAGCAAATAAGTAAAGACGTCTACAAGAGCTATAGCCCTCAATGAAAATTACGCAACAGAACAATAAAATGCACAAAAAACAACATTTTGAAACTTTATGATCTGCAGAAAAGGAAGGAAAAAGCAGATCGAAAAACACAGGGCAAGGCGCGATCACAGGGAACGACGTACGGAAGCGTAGGAATCTCTCACCGCGTGATCGCGTGCGTGTATGAAGCGGCGGGCTAATATTTCACGCGTGCGCTACTTATAAGTCTAAATTACGAGGCCACTGTTTCGTTTCTGGGCGTTACCATAATTGTGCACAAAGTCGGCTTACGGAATGCACTTGCACTAAGTTATTATGTTTTATTTAGAATCTCTATTAAGCATACACCCACTGCGCAGTGTGGCATTGAATTCTCTAGAGTGATGCAAAAAGCGCTTTTTTAATTAAAAAAATTTATGAAATGAGTCATTTGATTTTTTTAGAAGGAAGTCCTCTTTTGCTGGTTTCCAGATAAGCAGAGCGTGCAAAAGCGCTTTCAAATACATAAATTACAAAAAAGGCGGGTTATTCTGCCCAGAAATCGGACAAAGGCGACAGCGTGAGCTCTGTCTGTGCACTTCAAAAGAAAAAAGTATATTTCTTTATTAGCGGCTAGGCTAAGCCATATATAAATACAGAAATCATTACAACTGGGTCATGCCAACGCACATTCGTTAATTACTAAATTTACGAGACATTCTTGAAGGAATCTTAGTGGTTAGTTGCAGCGAACGAACAGAACAGAAGTCGATGGCAGCAGCAGCATTGTTATAAACCAAGCGAATGCGTTTGGAATGCTTCCGAATGCGTTTAGAAATTGTTGCGAAGCACCTTAGAACTCAACTGATCAGCGACGGAGCCCGCGGCAGACGCCGCCGTGCCGCGCCCCGACGGCGTTGACATATACTCCTCCTTTAGTTTCTCCTGTACGAGACCTCACTTTGGCAGGCGCGATCTGCTGACAGCTTCGGTTTCATTTAGTGTTTTTTTCATAACTCTCCTCTATCTCCGAATGCGCAGTCGGAAAATATATGTTGTTTATCCAACTTCACGCATGTGCTGCGAAAGTATTCGGTAAGGAAAAGATGAATAAACTTAAATTTTTGAACTCGCACAAGCCCAGCCCTGGAGCTCAAGCGAGTTTTAGCGCGTTCGAAAATTATAAACTGCCGAGATGGTACTCGACAATAAAATCAATCTTCTACCCAATATAATTAATGGTACAATGTTCACCAACATCTGCCATGTACCTTTAACACAGGATAAGGGGTGGCAGGCCAAGACCAATACAGCCTGGTTTCGAAAATGTCCTAGTCAATTCTGGCAAATAGTGGGAGAACTCTGGCTAACGTGGCCCACGATAGCCAGATTTCGGAAATCGCTTAGCCATTTCTGGCAAAGAGTGGGAGAACTCTGGCTAACAGGGCCCATGATATCCATGATTTGATGATGGCATAGCCAATATCAGATGCCCATTGGCAACTCTGGGCCTACTTAGGGCCACGCTTTGCCAGTGGCTTTCTAATATTTGCCCGCTGTGATGTGCTACCTGAGCAGGTGGTAGGCGACTATGGCATAGGCTCCAGGAATAGCAGGGGGAAGGTTTTAGTAAAGTTCGCAGAGAGAAATAATTTACGCGTCATGAATCTAGGTGAAGCTCTTGGCAATGTAATGAGCAAACACTTTTTAACTTTTGGAAGTTTCGATGGGGCTGACTCCGGACATTTCTAGAAATGCTTACAGCACAGGCTAACAGATACCATGTTTTTGTCTCCAACTAGCCCTGAAGAAATATACAGCCTAATATATAATTTAAAAAACAACTGCTCCTCTGCTTATGATGGTATCAAAGCAGCATCAATAAAAGCAATTTCTGACTTCATATGTGATGTGCGCTGTCATATAGCAAATCTTACTTTAACAACGGTGTTAGATCCGGGGCTTGTAGCAGGCCACCGGTTTTGGGGGATTGCGCTTCGATCCCACCGCTGCCACCAGTTGTTAGATGCGGGCCCCTGGTTCGCCTGTGCCGTCTCTCGCCAAGGTCGGTGTCCCCGGGTTCCGGATCGGGAGACTGCTGTAGTGGGGTTGACGAAGAGATGAGAGGGTCTTCGAGGTGAAGAGATTTACATTTATACAAAGATTGAAAGAGTGAATCGGGAGCTGGCGAACACACGCCAGATCGCTGCTTAAATAGGGTCCGCTGTCCCCAGGTCCCTAGTTGGGGAATCTAGTTCATTAAAAATGCGTCGAATCACTGTGATGTAGATCACGTGTCCAGTCTTCCGGGTCCGCCCCCAGCCACACACTCTTGCCACTTCTGGCAGATTAGTGTCCGCGCTGTCCAGGCTTCAGTGATGAATAGCCCGAAGGGGGTCCCATTGAGAGCGTCGAAGGTCAGTCACCTGCACTTCACAGCGGTAGTGTGGGGGCGAATGGATCCCACCGCAGTTCGCAGAAGCTTTCACGTATGGGTGTGGGAAAGCACAGTCTAAGTCGAAGTTGTTTTCGAAGCACGAGGGAGACGTTGGCTTAGTCAAACCCGGCCGCATTTGTCACGGCTGATTTGCAGTTCCGCCGCTCGCCGGCTCCATCCCGCCGTCCCCTCCGGGAGAAAAATGTGCCGGGTGGGTCCAGCGTTGAGAACAAAAGACAAGTTCACCAAAGCCGTTCTCAGACAGCGGGGAGCCGTTTCACCCCGTAAACAGCAGGGGGGGGGGGGGCGGGAAGGACCCTTGTAGACGCCACCACCTGCACTCGTAGCGCTGCAACCACATCGACGGCCCTTTGAAGCCTCGGTAGATTGATGATTTCCAGTGGCTTTAATATTCTTGGCATGTTGGCGTCTCCAAACGTAACAGCTCCTCCGCGGCCAGGACAATCTCGATCGGCCAGTGGTCACAATCACTGGTCGAGGAGAGATGACTTGAGTTGTAGCGTGGGAGGCCCTTCTTCATCTTGTCTGCAAGCACAGAGTAGAGTACTAAACCTCGGACAACGGAGGCATTAGTCGAAATCAGCCACTCAACATGGCGCCACTCCCCAGGCAGTGCACGAAATTCACCCGAGAGCCGCCAGGCTGTTTTGCAATACTACTGCATTGTCAATGTAAACGTAAGCACAAAATTTTGTAGCTGACAGCAGTAATCTCGGCTACTAAGAACAGCTTCCATGTCTGCCAAATTCGCTGCCAAAGCCCGATTCGCCGAACACGGCTTGAAGAGAGGTGGCAAATTTGGAAGCAAAAGAAAAAGGATAATAGGACACCACGCCAAAACAAAGCTAACTAGTACAAAAAAAAATACAAAAAGGCACCGAATTGCCACCGAACGGATACCTCAACTATGGGAATAACCTGCTCAATCCGTCGGGATTGCCATGACATTTGCCCCTTTTGTATCGCACAGAAAAGTTATATTGCTGGAGGGCTAGACTCCATCGAAGCAAGCGGCCATTCTTGGGCGGCATTTGACGCAGCCATGTAAGCGGACAATGATCTGTCTCGAAAGTAAATTTCGCCCCGTAAACATAACAGGCTAGCTTCTGTGCGGCCCAAACCAGACAAGCGCATTCCTTTTCCGAAGCGCTGTAGGCTTCTTCCCTTACGGTTAACTTCCTGCTGGCATAAAGGATAGGGTGCTCCTCATTGTCGTCTCCGACTTGGCTTAATACGACCCCCATACCCCGGTCGCTGGCGTCACACTGGACCACGAATTCCTTGCTGTAGTCCGGCGCGCGTAACACGGGCCGCGAAACCAGCACGCTCTTCAAGCTCTGAAACGAAATTTCTTTTGCTGCGTCCCAGATAACGCTATTCGGCTTTTCTTTGCGAAGCGCATCGGTCAAAGGACTTGCTAGCTGTGAATAGTTGGGTATGTACCTTTGGTAGTACCCCACCAGACCGAGAAATGACCGTACATCTGTTTTAGTTCGGGGCTGCGGGAATTCAGCGATAGGGGCTATCTTGAGGTCTGACGGTCTCCTCGTCCCTCTACCGACAACATGACCAAGATAGGTGACATGTGAGCAGCCAAAACTATATTTTTCGGCCTTAATGGTTAGCCCAGCGTCCCTCAAACTCGTCAGTACCCTCCTGAGATGGGGAACATGGTCTTCCCAAGAGTTAGAAAAAATGGCCACATCGTCAAGGTAAGGCAGCGCGAAATCGTGCATGTCCTTGAGGATGATGTTCATTAGCTTTGAAAAGCTAAAAGGTGCATTCTTTAGCCCAAAACTGAGCACCAAAGGTCGGAATACCCCCATGGGAGAAATAAATGCTGCATGCCGACTCGCGCTTTCCGAGAGGGGGACTTGCCAGTACCCTCTCACTAGGTTTAGGGTGGAGATGTACTGTGCCGCGCTAACTGTCTCGATCCTTTCTTCGATGTTCGGTATTGGGTACAGCTGGTCCTTTGTTATGGTATTCAGCTTCCCGTAGTCCACGCAAGGTCGCGGATATTTGCCTGGTGCCTCCACGAGTATCAGCGGGGAGGTGTAGTCGCTCTCTGCTGGCTCTATCACGCCAAGTTCCAGCATGTGCTTTATCTCCACCTCAATTATTTCTTTCTGCCTTGGAGAAACTCTGTAGGCTTTCGATCTTACTGGATCGGTCGAAGTTAGCTCTATCTCATGCGTGATGAGATTTGTCTTCCCCGGCCGGTCGCTAAAACTCTCCCGGAATTCGCACAGCAGTTGCCTCAATTCTTGGAGTTGCTTTTGTTCTAGATCCATGGTGCTCGCGGATCGGGACACGATTTCCTCTATGCTGTTGGTAGCATTTTCTTTCATGCTGCCTTTCCACTCAGGGTTTTCGGTTTGTAGCTCTTCGGGGATATTTACGGCCATGTTTACAACCCCGCTCCTTTCTACATAGGGCTTCATTAAATTGCAGTGATAGATCTTTATCTGCTGTCCTCTCCCTGGCATTTTCAAAGTGTAGTTGGTCTCTGAAATCTGATCCAAAACTTCCACTGGCCCGTCCCAGTGAACTTCCATCTTATTTTTGCGTGCGGACCTGAGAATAAGCACACGATCCCCTGCCTTGAAGGTTCTCAGTCTAGCATTCTTGTCGTAGTACTTCTTCGCCGTGTCCTGAGCCGTTTTGAGATTTCGATCCACTAGTTCTCGTGTGGCACTCAGTCGGTTTAGTAACTGCAACACATACTCCACTACTGACTGACTCTCTCCTGTCCCCTCCCACATTTCTCTAAGCATCCTAAGCGGGGAACGAAGAGCCCTTCCGTACACTAGTTCTGCAGGAGTGAAGCCCGTCGCTTCGTGCGGTACTGTTCTCAGGGCGAACAGCGTTGCCGGGAGGCAACTTTCCCAATCGTCTTTGTGCTCATAGCAGGAAGCACGTAGCACTCTTTTGAGCACTGAGTGCCACTTCTCGACGCTGTTCGATTGAGGGTGGTAAACGGAGCTATGAATCAACCTCACCCCACACCTCTGTAAGAACGTGGTTGTGAGTGCGCTCGTGAAAACTGTCCCCTGATCAGCCTGAATTTCTGTCGGAAAGCCAATTCGAGCGAAAACGGACAGGAGACCGTCCACTATCTCTGCCGAGCTAAGCTCCTTTAGCGGCACCGCCTCCGGGAACTTGGTAGCAGGGCATATCATAGTGAGTACGTACTTATAGCCTGACTTAGTTCTGGGTAGTGGCCCGACGGTGTCAATGACCAGACGTCGAAAAGGCTCCGAGATAAGTGGCACCAGCTTTAGCGGGGCCTTCCATCTTTCTCCTGGTTTTTCGGTGCGCTGACACGCGTCGCATGACTGCACGTAGCGTTCAGCATCTCGGAAACATCCCGGCCAGTAGTATTCCCCAAGCAGCCTTTCCTTCGTTTTGTTCACACCGAAGTGCCCTGACCAACTGTTTCCGTGACAGAGGCCTAAAAGGTCAGAGCGGTACTTTTCAGGCACGACCAGCTGATCAAGCGTCTTCCCCTTTTTGTCCCTGTAATGGCGATACAGCAATCCGCCTTTGTGGTGCAATGTCACGTTACGCCTAGCAATACCCTCCTTGGCTATGAAGTGTAACTTTGACAAGCTAGGGTCTCTTTCCTGTTCTGTGATTAAGGAGTCTCTGTCAACGCGCAACAAGCGATCCATGCACAGGGAGGTGGGCAATAACATGGAGCCTGGACTGCACGCTTCTTGTAGGCTGGCATCGATGGGGCTACCTTCGGTAACAGGTTCCTGCTGCTGTTCATGTGCTCGAACTGCATTTTCTTTGCTTGGTTCCGCAATCTCGGGAATTCCCTCCCTCTCACCAGTTGCCTCTGATTCCTGGCTGTACCTAAGCTTGGAAGCAAGCTCGCGTGATTTGGACCTAGTCAGGGCTTTCACTGTCCCCTCAGCCAGCTTCTGACCTCGATCGCAAAGCAGCTGATTTGACTTATTGGAGAATAGATACGGGTACTGCAATGAAACAGCCGACGAGACGGCGGCTTCTGTCACTAGCTCGCCGAACGGGCCGGAAATCACCACCCTTGCCATAGGCAGGCACACACTCTGATTTTCTAGTACCTGTCTTATCCATGCTACTTCCCCAGTAAAGTCTTCCTCCTTGACATATGAGGGGTGAACAATGTCCATTGTTGCCCCGCTGTCCCGAAGGACCCTGCACAATTTTCCATTTACTTGGAGTTCGTGAATATATGGACGCAGAAGTTCCAAGTTCTCATCACTGTCGTTGGCATATGAGAAAGCTAATCGCGTCTTCGTACACCTTGCTGCAATATGTCCAGTTTCCTGACAGTTGAAACAACGGAACGGCTTCCTGGCCTCGAACTCCTTCGTCAATGCTTTCTGAGCTCCGGCCTGCTTGGCACGATCCTCAGTTTTTTCTGGGGCCTGTTTAGTGCCCTCGACTGTCTCGCGATTCCTAAATTGCGATCGATTTTTGGGAATGAAACGCTTCCTTAAACCGAACGCTTTCTTTTCAGACTCGCTTGACTCGGAACTCAGCTTTCTCCGTGTTGCATATTCGTCCGCTAGTTCTGCAGCTTTCTCCACTGTGCTCACATTTTCTCTGTCTTGCACCCATAACTTAACGGCCTCAGGGATACTGTTATAGAACTGCTCGAGGCCTACACATTCGACAACCTTATCTTTGGTGCCATATGCCTCCGCGCCCTTCAACCACTCTGTAAGGTTGGCCTTCAAACTGAATGCGAATTCTGCATAGCTCTCGCTGCTTCTCTTGCTGGCACCTCTGAACCGCTGTCGGAATTCTTCTGCCGAAAGTCAGTACTTTCTTAGCAAACTCGTTTTCACCTTCTCGTAGTCATCGGCATCTTTCGCGTCAAGCCTCGCGACTATAGTGGCCGCCTCACAGGGTAACACCATTAGTAGCTTTTGTGGCCAGGTCTCCTTAGCGTAACCCCGTTTCTCACACGTCCTCTCGAAATTCACGAGGTAATAACCAAGATCCTCGCCAATCTTATACGGCTGCATCAATCTGTCCATAGGAAACGATTCGGCCTGACTCACTCTCTCTGGAGTCACGCCTCTCGAACTCTCACATTCCAGTTTCTTTTGGTCATTCGCAAGCTGCAACCTTCTGAGCTCCCGTTCCTCTCGCTCGGCCGCTAGCTGTTGGCGCTCATTTTCCTCCTTCTTTCGCTCAGTTTCCTCTCTCTTTCGCTCCGCTTTGAGGAGTTCCCATGTATCGCTAACTGTTTCTGCATTGGCCGTTTCCAAGAGCAATGTGCAAATGTGTGACTTTTTCATCTTCTCCTCTACATCTACACCCAACTCTTCACACAATGACAGCAAATCTGACCTTAGCAACTACATTAGATCCATGTTTACTGTTCCGAGCCTTGAACTTTGCTGCACAACTGTTGACGTGAGCTACACACACTTGTCTCACTGAACAACTTCCCTCGATTCCCAGCAGTTCAATGTATTAACCCAAACAATTGAAGCCTGGCGAATCTCAAGCAAAGTTCAAGCACTCACCCACGGAAGCAACACCACGCCGCATGGTCGATCCAACCGCTGCCAACCAGTTGTTAGATGCGGGGCTTCTCTCCCGTAGCAGGCCACCGGTGTTGGGGGATTGCGCTTCGATCCCACCGCTGCCACCAGTTGTTAGATGCGGGCCCCTGGTTCGCCTGTGCCGTCTCTCGCCAAGGTCGGTGTCCCCGGGTTCCGGATCGGGAGACTGCTGTAGTGGGGTTGACGAAGAGATGAGAGGGTCTTCGAGGTGAAGAGATTTACATTTATACAAAGATTGAAAGAGTGAATCGGGAGCTGGCGAACACACGCCAGATCGCTGCTTAAATAGGGTCCGCTGTCCCCAGGTCCCTAGTTGGGGAATCTAGTTCATTAAAAATGCGTCGAATCACTGTGATGTAGATCACGTTTCCAGTCTTCCGGGTCCGCCCCCAGCCACACACTCTTGCCACTTCTGGCAGATTAGTGTCCGCGCTGTCCAGGCTTCAGTGATGAATAGCCCGAAGGGGGTCCCATTGAGAGCGTCGAAGGTCAGTCACCTGCACTTCACAGCGGTAGTGTGGGGGCGAATGGATCCCACCGCAGTTCGCAGAAGCTTTCACGTATGGGTGTGGGAAAGCACAGTCTAAGTCGAAGTTGTTTTCTAAGCACGAGGGAGACGCTGGCTTAGTCAAACCCGGCCGCATTTGTCACGGCTGATTTGCAGTTCCGCCGCTCGCCGGCTCCACCCGCCGTCCCCTCCGGGAGAAAAATGTCCCGGGTGGGTCCGGCGTTGAGAACAAAAGACAAGTTCACCAAAGCCGTTCTCCGACAGCGGGGAGCCGTTTCACCCCGTAAACAGCAGGGGGGGGGGGGGCGGGAAGGACCCTTGTAGACGCCACCACCTGCACTCGTAGCGCTGCAACCACATCGACGGCCCTTTGAAGCCTCGGTAGATTGATGATTCCCAGTGGCTTTAATATTCTTGGCATGTTGGCGTCTCAGAACGTAACAACGGGCATTTTTCCAGAGAACATGAAAACAGCGAGGGTGTGATGGTCCTTTACAAAGGCAGCACGGTGAACAATCTTGGAAATTACAGGCCAATTTCAGTACCTCCGCTGTTTTCAAAAAATTTTGAAAAGGTTACTAATTCTCGGATTAGTAGTCATCTACAGAAAGAGAGCTTGATATGTAGCAGTCAGTATGGGTTTCAGAATCATAAGTCATCTGAACCTGCCTTAGTCTAAAAGAAACACTTATCCAGAGGATAGAAACACACACACACACACACACACACACACACACACACACACACACACACACACACACACACACACACACACACACACACACACACACACACACGCACGCACGCGCGCACGCACGCACGCACGCACGCACGCACGCACACACACACACACACACACACACACACACACGCACACACACACACACACACACACACACACACACACACACACATATATATATACACTTGGCATATCCTTGGACTTCAGCAAAGCGTTCGGCTCCATTAAACATGACATACTTATTAAAAAAACTCCAGTTCAATGGCGTGGCCAACAACGTTAAATGTGAATTCAGAAATATAAAATATGGTGTACCGCAAGGCTCCATACTGGGTCCGATGTTATTCCTTCTCTATATTCACGACTGTACCCATACCAGGCTTGCCAGAAATCATTCTGTATGCGGACGACACCAGCGCTTTCTTTTCTACTCATAATTTATCAACTGCAGTTACTATTATAAACCTATGGCTGACGGATTTTTACAGTGGCTTGCAGCCAACCAATTAGCACTCAATGCTAATAAAACCATATATATTGTATTCTCTTCTAGCAATAGACCAATTAACATCGATAATCCGATAATTGTTTCAGTCTCTACCTTTAGAGCGCGTTACGGAAGTAAAATTCTCAGGCATACAATTCCACGAAAATCTCCGCTGCACACCACACACTCAGCGCATTAAGCGTACCATAAAACAAAGCATTAGGTGCAGCGATGGCGTAGAGGCACAGCGTCCGCGTCACGTGCAAAAGGACCGGGGTTCGAATCCCGGCGCTGCGCAATTCTCCGCCGGGCTTGGAAAAAAGACTTCGCGTGTCTATGGAATTGCATAAGCAGGCCTGGGGTGCGGCCTGATCTCGGTGACGAGAACCGACAGCGCACTCCTTCACCAGAACAGGATTTCGCCATCCTGGTGTAGCACTTCGATACAACCTTCAATGAAAAACCAAATTAACCCTCGGTCCTCAGTCCCCACCGGCTGCGAAGGGTGCTAAGAATCTCTGGCTCCGGACAGGCCGCCATTGGAATCTGAACCTCTCAATGTTTAACGCTAGAACCTCATCTAGTGAGACTAGCCTAGCAGTGCTGTTCGAGGAACTAGCGGGCATTAATGGGATGCCATAGGGCTTAAAGATGTTAGGAGGACCTGAGAGGCGTATACAGTACTAAAGGCGGGCACATATTGTGCTATCGCGGATTAACGGATAGACGAGGAGTAGGTGCGAAGCTCGTGCGAAGGCTTTACATAAAGCTCATGCAAACGACAAAGACGCGGTCTATGCGGACGCGGCCGAGTACATCCACAATTCGGCCTACGCCAAGGCTGTAGCATTGCATAACCTTAACCGTCAAGCCTCGCGCTGGATCACGACAACAACCTCACTTGAAGCCGAAGAAGCGGCCACAGCGCTTGCCATTTTCTCCTCCGCTGCAACACTCATTCTGAGTGACTTAAACAGCAATCACGAAATTTGCACGGGGACAGATTCATTCTATCACGCGAAAAATTCTCGATTCTTGCTCCTCAGAACCCTGACCACTTCAAAAAGTTTGGGTCCCAGCCCACGCAGGCAACCCCAGCAACGAAGTGGCCCACTCTCCTGATTGAGCGTACGTCAACCGAGCAGGGCAGACCGTAGACCAGGGTAGCGGTAGGAACCGGCTCGTCACCTATCATGAAATAACCCTCCATTACAGGGAGCAAATGACCGCCTATCCCCCCATCTACCTCTCGAAAGAACAAACCACCTGGACAGCTCCAGGCTCGCACATTCCCTTCACCGGCTTTGTTAGCCCTTATCCACCAAGGCCAATGCAGAACCGAATGCTCTCTTTGTGGGGCTCCGAGAGTGAACTTTGACCACATTTTAATCTCTGCCGAGACTTCCAACCACCATCTCGCTGGAACCTCAGGACAAAGAGGATTGGGAAGACGCGGTCTCCAGCTCCGAACCGGCCTCACAAAGGCGGCTGTTAGAGAGGGCTGGACAGGTTGCCTCACGTTATGGACTGTTGGCCACCACCCGGGATCAAGAGCCAGACCAATCATAGGCATTAACTTATTCATAAGGCTCATCAATAAAGTTTTCACCTACCTACCTACCTACTTGTCTCATATATCGTTGGACACCTGAACCGCGCCGTAAGGGAAGGGATAAAGGAGGGAGTGAAAGAAGGATGGAAGAAAGAGGTGCCTTAGTGCACGTGCACTGACATCCCACAGCACACGGGCGCCTGAGCGTTTTGCCTCCATGAAAACGCAGCCGCCGTGGTCTCATTCGAACCCAGGAATTCCGGATCAGTAGCCGAGCGCCTTAACCACTGAGCCACCGCGGCGAGTAGAAACGCAGAGAAGAGCGTCCTCCCTCAGGTAACCGTTGAGGGGTCCACCGATAAACGAGACAGTTGCGGCACCTTTCATTTCCTAAAAAAAACATCGAATGCAGTGTACAGCGCGAGTGAGAAAATTACTGCTGAAACAAATGTAGATTTTTTTTGTTATCCTGGCAGTGCTCTTGAGCTACTCCTTTGTTACCGCGCAGGCTCGTGCAGGTGTCCAACGATATATGAGACAGATACTGCGCCATTTACTTTCCCCCAAAACCAATTATTATTATTATTTATAAGGAAAAAATACGCGCGACAACTGCCGCACACAAAGTTGACACCTGACCGGTGCCATCAAAGCAGTGATCAATAAGGTAACGAATGCAGACAGAAAGTAAGCTTATCCTTCAGGCTACTCTGATAAAATAAAATTGGGTTAAAAGAATTTCGGAAGGGGCGCAATAATTGAAGGCTATGCGATGTGCGCTGACATCTCACGTATTTTGTGCAGTTCTAGAAGCAAAAGCTTAAGAACACCCAGTGTTTACGACCATTCCGCAGTACTGCATGAAGGTATTAGGCGAGTATCTTCCTTGAACAGAATTAACACTGTGTCATGGGTACTGTGTTCTAATATTGTTTGCGGCCCTTCTATCGTTTTGTTTAAGAGGAGCAAAGGCTCCTGAGACCAACCCTTTTGATGAATGAATGTGTGAATAAGCTGTTTATTAAGGGAGGCTCAATGCCGTTTGCTGGGGAATGGGGCTGTTAAGAAGGAAGGAAAAATGTAATGTGGATTAGCTCAGATAATTCAGGATATACAAAGCGAAAGATATCGCCATTCACTGTGTTCATTGGAGTTGGCGTTGACAATTTTCTAGACGGCGATGGCTTTGAGCAAAGGAAGGGCGCATACCCAAGCAGCACAGGTAATTAGCCCAACATTGGTACCGTATTCGCGAAGGCCGGCCCTTCAAAGACCCGCCGCGGTGGCTAAGTGGTTAGGGCGCTCGACTTCCGATCCGGGGTTCCCGGGTTCGAACCCGACCGCGGCGGCTGCGTTTTTATGAAGGAAAAACGCTAAGGCGGCCGTGTGCTGTGCGATATCAGTGCACGTTAAAAATCCCCAGGTGGTCGAAATTATTACGGAGCACTCCACTAAGGCACCTCCATCTCCCCGCCTCGGTGGCTCAGTGGTTAGGGCGCTCGACTACTGATCCGGAGTTCCCGGGTTCGAGCCGGACCGCGGCGGCTGCGTTTTTATGGAGAAAAAACGCTAAGGCGCCCGTGTGCTGTGCGATGTCAGTGCACGTTAAAGATCCCCAGGTGGTCGAAATTATTCCGGAGCCCTCCACTACGGCACCTCTTCTTCCTTTCTTCTTTCAATCCCTCCTTTATCCCTTCCCTAACGGCGCGGTTCAGGTGTCCAACGATATATGAGACAGATACTGCGCCATTTCCTTTCCCCCAGAACCAATTATTATTATTATTACCTCCATCTTCCTTTCTTCTTTCACTCCCTTCCTTATACCTTTCCTTACGGCGCGGTTCAGGTGTCCAGCGATATATGAGACAGATACTGCGCCATTTCCTTTCCCCAAAAACCAATTATTATTATTATTATTAGGCCCTTCAAATGACCAGGATGCATGGGACCATCCTGTTGCTATATTGGGCAGATGACCCGTGCTGCTTGGGTAACTGGCTCCCTGGATATGTGGACGCCTCATTCGTGCTTTTTTCGTGGTGAGAGAGAGATGTGGAATGAATAAATTAGCGCTGATAGCGTTGTGGCTTACATGCGGCACTGCAGCAGTTCCTAGGCCGCAGCTATAATTTGGTGATCAATCTCTCGCGATCAACCATTAACTGCATGCGACCTCCCAGAGAGGCAGGGAGGGCGCACTGCCTATCCAGTGTGCGGAACGCAATCAAAGCAGGCTTTTGACACCGACGCCATGTACATGAAAGCGAGATTGAGGTCTCCACTGAGCCACGGAGCCGGTTGTGCGCCTTTTCTTTCGTGAAAATGAACAGCCTTTGCAAAGTTGTCAACGCAAATGAATTCTATCAACGCCGTCGGCTCACTTGTTTTGTTTGGTTTTTGAGGAAAGGAAATGACACAGTAACCATCTCATATATCTCGGTGGACACCCGAACCATGCCGTAAACGAAGGGATAAAGGAGAGAGGGAAAGAAGAAAGAGAAATTTTAAAATCGCGACCGCGGCGGCTGCGTTTTTATGGAGAAAAAACGCTAAGGCGCCCGTGTGCTGTGCAATGTCAGTGCAGTTAAAGATCCCCAGGTGGTCGAAAATATTCCGGAGCCCTCCACTATGGCACCTCTCTCTTCCTTTCTACTTTCACTAACTCCTTTACCCTTCCCTTACGGCGCGGTTCAGGTGTCCAACGATATATGAGACAGATACTGCGCCATTTCCTTTACCCCCAAAACCAATTATTATTATTTTTTAAACTGAAAGTTGCATTTTGAGGAAAGGCGCGGCGCTGCGCAGTGGCGGGACACCTGTGGCTCGGTGTGACTAGGGAGCGAGAGAGAGAGAGAAAAGGCGACGGAGTCGGCGGCGGCCACCTGCGCCGTGCGTGACGTCACTCGTGCTCCAACATACGCCGGCTCGGGTGTTGACTAGCGTTAGGGTCCCTAGAAATACTTGCTAGTCTGCCGTTCGCGCGGGGCTCTCTACGGAACCGGTTGGCCGCGACTCTGATGATTGCGCAGGGGGCGCGCACACATTCGGAACGTCGTGCCTGCAGGAGCGGTCGTGCCGTGTCTGCGGTAGTGGTGCGCGCTGCTTCTTGGTCGCGAGCCCATAATGCTGGATTTTATGCGAAGCATACTAGCCGCACAATCAAGCTCTTCCTTGCTGCGCAGCGCGCCGCCGCGTAGCTACCACTTGACCTACATCGGCGCAACACGTGATATGACGTCACAACAGCTGTGAAAGCTGGGGCTCAACTCGTGCGCTCGCTTGCGGATGCGCAGCCTCCGCCGGCGGCCTAACTCCCGCTCCTATCGTTAGGAGATACTGACGTCACGCAATTGAATAAAAGGCGACGCACTCGTTGAGTCAGTTGAGCAGCGAGATGTCGGCCAGGGAGAGGGCGGCTCGCCAGACCGCAAATCGCAAGTTACAGAGAGCCACAGAAACGGGAGAAGAACGAGGAGTACGGCTTGCCAAGCGACGTATGCTTCGCATCCTAGGCTTAACCATAAGCTAAGCCAGGCCATTTTTTGCGAAATCCATGAACGCTGACTCGCGTGTGTGTCGGTTTGTGTGTTCTTATGTATGTGTGATCGCGTCATGTCTAGACAACGTGACAAGCGCCACATCTTGCCAGCTCAATTCGCCATCTGACTTTCCTTCAGATTTTCACCATCTAGTTAAAAACGTGCGAGATGCATTTGCAGGCAAATGGTTTACCGCACCTAAGGGTCGGGTGCACGCTCAAACCGATCCGAGAAGCTTGGAAAATGAACAGCCAGATCGAGTGTTTAGCTTAAAGCCGTGCCGAAGATCACCAGCATACACCTGAATCACAATTCTTTTGAGAAAACGAGAGTTCCTCCAGCATTCCAGCTATTTGGTGACCATATATTTAAAGGTCTTTTTATTTATTGCACCCCGTTAAAACGCTCTTATGATTTCGTGGAAGGCACTGAATCTTTTGCAAAAGAATAAATAAGCTTATCGGGATAATGACTGCGCGTGTGCCAAAAAAAAGAAGCATTATACCCGCAGTCAACAAACTTTTTATTTTAAAGGAGTTCCTTGAACACCTCACAAAGTTGGAAATTCATGCAAAGGCCACAATTGGCGGGTTTTTGAGCAACAGCATAGCAGAGGGACTTCGTGTTTCAATTCAGAGCACACATAATTAGTCACAGATGCAGATCTCAGCACACATCGCTTTAAGTATGTGATGACTACAAACTTGAGCCAAGACAGACTTGAAAGCGTACTTAGCATTGTTCGGCAATCATCAGGATCTTTGACCATCGAAATGCCGCTCAGTATTTGGTTACTGTTAATGTACTCACATTCTACAATCTTGCGAAACTACCACCATCGGGAAACTGTGCTCCAAAAGTGGACACTTCCTTAGTTTCGTGGCGAAGAAACAGCCGTGCAGCGAGAATATGCTGCCTAGACTCGACAGACTAATTGATAAAAGAACGCTCAAGATGTAAAAACTGCATTGGTTTCTTGTGCGCCAGGTAGAAGTATTACCTCTGACGACAGTGCCTGTGTGACAGGAAAAAAGCCACGAGATGTTAATTTATGGTATCTCGGGCTAGAAAAGGACTGAAAAAGAGCCAGTGCATAGACTGTGCTTCAGCCTTGACGACTTAAAAGCAGTGGCTGTACAGAAAATGATCGGGTTGCAGCTTTCACTGCAAAATTTGATAATGGTGGCTTACTGCATCCGTCTGGCCCCTCGAATAACATAATTATCACCGTCCTTGAAGACAGCTTCACTGCTTATTTTAGTCTGAACAAGTTGCACGAAAAGAGCATAGTTGACTTCGCTGATTTTTTAGCACATGTACATTTTCCGCCTCTGGCCTGTGGGAAACTGCTTCGCCTGCGCTTCTACATGAAGTCAATAAATGTTGAGAGGGCTGCCAAAAAAGTGCAGCCGAAGCTGTTAAAGATGAGAAGATGCCAGGAGGTGGTGTAAACAAAGATGTGTGCAGCCTGAGTGCAAAGTGATGGAAATAAATGTGTTTAACAATGATTTTCATTTTGTGCTATACATTACTGATCCTTGGGTATCTTTTCCCTGACAGGTCGTGTGACCTACAAAGCAAGGGCTAATAATGCTATTTTACCAAGCACGGGACTCTAAGAACTGCTTAGAATGCATGCTTGTGTTCATTACTTCTGTAACTCGGTTGCCTAAGCACTAATGACTGCGTTCCTGCAGTTGGCCTAAAGCACATGATTTACAGGACTCAGGTTCTCATCTTACATGTTTTAATTGTGCGTGCATCTAGAAGTTTCCAGTGTTCAGTCTTTTTTAGCTTCAGAGTCCGTAGACGTTGAGATCGGATCAATAGTATGAGTGAAAATGCCGCTGTCAATAGCGCTCTGTTGCACGCACGCACGGTTATGTGGTTTAGAATCATGGGTAACGTTCTTGATGCAAGGATATTTTTATTTAAATTCCTCAGAAGATGGTATATAATACGGCATGGAAGCAGTATTCAGAAAGGAGACTAGGGTGTAAGAGTAAGTGGGTTCGATCGTTTCGCCTTCGACTCTGGAGTACGCGCACAAAATTTTTTCGGAAAAAAAAAATCAATTGCGTCGCTACGCCGATGACTGAACTGCGCATTTAAAAACCACGGATAAGCTGAAATAAAAAAATCAGTGCAATCGCATGCGCAAGTCATCTGAAAACATGCAGGGAATTCGTTTCAAACGCGCGCGTGTACCGCAGACGCCGTGGCTGTCAAGGCACGCCGATTCCTAGCAGCGCCACCGCGGTGATCATTCAGCAGCAGACCCGCCACAGCCGGCGTACGCCAGACTAGCAAGTATTTCTAGCGACCCTACTAGCGTAGTGAAGCTTGTCGCTTCAAAATATGCAGTGGCTTAACTCGGCTATGCCAGGATATATGTAGCTTGAGCTACGCTGAGCTGCTAAGCACCAATTGCAGTTGAGCAGCAATTTCGCTCTCTTTCTCCATGGCTATACCACACTGGGAAACGCCCCGCTCTATACGTATACCCCCACTGATACCACTGCGCATGCGCACAAAATGAGAGGCGCTATCAAGCGGCTCCGGCGCAGCATAAGACTTAATTGTATCAGTACCGAAGTTACGCTCATTCCTGCACCCTGGCCTCCTGTTGCTTTTTATTATGATCTGCCTCACATTACCCGCCGCGGTGGCTCAGTGGTTAGAGCGCTCGGCTACTGATCCGAAGTTTCCGGGTTTGAACCCGACAGCGGCGGCTGCGTTTCACCTCCATTGTAACGGAAAGGCGCCCATGTGCTGTGCGATGTCAGTGCATGTTAGAAATCCCCAGGTTCGAAATTATTCTGGAGCCCTCCACTACAGCTCCTCATTTTTCCTATCTTCTTTCACTCCCTCCTTTATCCCTTCTCTTACGGCGTGGTTCAGGTGTCCAATGATATATGAGACAGATACTGCGCCATTTCCTTTCCCCCAAAGCCAATTATTAATATTAGCCAGGTTCGCAGTACCGCTGCCATTAAAATCGTCGCAGATAAGCGTTCGACCTCATTCTGACCACGAACATATGCTGGGAGTATGGGAGTAACCAGGGTTCGGAAATTCGAGTTAAAGAAGAGGTAGCTCTAGGTTGCAGCAATGCCATCGAACGAAGGAAACTGGCTGTCATGCTGAGAAAAATAGAAAGCATGTAGCAATCGGTGTTCATAGTGATAGTCAAAACTAATAATTTTGTATTTTGCAGAGATGTCTTGTCGAAGAGTGATGATCAATATTGGCTAAGTAGCGAAGGTACCTTTTTTGCAGCACTATGATCTTCTCAATATTTGCTCTTGTGGTGCTTTCCCACGGCAGACTGCAGTAGGTCACGTGCGGGGCGAATAATGCGTTATATAAGTGAAGTTTAACTTCTTGCGGCCGCACAGTACGACATCGCGACAGAGCTCCTGTCACTGAAGAGATTGTCCTTGCAACATAGTTGACATAAGTGTCCCAACTCAATTGGCACGAAAAATAGACACGAGAATTTTGTGAGTGTCGACAAGGTCAATATTTTTATCTTGAATCATTATGGAATTTTCTAGAATGAATTTATTATTTCTGGCTTGAAATAAAATAGCTTTCGTTTTCTGGGTGTTCATTTCTATGCGATTTAATTGGGACCAGACAGACAATTTTTCAAGTACATCACTACAATGTGACACAAGGGCATTGGGATCATTACGAGAAATAAGCACAGTACTGTCATCAGCATATATAACGAATTGTACACTGTTGTCAATATGAACTATGTCATTTATGTATAAGTTAAACACAAGCGGGCCTAATACACTCCCCTGTGGTACACCACAAGATATTGGAAGTAAGGTTGTCTGGTGGTTGCTAATACAGACACACTGGCTTCTATTTCTGAGGTACGAGTTAAGCAAATCATGAGATTTTCCACGGATGCCTATGAAGTGAGTTTTTTAAGAAGTATTTTATGGTCGAGACAGTCAAAAGCTTTGCTGAAATCAACAAAAAAACCGAGCGTATATGTTCCCTTTTCAATGCTGAGTAGTATATTTTCTTTTATTTCAAGCAGCGCCGTTTCCGTAGATTTACCTTTTCTAAATCCAAACTGACAATCGGTCAGCGCCCAAGTTTTATCTAACAAATTTATTAGGCGTGAGTAAATGATCTTTTCTAGTCCTTCAGAGAAAACAGGTAATATAGAAATCGGTCGATAATTAGTTGCTTCATTTCTGTTTCCACCTTTAAAGATTACAGCAACTCTTGCTCGCTTCATGTCCTCAGGAATGGTACCCGATTCTATTGCTAAATAAATATATAAGACTACTGGACACAGAAATTCAATCGCGTATATATCGGTGGACACCCGAACCGGGCCGTAAGGGAAGGAAATTGAAATGAAAATTGGTTTTTGGGAAAGGAAATGATGTCTGTCTCACAATTTTCGCCGGACAGGTGGTGGTGGTGGTAGTGGTTTTATTAAAAATAATAGTAAAAAGGAAGGAAAAGATTTTTGCTAGCCCCGGCATCTGCCATCGATACTGAAGCAACTGAGCTGGGGCAGAGGAAATAAAGGACAGCAGGCAGAATGGAGAAATGAAATGAAAGAGGTGAGGGGACAGGAATAGAGGACAGGGGGAGAAGTAATATGTACAAACGATTTACACAATAAGAAATGTGTCCAGGTTGTGCGCGTGATTAGTTCATTTTAGAGGAATTAAATCACACACGCGCACAGCACTGTGTTGGTTACAACTGGAATGGGCGTCCAGTTATTAATCGTTCAAGATAGAACTCGCGGAGCGTTCGGTCACTGCGTGTAACTACCTGACGGAGAACAGATGGGACGTCAAGCCCGTGTGTTCGAGGAATGCACAGAGGCTCACCAAAGTTCGCTCACGAGTGCGCGCACTGCCCTGCGGCCACAATAGCGTTTTTATGGAGTCTGGTAGTATGGCCTGCGCCCTATAGGCCGCGAGCATATCGCGACGAGCATCGGCGAACGCGGAGCAGCGAAGGAGCAGATGTTCTAGTGTTTCCACTGCACCGCATCCGTCACACACATCACTCGTCGCGATTCCGTGACGCACCCGTCGTTCCCCTGGCCACACGCAGCCAATGCGCGCGCGGAGGATCATTGCACGTTGTGACCGTGTAAGTGCGCGACAGCCGGTGACACTGTCGATGCGCTCGCCTACCGCGATGCGGGGGTCGGGGTGATGCTTTCGGAGATGGGCGTGGATGGCCGGACGCACGTCTTCCAGCGCAAGGGGCAGATCGCTGGAAGGTAGTTGGTGTGCAGCGGTCGCGAGGTCGTCAGCTTCTTCGTTGCCGGCGATGCCGCAGTGACCGGGCACCCACTGTGCATGCACGGCACAACCTCTCTGCGCGAGGCGCTCAATGCGCGAGCGAATTTCCCACACTAGTGGGGTACCGCGGCCGTTAGATTGCAGGCGGCTGAGGGCGGCGCGGGAGTCGCAGAGCAGAGCACTCCTGGGCGGCGGAGGGCCGAGGGTGAGCAGCAGGTCCAGCCCGAGCCGGATCCCCATAAACTCCGCCGTGGTGGAGGAGCCCAGGAAGGCTGCGTGTTGCTGGTTGTGCAGTCGCAGGGCGGGGATGGTGGCCGCCGCAGCAAGGGAGCAGCTGTCGCGAGCCACTGAGCCGTCGGTGTACACGAGGAGATGGTCCTGGAGCTCCTCGTGTATGACGGCTCAGGCCAGCTGCTGCACAGCACACAGGGGTGTGCTCCGCTTTCCCGCGATGCCGACGATCTCTCGCTGACCTCTGAGGCAGCAGGCCAGGGCGCGCAGGAGACGTAGGGGGGTGGGCCTTGGGTCAATTGCTCATACTCGAGCAGCGCCGCGCCCATTCGTGAGCGCGGGTGCGAGCGCATACGCTGCAGCAGCGAGCCGCCGTCCGGTGCGCGCTGAAGCCGGTCGATGTGATTCAGTGCCCTGCGCGCAGATTGGAGCTCAAGGGGCCACGCTCCGGCCTCAGCCAACGTTGCGGCGCACTGCGAGTTTTTGGGCAGGCCTAGGGACACGAGCAGGGACTTGCGGTGCTGAAGCTCGAGCTTCTTCCAGCACGGCTTGCGCACCGTGACGAGCGGCAGCACATAGAGCACCGCCCCCAAAGCTGCGGCATTGTATAGACGCAGCGCGGCTTGCTGGGAGATGCCCTGGCCTCGAGCGGTGAGCTTGTGCACGGCGGCGGGGATCCTCTTCATCTGCAGACAGGCCTTGGTCGCCGCGGGGCGGAAGGAAAGGCGCCAGTCGATGTCCAGGCCAAGGTACCGCACCGATTTACGCCAAGGAATCGGAGTCCCGTCCAGTGACAGTGGCGCAAGATGCGCGCGCGAGCGCGAAACGCAGGCCATGGCCACCGATTTGTCCGCGCTCAGCGACAGACCAAGGCCGCGCAAGCTGGCATCGATTGCGGTCAGGGCTCCCTGAAGGCACCCCCGCACGCGGATCGCCTCGCCCGGTGGTTCCCGGCACCACAGAGCTATGTCGTCTGCATAAATGGACATGTACACATGGTGTCGCCCGCTCGTGGGGAGGGAGGCCGGCACCACCGACATGGCCACATTAAACAGAAATGGTGATAGGACAGAGCCCTGCGGCACGCCCATGTCGACCGGGCGAGGCTTGGAGAGCTTACCCCCTACTCGTACGCGCATGGTGCGCCCGCTCAGGAAGCCACGAACGTATCGCAAAAGGCGCCCGCTCACACCAGCCTCCTCAAGCACCGCGAGAATTGGTGCGCGGTGAACGATGTCAAAAGCGCCCGAGACGTCCAGTAGCAGCAGCAGCGCAACCTGGCCAGCTGTCCTGGCATGCTCCAGCGCTGTAACAACGTCCGATATAGAATCAGCCGTGCACCGCATCCCACGAAAACCCGTCTGCCGCTCGTCAAACAAATCAGCCTCCGCAGCCCGCTCGTTCAGACGCTGCAACGCCATATGCTCCATAAGCTTACCTGCCGCCGATGTTAATGCCACTGGCCGGTATCCGCTCAGCTCCGTAGGTGGGCGCCCTGCCTTTCGGATGGGACAAACGACCGCGGTTCGCCGATCCTCCGGTAGCTCCCCGCGTTCCCACGCTGCAGGAGGATCTGTCGTTGCTGCGCATCCAGGTTTCATAGCATCTGGTATGTGACCCCGTCCGGTCCGGGCGCCGAGCGGCGGCGGCAGCGCTGCAGCGCATTGTTCTATTCCGCCGCGGTGAACGGCGCATCACATGGACCTTCCGAGACGACGGGCGAGGGACTGGCGTCGCTTCTGGGGCTCTCAGGAGCAGCTATGTTAGCGGCGTTTGCGGAGCTGGGCGGCGCGAAACGATCGGCAAACCGCTCTGCCAATTCTACAAAGCTGAGCCCGCTGGAGATTGCGAGGGCGGCCAGCGGTTGACGGTTTGCCTGTGGTTCGGTGATGCGCCGCAGGGTGTCAAACAGCCTCCGCGAGCTGACATCTTCCTCCATCCTTTGGCATAGTGAAGCCCACTGCCGGCGGTATAGCTTGTTGGCGTGGCGGCGCGCTGCTGCGTCCAAGAGGTTGTAGACAGTCCAGTCGGCGGCTCTGTCAGTCCGTCGAACCCATCGCTCTGCGCGATCTCTCTTTTTTTTCGCGGCGTTGCGGGGTCTCCCCATGGAGGCCACAGACACCGTGAACGAGCTAAGGCCTGTGTTCGGCGGTGACTATCAGCAACGCAGGGCAGGCCGCTCACGCTCACGATCACGGAGACGAACGCCATCCAGAGGAAGGTCGTCCAGCACCATTCGGCGAATGCAGGCCGAGATCGCTGATCTGCGGGACACGGTGAGGTGCCTGACGGCGGCGCTCATCACCACCTCGGAGAACCTTGAGTCCGTCATCGGGACCTTGGACGTGTCGCCGGCGGACCCACGCGTTCTAGCCTTGAGGGACGCCATGGCGCTCGCTCACCAGACGCAGAACTCCATGGCGGCTCCCTCCCCGCCATTTCTGGCCACCCCTGCGCTTCCTGCCGCCATTGCTACTCCTGGGGAACCGGCTGTGATGCCCTCTCCCCCTGATGCAGCTGCTGCGGGCTCACCGCGGACACCTGCAGCCGAGGAGAGCATGTGCACCCCAATGGACGAGTCTTCTCTCCGGAAACGGCGACGCTCAAGGGGGTCCGAGGAGGAGAGGGACTCGGAAGCCAAAAGGGACATCGCGGTGGCCAAGCGGGAAGCTCGAAGGCCCCCCACCGTCACTGTTCCCTCTCCCTCCACACTCGAAGGAGCAGGGCCTTCCCAGTACGAGCCCCATGGAGCCCACCTCCAGCCTGCTGCTGATGCTGCTGCTGTTGCTGGTGGGGCGAAGGCGTCCGGAAGAAAACCGGGTGCGACCTCACCAAATCCCGCCGCACGACACCAGGCTGCCGCTGGGCTTCGTCTGCTGGTAGCGAGCGCGACCAACTCCGCGGCGCGTCGCAGCAATGCGCCGCAGGCAGCGGCGACGCTGATGCTGGGGCTAGCCTGGTCCCGTGGCGCATTATCACTACCAAGGCGCAGCGGCGTCGGAGAGCTGCCCTGGAGCGATCCGCGGCTGCCGTGGAGGTCCCGTCCAGCCTGGTGGGGACGGTGCTGTTTCGGCCGGCGAACCGGGGCACCGCCTTCACCAGGGAACAGGGCTGGGAGTTGGCCGAGGAGATCGGATCCCGCCCGGGCGTCCTCGCCGTCCGGGTAAACATGCGGCGGAATGTGGTGGCAGTGGACGCGGGGAGCAGCGATACTCTCCAGGCCCTGCTAGCCACGGCCGTCATCCGCGGCGTGCCGGCCTGCGCCAAGGAGCCTCCTCCTCGGAATCAAAGCTCCGGCCTGGTCTTCGGTGTGGACGGGCGCAGGACGGCGGAGGAGCTGCTAGCGGCGCCGGAGTCAACGGTACCGATGGTGTCGGCGTCTCTGTCGGGCAGCACACTCGCTCTCCGTTTTGGCGTTCATCACCATATTCAAGCGCAGGCTCGCGGTCCGCCCCTGCCGTCCCCGGCCGCTCCAGTGTGCCAAGTGCGCCAGCCTGGGGCATGCCACTGAGGTGTGTCGTGCTCCTGCCCGATGCACGCGCTGCGGCGGGCCGCTCGAGCCTGGTACCTGCGCGAGCAAGCCCCGCTGCATTAACTGCGGGAGGCGGCAAGCAGCCATTGACCCAGCGTGCCCGCACTGGCAGCGAGAGCGTCACGTGGCCACTTTAATGGCCACATCCATGGCCCCGATGTCCAGGCGGGTTGTCCGAGCCGTCGTCCAGGCTGAGACAGCGGCCCCAGCCCAGCAACATCAGCAGACGCCGCGCGCTCTTTCTTATGCGCAGGTCGTCAGGGGAACACCCCAGCAGTGTTGTATCGTAGTAATGATAATTAGCAATGAAACAGTACACGTAGCATACGGTCGAGCCGATCTGTATTCTCCTACTTCGTCGTCTTCCTCCCCCCATGCGCGAGAGTGCGTGCAGCGCACTTGCCACACTTCATCTTTATCACATTTCCGCCGCATTTAAAAAAAACAAAATGTCTAGCGGATGTCATAGTCTTTGAACCATGCGGGCCGCTTCTTTTTGCGAGTACTTCGGCGAGGCGGCGCAGGAGGTGAAGCCGCAGTTGCCGCTGTGGATTTACTACACGAGGGTTGAGGAGCGGCTGCCGATTCCGGAGCGGGCGGAACGGCTGGCATCATATGGATTGAAGGCGCGTCCGAAGAAGGACCCTGGACCACGGTTCCGGACTGTGGACTGGGTGGCGGCATTCGGTTGCCGTCGATAGGCGGCGAAATATCAGCGAAAAGGGCCGCTGGAGCTGAGGAGGACAGTTGCTGCTGAACTACTTCTGGGCGAACCGCAAAAAAACTTGGACGAGTGCCACACTCGCCCATCATCCAGCAGATAAGATACAGGTCCACGCTGCTCCACAACCTTCCGAGGCTCCGAAAACCGAGCTGACAGTTTGCCTCGCACATTTGGTTTGCGGACACGCACGTACTGGCCAATCTGAAAGTCACGACACTGGGCGCCACTCCGCTGGTCCGCATAAACTTGTATTGCGCTTGTTTCTCGTCAAGCCTCTGCCGCAAAAGCTTAAGCGCTTTTGTCGGATCCATTGAGAAGGACTGATCCGGCAGTCCTACGACGTTAAGTCTTGTGCGGGGCAACCGGCCATGAAGTAGGACAGCTGGTGCAATTCCTGTCGTGGCATGGGGCATACAGCGGTAGACACCGAGGAGGTCCACAATCGCTGTACGTAGGTCGCGTCGCTCACACAGAGCTAGCTGAATGTAGGACTTAAGCACTCGATTGAATCGTTCAACGAGTCCATTAGCTTGGGGATGGTACACTGAAGAGTAGCAATGGCGTATCCCCCGTTCGCGGAGGAAAGTTTGCATGGCCATCGATGAAAATTGAGGTCCGTGGTCAGAGACAATCTCTTGAGGGTAACCCTCACGAGCGAAAAGGCCAAGCAGGAATTCTTGAACGGTTTGAGTTGTGATGGCATCAGCGAAGACAACTTCTGGCCACTTACTGTAATAATCCTTGAGAGTAATCGCGAAGCGGCAGCCACTGGGAGCTTGGTCGAAAGGCCCCACGATATCAATGGCAACCTTATTCCAAGGTTTCTCTGGGAAGGCGACAGGTTGCAGAGGAGCTGCCATCGGACGAGCCGATTTGTCACAGGACTGGCACACGACGCATGTCCGTACCATTTCTTCGACGTGCTCGTCCATTCGCGGCCACCAGTAGAGCTCTCGCAGTCGACTTTTCGTGCGGCTGATCCCGGGGTGTGACTCGTGCGCGATGTCCATGAGGCGTCGTCGCAAACTTTCGGGAACGACGAGCCTGTCACCTCGATACAAGACGCCTTGCACGACGGACAGCTCCGAGCGCAGGAGATAGTATGGCCTAAGGTTCTCCGGTAGGGATTTCTTGTCCGGCTATGTCGCCGATGTAAACTGAATGGCTTGAGCAACTGCCGCGTCGCTGATGGTTGCCTATTGAAGCTCTTGTATAGTCACGGCTGGCGATAGCAGGCAGACGAAGTCGTCGTCACTGGCGTCGAGCTCACTGGGCTCACTGCACGATGTGGTCGGTAAGGGAAGGCGAGACAGAGCATCCGCAACAGAGTTGTCATTGCCTTTGCGGTACTCTACAGTGTAGTTGTAGCACAACAGGCGAGCCGACCAACGTGAAATTCGCAACGGCCGATGGCCCGTTCCTTTCGTCGACAGCAAAATGACAAGTGCACTGTGGTCGGTGCGTAGAACAAAAGGTCGGCCCCACAAATACACGTGCCACCGTTCGCACGCCCAAACGCAAGCTAGGGCCTCACGTTCACCAACAAAGTACTTTCTTTCTTGGGGTGTCAAGGTACGGGAGGCAAACGCAACAGTTTGCAGGGAATGGCCGTTGTCTTGCTGAAGCACTGCCCCAAGGCCATATCCGTACGCGTCAGTCGTTACGACCACGGGAAGGGCAGGATAAAAAAAATGCAACACATCACATGACGTCAACATGGACTTCAGTAGTTGAAGCTTGAATCCGCAGCAGCAGTCCAAGTGAAGGCGGAGTCGCTGCCTCGAAGTAGGGCGCGCATAGGCTCAACGACGTCGGAGTAATGCGGGATAAACTTGGAGTAGAAACCCGCAAGTCCAAGGAGGGAGCGAAGCTCGCTGATGTTAGATGGAGTCGGAGCCTTCGTAATCGCCTCGATGGCAGAAGAAAGCGGAAACAGTCCTTCACCACTGACAACATGCCCCAAGAAAGTGAGCTTCGGAACATCGAAGACACATTTGTGGTTGAGTTTGAGTCCGGCTTGGGACAGGCGCTCGAGAACAGCACAAAGGTTGGTCAGGTGCACCTGTCGGGAGGTGCCATGGACTATGATGTCGATGTAGAAGAGGACACCTTTGCACCCTTTTAAAATCAAGTGCATCATCTTCTGAAAAGCCGAAGGCGCCGAAGCAAGGCCGAAACACACTGGTTTGAAGCGGAAGAGGCCATCATGGGTAATGAATGTGGTCAATTCCCGACTCTCAGGGCTAAGTGGTACTTGATGGTAAGCCGAGGCAAGGTCCAACTTCGAAAAACGCTGTGACCCGGCCAAGCTATGTAGAAGTTCTTCCGTTTGAGGCAAAGGAAAACTGTCGCACACAATAGTCTTGTTCGGCTCACGCAAATCGACGCACATTCGGATGGAGCCATCTTTTTTCCGAGCCACGACTATGGGTGAAATCCACTTGGAAGCGTCGACCTGTTCAATGATGTCTTGAGCTTCAAGCTTCTGGAGTTCCTCGGACACCTGCGGACGAATGGCAAACGGCAGCCGTCGGAGCTTGCAAGCAACAGGAGAAACGGAATCCTGCACTCTGACTTTGTGCACGTAGCCACGAGCAACTCCGATTTCCTTGGAGAAGAGATGTTCGAAGTGTGGACGTAGCTCAGGAGGTAACAGAGGCGTATCAGGTGTCATGGAAAGACATTCCAACGATGCACCTTTGATCTTCATTTGTAGAGCGGCAATGGAATCCAGCCCCAGCAGCGTTGTGCCTCCCGAGACAACGTACAACAGGATGCAGGCGGTACGGTCTTGGAACTTTGCTGTGGCAACAAAACACCCTTGGACTATAATCCGAGAGTTAGAATAGTCCAATAGTTGAACTGCAGTTGATTTAAGCGGGAAACATTTAGCGAAGACTAGGTGGTATAGATCTTCAGAAATAATTGACACAGATGAGCCGGTGTCAATCAGGAAGCGGATGAACTTGCCTTCAATCAGGACTGAGGCGAAAATTCCGTTTTTTTGACTTTCAACATTGATAATAGACGCACTACTGGAGCCATCCGGCATCGACGATGTGTCAGCAGTATCTGCAACTTGCTGAACTTGAACAGGACGGTCGGACGACTTGCAGAGAGAGTCGAAATGGCCCACCTTGCCGCACCGACGACACTTGCGGTTGCGGGCTCGGCATGCAGGGTTGTTCGCTAGGTGAGTTGTAGAACCGCAGCGGTACCACATGCGCTCTGGTATTGCAGCAGCAGGTTGTGATGGTTGACTTTGGCACTTGCAGCAATGGGCCAGAGGTGGTGTTTGTCTCGATCCGCGCTCGCATCTCACACGATGCACTGGAGCGTCCTCCTCAGCCAATTCCCTGGCTTCCCGGAAAGCTTGCTCACACTGTCGAGCAAGGAGCATGGCGCGCGACAGAGTCAAGGAGGAGCCTTCCATGAGTAGGCGCTCACGCAGATGGCAACTCGAGGTCTTCTCCACCAGCTGGTCCCTGATCATATCGTCCGCCATGGTCCCAAACCCGCAGTCGCCGACAAGGCAGCGAAGGACAGCGACGTACTCATCGGTTGTCTCTCCTGGAGCCTGAACTCGACGGCGAAAGCGATGACATGCGGCGATTACATTCACTGACGATTTGTAATGCTCCGATAGGATGGATATCGCCTCATCAAATTCGTCAAGGTGGGGCGCCTCGTCACCGGAGTGCGAAGCCGCAGCTGTAGGCGCTGGAGTGGACGACGGCGGCGCCAATGTATAAAAAATGCGCTGACATTCCAGTCCGAGGCAATTCAGCAGGATGGCCTTCCGCCTGTCCGCGCCCAGAGTAGAGGCACCAGAGGCCAGCATGTAATTCCGGAATGCCAGCTCCCATTGCTCCCATGGAAGGGCAGGACGACCAGGAGTCGGCAGGAAGGGTGGTGGTGGCTGAACCCCGGAAAAGCTCATGACGGATGGTGAGCAGGCCACGTGAAGGTCCCGAATCAATACAGCATCCTCGTCGCCAAAATATGTTGTATCGTAGTAATGATAATTAGCAATGAAACAGTACACGTAGCATACGGTCGAGCCGATCAGTATTCTCCTACTTCGTCGTCTTCCTCCCCCCATGCGCGCGAGTGCGTGCAGCCCACTTGCCACACTTCATCTTTATCACAAGCAGCAGCAGCAGACACAGAAGCAACGGCAGCGCCGGCAGCGGCAGCGGCCCTCCGGTTGCCCGGCGTCCCGTACAGCGCGGCCCGAGCCTGCGGCCGCTTCTCACGGCCAGCCCCATGACGCACGGGACGCGGAGATCGCGCGCCTAAAGCTGGCGTAGCGCGCCCTCAGCGCACTTTTCCCGGAGGGCACCGATGGACACCGGGCTTGCTTAGAAGCAGCGGGTGCTCCCGCACAGATAAGCCAGCATGATGGCTAGCCGCCGGACTCCCTCCCGCATACCATCCATCCTGCAGTGGAACGTGCGCTCAGTGGCGGCGCGGTACGCCGAAATGCGAGTTCGCATCGCACAGGATTCGCCGGAAGTTATCGCGCTGCAGGAGACGTACGTACGTTCGCATGACGGGGAGCCCCAGATGCGGCTACCTGGCTACATTGGCTACCACTCAGCCACCACGTGCGAGGAACCCACCTGTGCTGCAGTGCCCTGTTGTGTCACATCTCATCGCCCCGGGAAATCAAGGTGCGTGATATTCGTGCGGCAGGACGTCCAGCACACCCTCGTCGGCTCGTCGGCGGCGACATCTGACGCCCAGGAGTGCGTGGTGGTGACAGTGCGCGTCGGTGGTGTTGACACGTCGGTGACCAGTGTTTATGTGCGTCCAGCTGTCGCGTGGAACGCGCTGCGTTTTCGTGCTGTGTCTTCGTGCTGTGCCCCGCACCAAATCATCTGTGGTGATTTTAACGCCCACCATAGTGCGTGGGGCAGTGCGCGCCACTCCGCGCGTGGAAACGACCTGCACGACGCAGCAACGCAGCTGGGACTCACCCCCTTGAACACCGGCGAGCCCACCTTTCGACGACGCGGAACAACCGGCTCCTGCATCGACGTTGCCTTCGCATCCAGAGGCATCGAGGCGACATGGCGCCGATCACCATCTCTCCTTGGGGCTCTGATCATTACTACATCCTAATTGAACCCACTGCGATGGAGGCGTTCAGGCGGGCGGAGTGCGTTCAGGCGGGCGGTCGACGAGGCGGCGGCCACTGGAGCAGATTTCTTTTCAAGTCTAGTCCGAAGCGCTCTCGCAGCCACCCAACGAGCAGAGGTAAGGGCAGGGCAGCCCACACCTGATATGAAGCTGCTCAATCTGCGCGAGAAGAGAGATCGCGCAGAGCGACAGGCGCGCCGGACTGACAGAGCCGCCGACTGGACTGTCTACAACCGCTTGGACGCAGCAGCGCGCCGCCACGCCAAGAAGCTATACCGCCGGCAGTGGGCTTCACTATGCCAAAGGATGGAGGAAGATGTCAGCTCGCAGAGGCTGTTTGACACCCTGCGGCGCATCACCGAACCACAGGCAAACCGTCAACCGCTGGCCGCCCTCGCAATCTCCAGCGGGCTCAGCTTTGTAGAATTGGCAGAGTGGTTTGCCGATCGGTTCGCGCCGCCCAGCTCCGCAAACGCCGCTAACATAGCTGCTCCTGAGAGCCCCAGAAGCGACGCCAGTCCCTCGCCCTTCGTCTCGGAAGGTCCATGTGATGCGCCGTTCACAGCGGCGGAATTGAACAATGCGCTGCAGCGCTGCCGCCGCCTCTCGGCGCCCGGACCGGACGGGTTCACATACCAGATGCTGGGAAACCTGGATGCGCAGCAACGACAGATCCTCCTGCAGCAGATCAACCTGGTGTGGGAACGCGGGGAGCTACCGGAGGATTGGCGAACCGCGGTCGTTTGTCCCATCCGAAAGGCAGGGCACCCACCTACGGAGCTGAGCGGATACCGGCCAGTGGCATTAACATCGGCGGCAGGTAAGCTTATGGAGCATAGGGCGTTGCAGCGTCTGAACGAGCGGGCTGCGGAGGCTGATTTGTTTGACGAGCGGCAGACGGGTTTCCGTGGGATGCGGTGCACGGCTGATTCTATATCGGACGTTGTTACAGCGCTGGAGCATGCCAGGGCAGCAGGCCAGGTTGCGCTGCTGCTGCTACTGGACGTCTCGGGCGCTTTTGACAACGTTCACCGCGCACCAATTCTCGCGGTGCTTGAGGGGGCTGGTGTGAGCGGGCGCCTTTTGCGATACGTTCGTGGCTTCCTGAGCGGGCGCACCATGCGCGTACGAGTAGGGGGTAAGCTCTCCAAGCCTCGCCCGGTCGACATGGGCGTGCCGCAGGGCTCTGTCCTATCACCATTTCTGTTTAATGTGGCCATGTCGGTGGTGCCAGCCTCCCTCCCGACGAGTGGGCGACACCATGTGTACATGTCCATATATGCAGACGACATAGCTCTGTGATGCCGGGGACCACCGGGCGAGGCGATCCGTGTGCGGGGGTGCCTTCAGAGAGCCCTGACCGCAATCGATGCCAGCTTGCGCGGCCTTGGTCTGTCGCTGAGCGCGGACAAGTCGGTGGCCATGGCCTGCGTTTCGCGCTCGCGCGTGCACCTTGCGCCACTGTCACTGGACGGGACTCCGATTCCTTGGCGTAAATCGGTGCGGTACCTTGGCTTGGACATCGACTGGCGCCTTTCCTTCCGCCCCGCGGCGACCAAGGCCTTTCTGCAGATGAAGAGGATCCCCGCCGCCGTGCACAAGCTCACCGCTCGAGGCCAGGGCATCTCCCAGCAAGCCGCGCTGCGTCTATACAATGCCGCAGCTTTGGGGGCGGTGGTCTATGCGCTGCCGCTCGTCACGGTACGCAAGCCGTGCTGGAAGAAGCTCGAGCTTCAGCACCGCAAGTCCCTGCGCGTGTCCCTAGGCCTGCCCAAAAAGTCGCAGTGCGCCGCAACGTTGGCCGAGGCCGGAGCGTGGCCCCTTGAGCTCCAAGCAGCGCGCAGGGCACTGAATCACATCGACCGGCTTCACCGCGCACCGGACGGCGGCTCGCTGCTGCAGCGTATGCGCTCGCACCCGCGCTCACGAATGGGCGCGGCGCTGCTCGAGTATGAGCTATTGACCCAAGGCCCACCCCCCTACGTCTCCTGCGCGCCCTGGCCTGCTGCCTCGGAGGTACAGCGAGAGATCGTCGGCATCGCGGGAAAGCGGAGCACACCCCACTGTGCTGTGCAGCAGCTGGCCAGAGCCGTCATACACGAGGAGCTCCAGGACCATCTCCTCGTGTACTCCGACGGCTCAGTGGCCCGCGACAGCTGCTCCCTTGCTGCTGCGGCCACCATCCCCGCCCTGCGACTGCACAGCCAGCAACACGCAGCCTTCCTGGGCTCCTCCACCACGGCGGAGTTTATGGGGATCCGGCTCGGGCTGGACCTGCTGCTCACCCTCGGCCCTCCGCCGCCCAGGAGTGCTCTGCTCTGCGACTCCCGCGCCGCCCTCAGCCGCCTGCAATTTAACGGCCGCGGTACCCCACTAGTGCGGGAAATTCGCTCGCGCATCGAGCGCCTCGGGCAGAGAGGTTGTGCCGTGCGTGCACAGTGGGTACCGGTCACTGCAGCATCGCCGGCAACGAAGAAGCTGACGACCTCGCGACCGCTGCACACCAACTACCTGCCAGCGATCTGCCCCTTGCGCTGGAGGACGTGCGTGCGGCCATCCACGACCATCTCCGTAAGCAGCACCCCGACCCACGCATCGCGGGAGGTGAGCGCATCGACAGTGTCACCGGCTGTCGCGCACTTACACGGTCAAAACGTGCAATAATCCTCCGCGCGCGCATTGGCTGCGTGTGGCCAGGGGAACGACGGGTGCGTCACGGAATCGCGACGAGTGATGTGTGTGACGGATGCGGTGCAGTGGAAACACTAGAACATCTGCTCCTTCGCTGCTCCGCGTTCGCCGATGCTCGTCGCGATATGCTCGCGGCCTATAGGGCGCAGGGCATACTACCAGACTCCATAAAAACGCTATTGTGGCCGCAGGGCAGTGCGCGCACTCGTGAGCGAACTTTGGTGAGCCTCTGTGCATTCCTCGAACACACGGGCTTGACGTCCCGTCTGTTCTCCGTCAGGTAATTACACGCAGTGACCGAACGCTCCGCGAGTTCTACCTTGAACGATTAATAACCGGACGCCCACTCCAGTTGTAACCAACACAGTGCTGTGCGCGTGTGTGATTTAATTCCTCTAAAATGAACTAATCACGCGCACAACCTGGACACATTTCTTATTGTGTAAACAGTTTGTAGCCCCGCCGCGGTGGCTCAGTGGTTAGGGCGCTCGACTACTGATCCGGAGTTCCCGGGTTCGAACCCGACCGCGGCGGCTGCGTTTTTATGGAGGAAAAACGCTACGGCGCCCGTGTGCTGTGCGATGTCAGTGCACGTTAAAGATCCCCAGGTGGTCGAAATTATTCCGGAGCCCTCCACTACGGACCTATTCGTTCCTATCTTCTTTCACTCCCTCCTTTACCCCTTCCCTTACGGCGCGGTTCAGGTGTCCAACGATATATGAGACAGATACTGCGCCATTTCCATTCCACCAAAAACCAATTATAAACAGTTTGTACATATTACTTCTCCCCCTGTCCTCTATTCCTGTCCCCTCACCTCTTTCATTTCATTTCTCCATTCTGCCTGCTGTTCTTTATTTCCGCTACCCCAGCTCAGGTGCTTCAGTATCGATGGCAGATGCCGGAGCTAGCAAAAATCTTTTCCTTCCTTTTTACTATTATTTTTAATAAAACCACTACCACCACCCCCACCTGTCCGGCGTGAATTGTGAGACAGACATCATTTCCTTTCCCTAAAACCAATTTTCATTTCAATTTCCTTCCCTTACGGCCCGGTTCGGGTGTCCACCGAGATATACGCGATTGAATTTCTGTGTCCAGAAGTCTTATATATTTATTTAGCAATAGAATCGGGTACCATTCCTGAGGGCATGAAGCGAGCAAGAGTTGCTGTAATCTTTAAAGGTGGAAACAGAAATGAAGCAACTAATTATCGACCGATTTCTATATTACCTGTTTTCTCCGAAGGACTAGAAAAGATCATTTACTCACGCCTAATAAATTTCTTAGATAAAACTTGGGCGCTGACCGATTGTCAGTTTGGATTTAGAAAAGGTAAATCTACGGAAACGGCGCTGCTTGAAATAAAAGAAAATATACTACTCAGCATTGAAAAGGGAACATATACGCTCGGTTTTTTTGTTGATTTCAGCAAAGCTTTTGACTGTCTCGACCATAAAATACTTCTTAAAAAACTCACTTGATAAGGCATCCGTGGAAAATCTTATGATTTGCTTAACCCGTACCACAGAAATTGAAGCCAGTGTGTCTGTATTAGCAACCACCAGACATTCCTACTTCCAATATCTTGTGGTGTACCACAGGGGAGTGTATTAGGCCCGCTTGTGTTTAACTTATACATAAATGACATAGTTCATATTGACAACACTGTACAATTCGTTATATATGCTGATGACAGTACTGTGCTTATTTCTCGTAATGATCCCAATGCCCTTGTGTCACATTGTAATGATGTACTTGAAAAATTGTCTGTCTGGTCCCAATTAAATCGCATAGAAATGAACACCCAGAAAACGAAACCTATTTTATTTCGAGCCAGAAATAATAAATTCATTCTAGAAAATTCCAGAATGATTCAAGATAAAAATATTGACCTTGTCGATACTCACAAAATTCTCGGTGTCTATTTTTCGTGCCAATTGAGTTGGGACACTCATGTCAACTATGTTGCAAGGAAAATCTCTTCAGTGACAGGAGCTCTGTCGCAATGTCGTACTGTTCTGCCGCAAGAAGTTAAACTTCAGTTATATAACACATTATTCGCCCCGCACGTGAGCTACTGCAGTCTGCTGTGGGAAAGCACCACAAGAGCAAATATTGAGAAGATCATAGTGCTGCAAAAAAGGTACCTTCGCTACTTAGCCAATATTAATCATCACTCTACGACAAGACATCTCTGAAAAATACAAAATTATTAGTTTTGACTATCACTATGAACACCGATTGCTACATGCTTTCTATTTTTCTCAGCATGACAGCCAGAGATTCCTTCGTTCGATGGCATTGCTGCAACCTAGAGCTACTCCTTCTTTAACTCGAATTTCCGAACCCTGGTTACTCTCATACTCCCAGCATATGTTCGTGGTCAAAATGAGGTCGAACACTTATCTGCGACGATTTTAATGGCAGCGGTACTGCGAACCTGGCTAATAATATTAATTGGCTTTGAGGGAAAGGAAATGGCGCAGTATCTGTCTCATATATCATTGGACACCTGAACCACGCCGTAAGGGAAGGGATAAAGGAGGGAGTGAAAGAAGATAGGAAAAATGAGGAGCCGTAGTGGAGGGCTCCAGAATAATTTCGAGCCTGGGGATTTTTAACATGCACTGACATCGCACAGCACATGGGCGCCTTTCCGTTACAATGGAGGTGAAACGCAGCCGCCGCTGTCGGGTTCAAACCCGGAGACTTCGGATCAGTAGCCGAGCGCCCTAACCACTGAGCCACCGCGGCGGGTAATGTGAGGCAGATTATAATAAAAAGCAACAGGAGGCCAGGGTGCAGGAATGAGCGTAACTTCGGTCCTGATACAATTAAGTCTTATGCTGCGCCGGAGCCGCTTGATAGCGCCTCTCATATTGTGCGCATGCGCAGAGGTATCAGTGGGGGTATACGTATAGAGCAGGGCGTTTGCCAGTGTGGTATAGCCATGGAGAAAGAGAGCGAAATTGCTGCTCAACTGCAATTGGTGCTCAGCAGCTCAGCGTAGCTCAAGCTACATATATCCTGGCATAGCTGAGTTAAGCCACTGCAAATTTTGAAGCGACAAGCTGCACTACGCTAGTAGGGTCGCTAGAAATACTTGCTAGTCTGGCGTACGCCGGCTGTGGCGGGTCTGCTGCTGAATGATCACCGCGGTGGCGCTGCTAGCAATCGGTGTGCCTTGACAGCCACGGCGTCTGCGGTACACGCGCACGTTTGAAACGAATTCCCTGCGTGTTTTCTGATGACTGGCGCATGCGATTGCACTTATTTTTTTATTTCAGCTTATCCGTGGTTTTGCAAAGCGCTGTTCAGTCATCGGCGTAGCGACGCAAATGATTTTTTTTGCGAACAAATTTTATGCGCGTACTCCAGAGTCGAAGGCGAAACGATCGAACCCTCTTACTCTTACACCCTAGTCTCCTTTCTGAATACTGCTTCCATGCCGTATTATATAACATCTTCTGAGGAATTTAAATAAAAATATCCTTGCATCAAGAACGTTACCCGTGATTCTAAACCACATAACCGTGTGTGCGCGCAACAGAGCGCTATTGACAGCGGCATTTTCACTCATACTATTGATCCGATCTCAACTTCTACGGACTCTGAAGCTAATAAAGACTGAACACTCGAAACTCCTAGATGCACGCACAATTAAAACATGGAAGATGAGAACCTGAGTATTGTAAATCATGTGCTTTAGGCAAACTGCAGGAACGCATTCCTTAGTGCTTAGGCATCCAGGTTACAGAAGTAATGAACACAAGCATGCATTCTAAGCAGTTCTTAGAGTCCTGTGCTTGGTAAAATAGCATTATTAGCCCATGCTGTGTAGGTCACACGACCTGTCAGGGAAAAGATACACAAGGATCAGTAATGTATAGCACAAAATGAAAATCATTTTTAAACACTTTTATTTCCATCACTTTGCACTCAGGCTGCACACATCTTTGTTTACACCACCTCCTGGCATCTTCTCATCTTTAACAGCTTCGGCTGCACTTTTTTGGCAGCCCTCTCAACATTGATTGACTTCATGTAGAAGCGCAGGCGAAGCAGAATATAGAATTTGATTATTGCGTTAACAATTTCACGTCCATGTTTCCCCCAGGCCAGAGGCGGAAAATGTACATGTTCTAAAAAATCAGCGAAGTCAACTGTGCTCTTTTCGTGCAACCTGTTCAGACTAAAATAAGCAGTGAAGCTGTCTTCAAGGACGGTGATAATTATGTTATTCAAGGGGCCAGACGGATGCAGTAAGCCACCATTATCAAATTTTGCAGTGAAAGCTGCAACCCGATCATTTTCTGTACAGCCACTACTTTTAAGTAGTCAAGGCTGAAGCACAGTCTATGCACTGGCTCTTTTTTCAGCCCTTTTCTAGCCGGAGATACCATAAATTAACATCTCGTGGCTTTTTTCCTGTCACACAGGCACTGTCGTCAGAGGTAATACTTGTACGTGGCGCACAAGAAACCAATGCAGTTTTTACATCTTGAGCGTTCTTTTATCAATTAGTCTGTCGAGTCTAGGCAGCATATTCTCGCTGCACGGCTGTTTCTTCGCCACGAAACTAAGGAAGTGTCCACTTTTGGAGCACAGTTTCCCGATGGTGGCAGTTTCGCAAGATTGTAGAATGTGAGTACATTAACAGTAACCAAATACTGAGCGGCATTCCGATGGTCAAAGATCCTGATGATTGCCGAACAATGCTAAGTACGCTTTCAAGTCTGTCTTGGCTCAAGTTTGCAGTCATCACATACTTAAAACGATGTGTGCTGAGATCTGCATCTGTGACTAATTAAGTGTGCTCTGAATTGAAACACGAAGTCCCTCTGCTATGCTGTTGCTCAAAAACCCGCCGATTGTGGCCTTTGCATGAATTTCCAACTTTGTGAGGTGTTCAAGGAACTCCTTTAAAATAAAAAGTTTGTTGACTGCGGGTATAATGCTTCTTTTGGCACACGCGCAGTCATTATCCCGATAAGCTTATTTATTCTTTTGCAAAAGATTCAGTGCCTTCCACGAAATCAAAAGAGCGTTCTAACGGGGTGCAATAAATAAAAAGACCTTTAATTATATGATCACCAAATAGCTGGAATGCTGGAGAAACTCTCGTTTTCTCAAAAGAATTGGGATTCAGGTGCATGCTGGTGATCTTCGGCATGGCTTTAAGCTAAACACTCGATCTGGCTGTCCATTTTCCAAGCTTCTCGGATTGGTTTGAGCGTGCACCCGACCCTTAGGTGCGCTAAACCATTTGCCTGCAAATGCATCTCGCACGTTTTTAACTAGATGGTGAAAATCTGAAGGAAAGTCAGATGGCGAATTGAGCTGGCAAGATGTGGCGCTTGTCGCGTTGTCTAGACATGACGCGATCACACATACATAAGAACACACAAACCAACACACACGCGAGTCAGCGAGCATGGATTTCACAAAAAAATGGCCTGGCTTAGCTTATGGTTAAGCCTAGGATGGGAAGCATACGTGGCTTGGCAAGCCGTACTTCTCGTTCTTCTCCCGTTTTCGTGGCTCTTTGTAACTTGCGCTTTTGGTCTGGCGAGCCGCCCTCTCCCTGGCCGACATCTCGCTTCTCAACTGACTCAACGAGTGCGTCACCTTTTATACAATTGCGTGACGTCAGTATCTCCTAGCGATAGGAGCGGGAGTTAGGCCGCCGGCGGAGGCTACGCGTCCGCAAGCGAGCACACGAGTTGAGCCCCAGTTTTCACAGCTGTTGTGACGTCATATCATGTGGTGCGCCGGTGTAGGTCAAGTGGTAGCTACGCGGCCGCGTGCGGCGCAGCAAGGAAGAGCTCGATTGTGCGGCTAGTATGCTTCGCATAAAAACCAGTATTATGGGCTCGCGACCAAGAAGCAGCGCGCACCACTACCGCAGCCACGGCACGACCGCTCCTGCAGGCACGACGTTCCGAATGTGTGCAGCGCCCCCTGCGCAATCATCAGAGGCGCGGCCAACCGGTTCCGTAGAGAGCCCCGAGCGAACGGCAGACTATCAAGTATTTCTAGGGACCCTAACGCTAGTCAACACCCGAGCCGGCGTATGTTGGAGCACGAGTGACGTCACGCACGGCGCAGGTGGCCGCCGCCGACTCCGTCGCCTTTTCTCTCTCTCTCTCGCTCCCTAGTCACACCGAGCCACAGGTGTCCCGCCACTGCGCAGCGCCGCGCCTTTCCTCAAAATGCAACTTTCAGTTTAAAAAATAATAATAATTGGTTTTGGGGGTAAAGGAAATGGCGCAGTATCTGTCTCATATATCGTTGGACACCTGAACCGCGCCGTAAGGGAAGGGTAAAGGAGTTAGTGAAAGTAGAAAGGAAGAGAGAGGTGCCATAGTGGAGGGCTCCGGAATATTTTCGACCACCTGGGGATCTTTAACTGCACTGACATTGCACAGCACACGGGCGCCTTAGCGTTTTTCCTCCATAAAAACGCAGCCGCCGCGGTCGCGATTTTAAAATTTCTCTTTCTTCTTTCCCTCCCTCCTTTATCCCTTCGTTTACGGCACGGTTCGGGTGTCCACCGAGATATATGAGATGGTTACTGTGTCATTTCCTTTCCTCAAAAACCAAACAAAACAAGTGAGCCGAAGGCGTTGATAGAATTCATTTGCGTTGACAACTTTGCAAAGGCTGTTCATTTTCACGAAAGAAAACGAGCACAACCGGCTCCGTGGCTCAGTGGAGACCTCAATCTCGCTTTCATGTACATGGCGTCGGTGTCAAAAGCCTGCTTTGATTGCGTTCCGCACACTGGATAGGCAGTGCGCCCTCCCTGCCACCCTGGGAGGTCGCATGCAGTTAATGGTTGATCGCAATAGATTGATCACCAATTAATAGCTGCGGCCTAGGAACTGCTGCAGTGCCGCATGTCAGCCACAACGCTGTCAGCGCTAATTCATTCATTCCACATCTCTCTCTCACCACGAATAAAAGCACGAATGAGGCGTCCACATATCCAGGGAGCCAGTTACCCAAGCAGCACGGGTCATCTGCCCAATATAGCAACAGGATGGTCCCATGCATCCTGGTCATTTGAAGGGCCTAATAATAATAATAATAATAATTAATTTTTGGGGAAAGGAAATGGCGCAGTATCTGTCTCATATATCGCTGGACACCTGAACCGCGCCGTAAGGAAATTTATAAGGAAGGGAGTGAAAGAAGAAAGGAAGATGGAGGTGCCGTAGTGGAGGGCTCCGTAATAATTTCGACCACCTCGCGATTTTAACGTTGCCTGATATCGCACAGCACACGGGCGCCTTAGCGTTTTTCCTCCATAAAAACGCAGCCGCCGCGGTCGGGTTCGAACCCGGGAACCCCGGATCAGAAGTCGAGCGCCCTAACCACTTAGCCTCCGCGGCGGGTCTTTGAAGAGCCGGCCTTCGCGAATACGGTACCAATGTTGGGCTAATTACCTGTGCTGCTTGGGTATGCGCCCTTCCTTTGCTCAAAGCCATTGAAGTCTAAAAAATTGTCAACGCCAACTCCAATGAACACAGTGAACGGTGATATCTTTCGCTTTGTATATCCTGGATTATCTGAGCTAACCCACATTACATTTTTCCTTCCTTCTTAACAGCCCCATTCCCCAGCACACGGCCTTGAGCCTCCCTTAATAAATAAACAGCTTATTTATACATTCATTCTTCAAAAGGGTTGGTCTCAGGAGCCTTTGCTCCTCTTAAACAAAACGATAGAACAAGAGCGACTATTGTCGCCTAAGGGCCGCAAACAATATTAGAACACAGTACCCATGACACAGTGTTAATTCTGTTCAAGGAAGATACTCGCCTCATACCTTCATGCAGTACTGCGGAATGGTCGTAAAGCACTGGTTGTTCTTAAGCTTTTGCTTGTAGAACTGCACAAAATACGTGAGATGTCAGCGCACATCGCATAGCCTTCAATTATTGCGCCCCTTCCGAAATTCTTTTCACCCAATTTTATTTTATCAGAGTAGCCTGAAGGATGAGCTTACTTTCTGTCTGCATTCGTTACCTTATTCATCACTGCTTTGATGGCACCGGTCAGGTGTCCACTTTGTGTGCGGCAGTTGTCGCGCGTATTTTTTCCTTATAAATAATAATAATAATTGGTTTTGGGGGAAAGTAAATGGCGCAGTATCTGTCTCATATATCGTTGGACACCTGCACGAGCCTGCGCGGTAACAAAGGAGTAGCTCAAGAGCACTGCCAGGATAACAAAAAAAAATATACATTTGTTTCAGCAGTAATTTTCTCACTCGCGCTGTACACTGCATTCGATGTTTTTTTGTTGAGGAAATGAAAGGTGCCGCAACTGTCTCGTTTATCGGTGGACCCCTCAACGGTTACCTGAGAGACGCTCTTCTCTGCGTTTCTACTCGCCGCGGTGGCTCAGTGGTTAAGGCGCTCGGCTACTGATCCGGAGTTCCTGGGTTTGAAAGAGACCACGGCGGCTGCGTTTTTATGGAGCCAAAACGCTCAGGCGCCCGTGTGCTGTGGGATGTCAGTGCACGTTAAAGATCCCCATGTGGTCGATATTATTCCAGAGCCCTCCACTAAGGCACCTCTTTCTTCCATCCTTCTTTCACTCCCTCCTTCATCCCTTCCCTTACGGCGCGGTTCAGGTGTCCAACGATATATGAGACAAGTAGGTAGGTAGGTAGGTAGGTAGGTAGGTGAAAACTTTATTGATGAGCCTTATGAATAAGTTAATGCATAGGATTGGTCTGGCTCTTGATCGCGGGTGGTGGCCAACAGTCCATAACGTGAGGCAACCTGTCCAGCCCTCTCTAACAGCCGCCTTTGTGAGGCCGGTTCGGATCTGGAGACCGCGATTTCCCAATCCTCTTTGTCCGTGAGGTTCCAGCGAGATGGTGGTTGGAAGTCTCCGCAGAGATTAAAATGTGGTCAAAGTTCACTCTCGGAGCCCCACAAAGAGAGCATTCGGTTCTGCATTGGCCTTGGTGGATAAGGGCTAACAAAGCCGGTGAAGGGAATGTGCGAGCCTGGAGCTGTCCAGGTAGTTTGTTGTTCTTTCGACAGGTAGAAGTGGGGGGGGGGGATAGACGGGCATTTGCTCTCTGTAATGGAGGGTTATTTCATGATAGGTGACGAGCCGGTCCCTAGCGCTACCCCGGTCTACGGTCTGCCCTGCTCGGTTGAAGTACACTCGAGCAAGAGAGTGAGCCACTTCGTTGCTGGGGTTGCCTGCGTGGGCTGGGACCCAAACTTTTTGAAGTGGTCAGGGTTCTGAGGAGTAAGAATCGAGAATTTTTTGCGTGATAGAATGAATCTGTCCCCGTGCAAATTTCGTGATTGCTGTTTAGAGTCACTCAGAATGAGTGTTGCAGCGGAGGAGAAAATGGCAAGCGCTGTGGCCGCTTCTTCGGCTTCAAGTGAGGTTGTTCCTGGAAAACATGTTCTCTTTTGTCCATAGCAACCAATTAAAACTAGTCATAGGTGGGGACCTAAATATTAATCTCCTTAAACATAGTACGGCATCACAGGATTTCACATTACTCCTTGAGTCACACGACTTCAAGAACGTCATTACAGAGTCAACGCGCATCACAGTAGAATCAGAATCACTAGTAGATATGTTCATCACCCAGCGTTACATAGACGATATAAAGGCTGGTGTCATTGCGACTAGTATAAGCGACCACTTGCCAGTATATATGTTTTGGAATGCTGATACTCAGAATAAAAGAAAAGCTATTCTAGAAACGTTCACAGTTGAGGACATATCTTCTAATGCGCTTGACAATTTTCGGACTCAAATTTCCTTAACAAACTGGGACGCCGTGTTCGAATCTCGCCAAGCAAATGAGGCATATGATATTTTCCTCAATATTTTCAAGCGCGTTTACAGGGATTGCTTCAAAATTAAAAATGTTAAAAAACCTAAAAGAGTACGGAAGCCTTGGATTACGGCCGAATGCCTTGCTATGATCCGTAAGAAGACATCCATGTATGCGCAATTCATAAAAAGTAGGAACCCAGCAGACCTCGCTAATTTTAAAAAGTACAGAAATTTTGTGACGCGCTTTCTTCGAAATGCAAAACAGGTTTATTTTAACAGCTTACTTGGCAGGGCAAATAATCGCACCGATGAGCTATGGCGCGCTCTAAATACCATCATGAACCGCAATAAATCGAGAAATGACGATATTCAAGTAACACAAAACGGAAAAACTCTCGAGGGCCTTCAACTCGCAGACGCATTTAACTCCTATTTTGTCAACTTAGTAAAAAGTGGTCATGATGAACGTGTGACGAGCTACTTGCGTAATCGTAACGAACATACCGCTTTTTTTATCCAACATCTGAGAATGAAATACGTTTGGTCTTTACATCACTAAGCAATAGCAACACAAGAGATATTGATGGTCTTAGAATTACACCAATCAAATTTGTCTTAGACTACATTTTGCCTGTGCTCAATCACATATACAACTTATGTTTGTCATCAGGTGTATTTCCCAATAGCATGAAACGTGCTAAAGTGACTGTTATTTATAAATCAGGCGATAAAAACGCATTTTCAAACTATCGCCCCATATCTGTCCTTCCCGTTCTCTCAAAACCGCTTGAGAAGTTAGTATTGCTGAGGCTGGACTCATTCTGCAATAAGCATTCATTAATTTCCCCTTTCCAGTTTGGCTTCCGGAAAGCTATGTCCACAGAGTTAGCCTTACTAACACAAAAAGAAATAATCCTTAAGTAATTTTTGGATAAGAAGTTAATAATGGGCATTTTCATAGATTTTACAAAAGCATTCGACAGCTTAAATCACCAAACGCTGATAGCAAAATTAGAATTTTATGGGTTTCGAGGCATTGCCTTGGAATTTCTCAAGTCATATCTTTCAAACAGAAAACAATGCGTTGCTATAAATAACAATTTTTCTTCTCTAATGAACTTGAATGCAGGCGTTCCTCAGGGCAGCATATTGGGGCCACAGCTTTTTAACTTGTATATAAATGATATAGGGAATATAGCCGAGAAATCACAACTTATTGTTTATGCCGATGACACAAGTATTTTTGTTCAGTCAGATAATCCCAGTGATTTGTGCAATAACGTAAATTTGACACTACAAAACTTATACGAATGGAGCAATAGAAATTCCCTGCAGATCAACAGTGCAAAAACCAAAGCTGTGTTATTTACACCCTATCAAAAGCCAATTATCTACAACTTTAACATTCATATCGGCAATAATCCTATTGAAGTGGCTTCAGAAGCAGACACTTGGTGTGACATTTCACCAGCACTTATCATGGAACTCACACGTGCAGCATATATTAACCCATCTTGCCGAAATATCAGGAGTACTCTGGAGGCTTCGTTATATTTTACCACTGAAATTTAAGCTATTAATATATAACGCGTTGTTCTATGCTCAACTAAATTACTGCGGACTTGTAAGGGGCACAACATCAAAAGAAACCATAAATAAGGTTTTTTCTCTGCAGAAGAAAGCCCTTCGTCACGTAGTCAACATTCCAAGTGAAAGCCCATTACATAATACCTATTATGAATACAAAATTATACCCTTTGCAGTATTATATGACTTGAACCTGTCGATGAGATATAAACATAGCTTAAAAACTAATAACAATGCATTTTTGTCTTTATGTAGTTTAAAAAGCCTTCCTGACAGGGGGTATGTATTTCGGAATAAAGGAACATGGCACGTGCCATTCAGTAGGCTAACAAACGGGCTAGATAGCGTCGAAAATCGCCTTCCGTGACTATTGAACAAATTATTAATGATGGAAATCGACCTGCAAACAGCCACTAAATGTAATATAAAACTTCATTTCATCAACCAGTTTCATGGCGTTTAACAGTGTCAACCATCTTCATAACCAAAAACAGAGCTTTTGTAACACGTCATTTCATCCCAGAGTACTGTAGTTGTGTGTATTTGTCTTTACTATTTCTTTTCCCTTATATTCAGGCGAGTTTGTTTATTAACATTGTCATTTTTCAGGTCTGCTATCACGCGAGTGTTTGTTGCATTTTTGTTGTATTTTTTTTATATTGTAACAAGACTGCATTTGTAACATTATTCATTTCCTGCGCGAAAATCGCATGTGCTGTGAATTGTTCTCTTTTAATCATTCAACATTTCATGCATAACTGCTGCACAAACTGCAATGTAAACGGGGTGGGGACTCAGTCAAGCTTGCCTTAGAGCAGCTTTTTGTCCCCACTCCCTGCATTTTTATTTGTACTAAAAATGCAAAATAAAGATTGATTGATTGATCCAGCACGAGGCTTGATGTTTAAGGTTATGCAATGCTACAGACTTGTCGTAGGCCGAATTGTGGATGTACTCGGCCGCGTCCGTATACACCGCGTCTTTGTCGTTAGCAGGAGCTTTATGTAAAGCCTTCGCACGAGCTTCGCACCTACTCCTCGTCTATCCGCCAATCCGCGATAGCACAATATGTGCCCGTCTTTTAGTACTGTATACGCCTCACAGGTCCTCCTAACTTCTTTAAGCCCTATGGCATCCCATTAATGCCCGATAGTTCCTCGAACAGCACTGCTAGGCTAGCCTCACTAGATAAGGTTCTAGCGTTAAACGTTGCCAGGTTCAGATTCCAATGGCGGCCTGTCCGGAGCCAGAGATTCTTAGCACCCTTCGCAGCCGCTGGGGACTGAGGACCGAGGATTAATTGGTTTGTCATGGAAGGTTGTGGCGAAGTGCTACACCAGGATGGCGAAATCCTGTTCTGGTGAAGGAGTGCGTTGTTGGTTCTCGTCACCGAGATCAGGCCGCACCCCAGGCCTGCTTATGCAATTCCATAGACACGCGAAGTCTTTTTTTCCAAGCCCGGCCGAGAATTGCGCAGCGCCGGGATTCGAACCTCGGTCCTTTTGCACGTGAGGCGGACGCTGTGCCTCTACGCCATCGCTGCACCTAATGCATTGTGTTATGGTACGCTTAATGCGCTGAGTATGTGGTGTGCAGCGGAGATTTTCGTGGAATTGTATGCCTAAGAATTTTACTTCCGTAACGCGCTCTAAAGGTCGAGACTGAAAAAATTATGGAATTATCGTTGTTAATTGGTCTGTTGCTAGAAGAGAATACAATATATTTGGTTTTATTAGCATTGAGTGCTAATTGGTTGGCTGCAAGCCACTGTGACAAATCTGTCAGCCATAAGTTTATAGTAGTAACTGCAGTTGATAAATTAGGTGTAGAAAAGAAAGCGCTGGTGTCGTCCGCATACAGAATGATTTCTGGCAAGCCTGCTATGGGTACAATGTCGTTAATATAGAGAAGGAATAACATAGGACCCAGTATGGAGCCTTGCGGTACACCATATTTTATATTTCTTAATTCACATTTGGCCACGACATATTGGGAACTGTTTGAGAGATAACTTTCTAATAGAGTAAGGGAAATACCTCTTATTCCATTGAACTGGAGTTTTTTTAATAAGTATGTCATGTTTAATGGAGCCGAACGCTTTGCTGAAGTCCAAGGATATGCCAAGTGTGTGTGTGTGTGTGTGTGTGTGTGTGTGTGTGTGTGTGTGTGTGTGTGTGTGTGTGTGTGTGTGTGTGTGTGAGTGTGAGTGCGCGCGCGCGCGCGTGTGTGTGTGTGTGTGTGTGTGTGTGTTTCTATCCTCCAAATAAGTGTTTCTTTTATACTAAGGCAGATTCAGATGACTTATGATTCTGAAACCCATACTGACTGCTACATATCAAACTGTGTTTCTGTAGATGACTAGTAATCCGAGAATTAGTAACCTTTTCAAAATTTTCTGAAAACAGCGGAGGCACTGAAATTGGCCTGTAATTTCCAAGATTGTTCACCGTGCTGCCTTTGTAAAGAACCACCCCACCCTCGCTGTTTCCATGTTCTCATGAGAAATGCCTGTTGTTAAAGTAAGATTTGCTATATGACAGCGCACATCACATATGAAGTCAGAAATTGCTTTTATTGGTGCTGCTTTGATACCATCATAAGCAGAGGAGCAGTTGTTTTTTAAATTATATATTAGGCTGTAGATTTCTTCAGGGCTAGTTGGAGACAAAAACATGGTATCTGTTAGCCTGTGCTGTAAGCAATTCTAGAAAGGTCCGGAGTCAGCCCCATCGAAACTTCCAAAAGTTAAAAAGTGTTTGCTCATTACATTGCCAAGAGCTTCAACTAGATTCGTGACGCGCAAATAATTTCTCTCTGCGAACTCTACTAAAACCTTCCCCCTGCTATTCCTGGAGCCTATGCCATAGTCGCCTACCACCTGCTCAGGTAGCACATCACAGCGGGCCAATATTAGAAAGCCAGTGGCAATGCGTGGCCCTAAGTAGGCCCAGAGTTGCCAATGGGCATCTGATATTGGCTGTGGCATCATCATATCATGGATATCATGGGCCGTGTTAGCCAGAGTTCTCCCACAGCTTGCCAGAATTGGCTAGGCCATTTTCAAAACCCGGTTATGATGGGCCACGTTAGCCAGAGTTCGCCCACTCTTTGCCAGAAATGGCTAAGCCATTTCCGAAATCTGGCTATCGTGGGCCATGTTAGCCAGAGTTCTCCCTCTATTTGCCAGAATTGACTAGGCCATTTTCGAAACCTGGCTATATTAGTCTTGGCCTGCCACCTCTTATCCAGTGTTAAAAGTACATGGCAGATGTTGGTGAACATTGTACCATTTATTATACTGGGTAGAAGATTGATTTTATTGTCGAGTACCATCTCGGCATTTTATAATTTTCGAACGCGCTAAAACTCGTTTGAGCTCCAGGGCTGGGCTTGTGCGAGTTCAAAAATTTAAGTTTTTTCATCTTTTTCTTACCGAATATTTTCGCAGCACATGCGTGAAGTTGGATAAATAACAAATATTCTTCGACTGCGCATTCGAAGATAGAGGAGAGTTATGAAAAAAAAACTAAATGAAACCGAAGCTCTCAGCAGATCGCGCCGGCCAAAGTGAGCCAAAGTGAGCCAGCCAAAGTAGAAGACTCTGCCACTGAGCGTACCAGTACCAGTAGTTTTACTCTCTCAATCTCATCCTCCGACGTGGCTCAGCTACCCAGGCTGCGGGGCAGTGGCTAAGTACCTGGCGGTGTTGCGCTATCTTGCTAAATTTCTCCTTCTTTTTGTCTGTTCCTGTTTGCTCCTGTTCTGGGGTGATTGGGTGCGGGACGAGAGCTTAATGTCTACTTCTTTTCCTGGCCAGGGGTTTTCCCCTTGGTCGGCATCTCTTCCTAAAGACCAGCTCCCAATTGATCTCTCTTTCCGCAGTGGTGTTTCAAGCGTTCCGGTCGCTTTAGTGCCTACCGATGGCGGCGCTATCCGACTGAACAACCCGGAGGCAGTGAAGGCGGCTCTTAGGTCCACATCGCAGCACTTCATGCACATTACCGATGTCCGGCAGTTCGGCAGGGGTGGTATTTTCTGCAGGTCGCCGGATAAAGACTGTATTGAAGATCTTCTAAAGTGTACGACCTTCGCCAGCCACCCGGTGAGCGCATTCATTCCGCCTCATCTAGCATGTTCCAAGGGCTTGGTCCGAGGGGTCGACTCTCGATTGAGCCCTGTGGAAACGCTTGAGAACTTCTCGCCTGCGGGAGTGATTGCTGTCCATCGATGCAGCAGGATGGTTGACGGAGTAAAAATTCCTACGAAGTCCGTCATTGCCACATTTGCAGGAATATTTTGCCCGTCAGAGATTAAGGTGTGGCCATTGGTTTTTCGAGTAGATGCCTTTAACTCTCGGCCCCTCCAGTGTCAAAACTGCTGGTGATTTGGCCAAAGCGGCAAAGCCTGCAAATCGGCCTTACGCTGCTGTGCCTGTGGGGAACGTCATTGCAGAGAGGAATGTCCTGAACAGCAAGAGAAATGTTGTTTGTGTAGCGGTGCACACTCTGCTGATTCACCTGACTGTCCTGCACGAGTACTAGAAGTTCAGGTGCTCGAGCTTATAGACAAGCGCAGATGCACGCGGAGAGAAGCTTTTGCCGCAGTCAAGGAGAGAGCCTCAGCCTACTGCAGTGTGGCCGCCAAATGCTCAACCATAATGGATTCTAGTTGGTCCCAGGCTATTACAGCGGCAGTTGAGAAAGCTGTGGCAAATGCAATGGATCGCATTATGAAAACCGTGGCCACGTGCATTTCGCAGGTCATAGCTGCTCAGATGACCAATCTTCTGCAGGCGTCCACCGCTCCGCTCTTGTCTTCTTGGGCTTCGGAAGCTACCCCTCGTTCTGTAGTAATCGATTCCGCTCCACAGAGCCAAAAACAATGTGAGCAACAAAAGACCTCTCAGGCCTCTCCTTCGAATAGCGTTATGGACGCATCCTCTATGGATTGTATGGATATGGAGTCTGATCTCCGCTCCCAGAAACGAAGTGGGTCTCCTCTGAATATTGCCGGTCCATCTTGCCCCCAGTCAAAGACAAAGAAAAGTAACGCAAGTCAAAACGCTAAGACCAGGATTCTAGAAAAGGCAGTCGCGGCTGCGGCACTGCCGCTAAGATAGGGTTCTTAAGTGTACTCCAGTGGAATTGTCGATCTATATTCTCAGCTTCAACAGATTTAAAATGCCTATGCAATCAGCCTCTACCTGATTTAGTTGCTTTACAGGAAACATGGCTAACTTCAAATTTCAATTATCATCTCAAGGATTACCATCCGTTCCGGCTTGACCAATCATCACGAGGGGGAGGGTTGTTAGTGCACATATCTACAAAGTTTTGCCACAGGGCATGCATTTCTTTTCTATCTGCGGACAATGAATGTGAAATCCTTGCGGTTGACCTCAGTTTTCCAGGTCAACAGCCCTTTACGGTAGCTAATGCATATTTCCCGTCTGGTGTGCGTGACACTCGGCCCCTTGACTCACTCATGTATAGTAGCCGATCTCAGGTTCTATTACTTGGCGACTTCAATTCGCACAATGTGACTTGGGGGTTTAAAACAGACAGCTTTCTTTCTAGACTATTTGATTGGGCTTCTTGCAACAACTTGATCTGCAACAATTCCGGATTGCCTACGTTTGTTTGCAGGCAATGCCGCTCTGCCTTGGATTTAACTTTTTCCTCCCCAGGAGTCTCTGTTATGTCTTGGGCGCCTGTTGACTGTGCAACAAACAGCGATCATCTACCGATTAGTTTCAAGTTTGCGTGTAAATTAACTCTTCCTGAGGGACATCAGCGCACGTTAATAAATTACAGTTAATTTAATGACACACTAAAATCAGCCCTCCAAATCACTTCAGACACTCGCGCTCAGAGAAGTGCCGAAAGCAAGGCTGCACATCTATGTTTTGTACTGGATCATGCAAGGCAAAAGTCCGATTTTTTGGTTAAGAGAACAAAGGGTGCAAACGCGAACAATTCGTGGAATGCTGAGTGCACGCGTGCATATAGACGACGGAAAGCAGCATGGAAGAAACTTCTCATCAATCAATGCCCGAAAAATTCGCTGGATTATAAGTATGTTGCAGCAACATTTAAGCGCACTGTCGCCCGTGCAAAGGAGGAGTATAATACAAATCATTATGATTTCCTTTCCCAATCAGGAAATAAACGAGCTTTGTTTAATTTCATGAGGCGCAACAAGGTGATTCCTCCGGCTGCCGACATTGAATCCCTCGATCAGTGCCCTGCTGACATCGCAAAGGCCTTAGAGGATATTGCGTGTGGCCTAGAGCTTCGCTTTACATCTGCTTTACCTTCTCCTACTATATCCACATGCACCTAAAGTGATTTCACTGAGGTCTCTATGCCTGAGCTGTCGCAAATTGTTCTGCGCTTATCCCCAGCGGCTCCTGGCCCCGATAAGGTCAATTCATCTATGATCAAAATTTTGTTCAATGAATCTCCTGCAGACCTGTTGGCTCTAATTAACCATTCTATTAAAGGTCCTTGGATACCGCATGAGTGGCGTCTTGCTGAAATAGTTCCATTGCTTAAAAAGCAAGGGGAGGGCTTAAGTTTAGACAATATACGCCCTATTTCGTTAACATCGAACATAGTGAAATTAGTAGAAAGGGTTCTTCTCAGCCGTGTCATGTTATTCATTTCAGAAAATGCTGTATTGAATCCATGTCAAATTGGTTTCAGGCTGGTTTGTTCAATTTGGTGTGCTCATACTGACCTTGAGAGTCGTATTAAATTAGCTCGCAATAGAAAAAAGTTTGCTGCGCTTGTCACCTTGGATGTCAGTAAAGCATACGACAGCGTGGAGCACTCGACTCTATTATTAGGATTGCAGGAACTCAACTTTGCAAGCTATTTTGTACCCTGGATTTCTGTTTTTTTTTTGGAAAATAGAGAATTTTACTGCTGCCAAAATGGTGTTTCCTCAAGGAGATTTCCACAGACAAGAGGTGTTCTGCAAGGATCAGTTCTCTCACCTGTTCTTTTTAACATTTTTCTAAGCTCAATTCTATGCATTCAAAATGCGAAAACTTTGTGTACGCCGACGATATTGCATTTTTTTGCATCAGCAGGTGACATTCACACTCTTTATCGAACCCTGCAAAATTACCTCAATGTTCTTGACAACTGGCTAGGAAGAATTCATATGTCCCTTAATGTGAAGAAATGCGCATTGTTAGTATTTCCAGTTTCTGTTCCTGTAAATATCTGCCTGGTCTATAGAAATAACATAATACCTCAAGTTCAGACGGTGCAGTATCTCGGTGTAATATACGACTCTACTCTCTCCTGGCGGCCACACATTGAGCAAGTTTCCGCAAAAGGAGTTCGGGCCGTTGGCATCCTGCGCAGGCTTTGTAGTGCTAGGTCAGGCATGAGAAGGCATACGCTTCTAATGATTTATAACATGTACGTCCGCCCAATTTTGGAGTTCGGGTGTGTGTTATTCTCAGGAGCTCCTGCCTATAAACTTCGCCCTCTTGTGCTTTTGGAGCGTGAGGCGTTGGGCCTTTGTCTGGGGCTTCCAAAATATGTCGCCAATGCTGTTCTGCACCTTGAGGCGCGAATGCCTTCGTTATCAGCTAGGTTCCGCCTTTTAACAGTTCAAACATTTTTAAAATTGTGCGACTCACCTCTTCACGCTTCCAGTATAATATTTCTTAGTCAACCTTCCGCCTTTTTTAGTGCTGCCTGGTCTCAATTTCATACTCCGCAGAAATGTTACGTGCAGTCCCTCCTTGATCGCATAAATATTCATTTCACAGATGTCCGCCAAATATATAACAACTCCTCATCTGTCCAGATTGAATTCGATGACATTTTCCCATCGAATGCAAAGCTGCAGCCCTTCCCGCTTCTTCAGAGTCTATTGCAGGACCACCTAAGGTCCTTTCCCTCTCACGTTCTTATTGCTACCGATGCCTCGCAGGATCTCGAAAAGGCAGGTGTGGGAATTTTTTCGCTTTCACTGGATTGGGCTTTTTCTCTCCATCGTCCTGACTTCACTCCCATATTTCTGGCAGAATTATTAGCAGTAATCTTAGCCTTACGAAAATTAGAATCTACCGTTTCCCAGGTCGTGGTTATGACAGACTCGCTGTCCATTTGCTCTTCCTTATCCTCACCCACTGACTCTCGGCCATTACGCCTCTTTAATTTCCTGATTCCGCTCCATCTAAATTCGGTAAGGTTGCTTTGGGTACCAGGTCCTATGGGCTTTCACTTAAATGAGGTTGCAGATTCCTTAGCAAGAGCCTCTCTCAGCGGCCCAATTGTTGCTGTCCTGCCAACGTGTGCATATACAGCTGCGGTGAGGTTTCGCAGCTACACAATATTTCAGGAATTTGCTGCCTCGGCTCTTACATCATCTCCCGAATATCAGCATCTTCTGCATCCTTGGAGTAGCAAAGACTGGCACTCACGTAGACTAGAGGTCTCTTTCACGCGCTTGCGTTGCCGGGTTCCCCTTCTAAATTTCTACCTTCACAGATCTGGCCTGGCAGCTTCCCCACTGTGCCCTTTTTGTGCCGAACCTGAGACAATAGATCACTTCTTGCTGTTCTGCCGCCGCTTTTCTCATTTGAGGAAGCGTATTTTGCAAATTTCATTTCATCAACTGGGCTTGCCTGTGTCTTCCGCGGTTGTTCTTTCCATTGGCGCTTCTTTGCTTGGACGAAGCGACAGGAATATGCGCTCTGCTCTGCAAAATTTTCTTCAAGAAACGCAGCGACTCCCATTCTAATTTCTTTTTCCCGCTCTCAGTCAGTACGACATTGCAACATTAAAGGCATTGTGTACTATTATGCACATTAAGCAATTGTCCCGTCTTCGATCTCCAAGTTAACTCAACCCCTTTCCTTCCCTCTTCCAATCTATCAGGCTACATACTATTGCCACGCCTTTTCCCGTCAAAACTTTCCTGTATCCAGTAATTAACCACCTGTGTCTTGGCCACTCCCCCGTTGGGGATGTGTGCCAGCAACGTCTGAGGCCTTCCTTCCTTCCTTCAAAGTGAGCTCTCGTACAGGAGAAACTAAAGGAGGAGTATATGTCAACGCCGTCGGGGCGCGGCACGGCGGCGTCTGCCGCGGGCTCCGTAGCTGATCAGTTGAGTTCTTAGGTGCTTCGCAACAATTTCTAAACGCATTCGGAAGCATTCCAAACGCATTCGCTTGGTTTATAACAATGCTGCTGCTGCCATCGACTTCTGTTCTGTTCGTTCGCTGCAACTAACCACTAAGATTCCTTCAAAAATGTCTCGTAAATTTAGCAATTAACGTATGTGTGTTGGCATGACCCTGTTCTAATGATTTCTGTATTTATATATGGCTTAGCCAAGCCGCTAATAAAGTAATATACTTTTTTCTTTAGAAGTGCACAGACAGAGCTCACGCTGTCGCCTTTGTCCGATTTCTGGGCAGAATAACCGGCTTTTTTGGAATTTATGTATTTGAAAGCGTTTTTGTACGCTCTGCTTATCTGGAAACCAGCAAAAGAGGACTTCCTTCTAAAAAATTCAAATGACTTTCATTTCATAAATTTTTTTAATTAAAAAGCGCTTTTTGCATCACTCTAGAGAATTCACTGCCACACTGCGCAGTGGGTGTATGCTTAATAGAGATTCTAAATCAAACATAATAACTTAGTGCAAGTGCATTCCGTAAGCCGACTTTGTGCACAATTATGGTAACGCCCAGAAACGAAACAGTGGCCTCGTAATTTAGACTTATAAGTAGCGCACGCGTGAAATATTAGCTCGCCGCTTCATACACGCACGCGATCACGCGGTGAGAGATTCCTACGCTTCCGTACGTCGTTCCCTGTGATCGCGCCTTGCCCTGTGTTTTTCGATTTGCTTTTTCCTTCCTTTTCTGCAGATCATAAAGTTTCAAAATGTTGTTTTTTGTGCATTTTATTGTTCTGTTGCGTAATTTTCATTGAGGGCTATAGCTCTTGTAGACGTCTTTACTTATTTGCTCGAAAATTAATTTTTTTTGCTTTCGAACATTACCTTTATCGATGAAAAGCATCGGAAATAGTTTCGAGCCACTATTCAATACAGTTTTGTTCGTTTTAGCTTTTTGCATGAAATTTCCAAACCAACAAAAAGTTTGAGGATTCTTTGACGACCAGCGAATAATTCTACTGCCAAATGGTGTTAGGCCCATGTTAATCTAGCTTGTTTTCCACATGTCCCGTATGCGAATCTGCTTGCATAATATTTGATTTATTGCTTTACGATGCTTCTCCTGTGGCTTTACAAAAATACTTTGACGCTTCCGCGTTTTCCACACCCTTGCCTTCAAAACTGCTTATGACTGATTCTCCGAGAATTCCAAACCTCTCTCAGTTGTTTCGGCCCCGGTCCCCTTTTTGAAGTCTTGTATCTCCCCTACTCATATTCCGGACGTGCCCTTTTCAAGGCAAGGGTGCTAACCCCTACTACTCGAAGCGATTTTCTTTTTACTCACTTTGTCCTAGCTGTTTTTCCCGTGCGCAGCTACCCGCTGCACCGTTCGCCCCCCCCCCCCTCCTCCGGCAAGATCTTGTTTCCTGTACCTTTCAGCTGGAAACTTTTTTTTGCGACCACAAAAGTTGTGTAAAAAAATGGCTCTACCCCCTGCAGCCACCACCCCCTCCTTCCCACATCACCGTTGTCTCCCTGTCATTCGTCACAGCGCTATGCATCGCCACGACACATACATGACTGGACGCGTCTTGCCTTGTCTGTCACGGCGGGCGTCCAACCGCACAACCAGCGCGACGAAAGAGCATGCATACTCGAGCTGGCTCCGTTCGTAGTCTGGGCAAGCGAAAACCCACATCTGTTACTATATGAAGAGCTCCGACGCGGTTCCTTCCCTGGCCTGCAATATCTTATTTGTAAGTACTACAAATATTTTATCTCGAGATACGTTCGGAAATTAATGTGATTTGAGGAGTAAGTGTTGATTTGACTACATGCGGCTTTATTTTTTTCGGTAGGAACAGAGAACGAGACAAAGCACGAGGACGACTTCTATGTACTTACTCTCATTGCCAAATGTCTGGCTTGACGTCGTGCTCAGTGCAGATCTGCCCGAATGGTAAGAACTTTATTTTTCATCTTTGGTGCAATAAATTCACCGAACATTCGCTACATTGTCGAACAGCAGGTTTGAATTCATGTGACCTGACATCCGATGCATTCAGGAATATGTTTGTAATGTACAGCTTATGCAGCAGAGGAATCGGAACTGTTTTGTGTTCCACTACAGACCAGTCGGTGAGGATATGTGTACTACGTCCGTGCTGTTTCTCTTTGGCTAACACACTTGCACGTGCAATAGGAAATCCGCAATTTATGGTTAAAGCTTTTGCCAAGTTATCTCTCAATAAAAAAAGGCATTACTCTGGAATGGAAGACGAGTGTTTTGTTTGGTTTTCAAGTCAGTTTCCAATCTGTATTACATGCAGTGAAAGCGACTAAGATAAACAGCTGGATTATAAAAAAATGTGTTCTAGTTTTTTTCAATCCTGTATATTTATTTTGAACCCCATCAAAAGAAAACTACCCTTGTTTAAAACTGTTTAGACTCTATATGGAGGAAATGCTACAACCTGTGCATCTTTACTCGAATAAAAAATGCGCTCTCAATTTAGAGATCCGTAGTTAAACTAACACAAAATTCTGCATCAAATGCCTTTCAATATCACATAACTTTGTTTTTTTTTTGACATTGAATATCTATCTGGAGGTGCGAAACTGCGCATTAAACTCAAAATCATCAAATTGGTACAAGGCGAATTAAATTTCTTTCACTTTGTGCAAAAAATGCGGTGCCAGTTGTTACAAAGTATCCTGTAAAATATTGTAGAGTGTTTTCACGCTGACCGTGCCTCACAAAATTCAGTGTTATTTAATCATTTCTGCATTTGTCTTTTGACGGCCATATTTAGGTTCACCGTGACTTCATCTCTCTTTGCAGGCTCAAAGCATTGTGAGGTCATCGTGCAAGAGGTGGACCGGAGTGTAGTGGAAGAGTCGTCTTGCAAGAGGAGTGCTACAATTGCTTCAGATATTACTGTTCAGTTCACAGGAGGACAGCTCCGTTAAGCACTTTATAGATGTCTTAGCCGTTCTACAGCATCTTGCCGAGCTGTGTTGTCCAACCTGAATCATCAGCACGCAGCCCACTTGAAAGTGAGTGAATAAACTTTATTGCTCTAATAAAGGAGTCTTGCAGCTTGCCCGAAGATTGCCGATGTCTTCCAGGCTGAGCGTGGTTGGCGCCCCTAGTCCAAGGCGCCACTGTCCGTGGCCATCGGGCATGCGTGGCTCACTAGGTCTCTTTGGACCTTGAGCTGACTACTGGTTAGCCGGTCCTCCCAATGCTCCGCATTTGGCTCTTTGTTACCTCGGAAAGCTACATTTTGTATGCACTTCCATGCAATATGATAAAAATAAATTTTTTCCCACAGCCTCTGCCACCGTGGTCTTGGGTCCTCCTTTCCATTAATTCCCAGGATTACTTGTAGCAGCGCAAGCCATTCTGCGTGCGCTAGAAGTGTGATCCTTGCAACTCGATGCAATAAACCGGTCTTTTTCCGGAATTAGGCGCCCTCATTTATGAATATTTGCTAGGTTGAATGGTACATACACAGTTCCAGTCATCGGGCAATGGGTTATGTTGCATGTGCCAATTGTCGAAAGCAGGATACATGTGTTTGAAAGCTGGCTGTTAATGTTTGAAAGCTGGATGCCAGTGTTCGAAATCTAGAAAGCCAATTCGAGGCTTTTACAGGCCCATGTCGCGGAACGAACGCCAGGCCTGCGTTGGCCCCTAGATTGGCCAAACGTTGGCCCAAAACTGGCCTGAAAGTGAGACCAATGTGTCAAAGTGGTACTGCTTTGCCTAAATGCCAATGTGGGACCGCCGTTCATGCCAATGTTTGCCAATTTTCGCCCAGTGTTCGCCCATGCTGTTGTCCTGCCTGATTGTTCGTTTTTGCTTAGGGACTGAAATAAATGATACGAGATACGCGTTTAGAAATAGAGACAAGAAATTATTATACGCTTCATCAGAAGTTTCTGAGCTCTATACGACATCCCAGTTTGTTCCTTGGAGAATAGTTCGAAATTTGATCACAGGACAACTATGCGACATTAAACAGTGCTCAGAAGGTAAACTCATAACTACCAGGAAGAAAGTGGTCCTACCGAGTGAAGTTATTCGAACAAACAACCATGGCCGCAGACACGCTTCCTTTTTCGTGCTCAGCTTTTGGTCTTTAGCGCTCTCCGGAGTCTTGTTTCCTGAGATGGGAGAAGACAGCACTGTGAGGACTTTCCGTCGAGAAGGCACACTAAATGGAACGCAACAGAACTCCGTTGACGATCGGTTTCCTGTTGTTCTTTTTTTTCCCTTCTCACGTACGCACGAATACTGAGACACCGTTTCACACCGCATAGAATTTCGCCTTCATCGAAATTCTACCGCCGCTCCCGGATTGAACCCGCGTCTTTGGGGTTAGCAGCCGAGCGCTATAATCACTGAGCAACCGTGGCGGCGATATCTAAAATAAATTTTCAAAAATTGGGTTGCAGCATTACTTTTTATTCTGCGCCGACGATCGAAGTAACATTACACATATTCCAACACCCAAAGCTTCAAGTAGAACTCCCAAGATCATTATGTCTTCACCACGACCTACTTCAACGAGGGCGACGTGCTCATCCCACAGCCTCATGTAGCAGCACGTGTTGCTGCAATTATCACGTCATTGCTCCTTAAGGACAGCCCGTGCTGGGAGATGGCGCAGAAAGTTGTGTCCGATTCGGCGGCAGCCACGCAGAGCACGAAGACAGGATTAGAGTTCAAGAAGGCAAGTAATGCCAGGGCTTTGTTCAACCCGGCACCACTGCTAGAGAATTTTCTTAATGTCGCCTGGAAAAAGCTTTTGGACCACGCATGTGGCATTACATGGAAAAAAAAGGCAGCGCATGAAAAAGGACGAGACGACAGACACACCGCGCTTGGGTCAGTGCTTCTCATTCTCATATTCCTCGCACTCTCACTCTGTCCACTAAATCACCATCAACTAACTGGTCCCCAGTTTCCCTACTGGGTGTCTTCGAAATTTTATTAAAAAACAGCTTAACGATGCAGCCGGACAATTATGAACACGATGAGGCACGAGTGCTAAACAAAATATATCTAATGATCGAGTGAGATTCAACTGCGGTACCAAGATTTAAGGAACAAAAACGTTTAACCCGCTTTCTTGATTCATATTATTTTAGTCGCTAGGACATGTTACAATGCGAAACGAACGTTAAAGGCGAAAATTCGAGAAAATGTCAAAGGACTAATCAAGCAGGCCTCGCCGAAGGTCGCGTTTCCGTTCCAAGCACTAATTTCTGTGACTGTAAATTACATGTTCTTGCTTTTCTGAATGAAACGGCGTTTTGTTCACAAAGCCGACTTGCACCGGGGCGTGCCATCAACGGACTCCGCCACTAAACGCGCTGTGTGCGTACGGTGCAGAAATCAGCCGGCATGGGCAGCGAGTCCTCCTTGATGATGTTGCAAAGGATGGCCAGAGATTCCCCGGCGTTCAGCATACCCCACACGTTAGGACCGCGAACAAACTCGGTCACCGTGAGCACGAGAAACCGGAGCTTGAGGAAGAAAGGCCGCACCGCGGAACGGAGGCCAGCTGCCTCTCCGTCAACCTTGCCTCTCTCGAGACACTGCCTGCGGCCATAGGCGTGGACGGCTTGAAGCACCGACATCTCGGGTGCATTGTGCACGTTGTCGAGAATGTAGTTCGCGCTGTAGTGCAGGCAGGATTCGAACGTCTTCGACGCGAGAACGAAGAGGCCATTGTTTGGAGGACGGCCTTGCCACACCCGTCCACGCCGTCTTCGCCCATCGTCAGGATGTAGTCCAGAAACGGACATACGTCATCGGGCTCCATATAGCGCTCCACGTATGCGACGCACCTGGCTGCCAATTCAGGCACCATGTATTTGACTGCAGCGCTGCGGGTGCAGATCGCCTGGTGAACGCCTTCCACGTCGAACTGTTCACTGTAGAAATACCTGCGTCGCAGAGCAGGTGAGCATAACAGGACCCGTGGTCGTTTTACAAAAACAAAAGTGCAACAGAATCGTCCCACTTTATTCTTATTTGAACGAGAAGCAGGAAACGCTTCCTGTAGTCTATTGAGATAAAACATAAAGGCAAAGCTCTGGTTGTGGGCAGTAATGGTTTCTGGGTGGCAGGGTACCGTAACCAGCATGCTATGGAATTAGTGTTCAAACAAGCAGGCCGTTCGCCCAAACGTCGTTCCCTTGATTAAATATCGCCAAGGAAAAAGACCTTTCCAATAAGTAATCCTTTAACCAAGTTATGAATGCGACATTTGCTGGTTGGAACATGCATGGATTAGGACACGGCAAAAATCTAGGGCTGTTAATGGCAGTGTAATGGAGAATGTCATCACGTGACCTTACAACTTTTAATAGGGATGCCTGCGGACGATCACAGCAGGGCCGTTAAAGAGAATAACGGAGCAGACAGCGAGCTTAAGTCTCATAGAATCAGTATGGTAACTGTGGATGAGTCCAGTGTGTGGGCCGCAGGTCAAGGAGGCTTGGAGGACTCAGGGTTCCGAGCCGTACTTCGCCTTGTTTGGCGCCTAACGCACAGCACAGAGACCTGATACTCTTCTCTTTCTCGGTATTTGCTATGTTTGGTTTCTTAGGTGGCATTTCAAATTTTGTTTTAGTGATGAAGTGTTAACTTATCGCATTCCCCTCTTTACTTGCATGTTAATTCGATGGCCCCTCTACAGATGTTGTCAGAATACACTGCAAAATAATCAAGCTTATATTTCTGCATGTAATACGAATTACAGGCCGTCAAGTGCTTTTGAGCAAAATATATAAATGAAGCGTTAGCGAGGGGAGGTTCTACCGTAGCAGCCCTTCAACGCCGTCCGGATGCGGGTCCATAATAGTGAGGCGATCTTCTCTGGCGAAGTGCCCAAAACACATGGCCCTGTAGACGTCGTTCTGCAGGGCCAGGATCATGCGATGCGCTTTGAAAGATGCGTGCTGTTCGGGAGCGTGTTCCCAGTGCACGACTATTTCCACATCTGCAAGCTCCCGTGTGCCGAGATATATCCACAGCGAGAACTGCGAAAGAATAAATTAGATTAGTTGGCTGCTGCAAACGAGTTATAAATTGTGGTGCCTAACATACGAAACTGACACATGGGCTAAGAGGGACGCCGTATAGTGGCGGGATCTGAATTAATGTAGACCAGACCGCCTGAGGTTCTTACGTGCACTGACACCGCACAGAGCAGGGGCGGCTTGTGCGTTTCACTTCCATTCAAAATGCGGCCGCCGCGGCCAGGATCAAACCCCCATCTCCATGGCGCAAAACGAAGAGACACTGATAAAAGCCGCGTGACGACGGCGATAAGAATATAAAAAGAAACATAAAATTAGTTTGCAGCAATATGTATTTCTTACGAAGAGCCGCCCTTTAAAGCAGCAGCGCTTCCCGATTCACTGCTCACTAGGCATCAATACAATATCAACAATAAAGCAGGTGGTGTCAAAATGCAAACAAAGCACCGAACACGCAGAGTTTTTATGCACGAAACTCAAACGTCAAGGTATGAGTCTCGACATGAGTTTCAATTACGTCCGAGTCTTCAGGGCACTCTGGAAAAGCAGAATTGAGACCCACAGAAGGAGCTTTTACAGAGGCTGTTTAAAGCAACCCGTGTCTCACGTGCTCATAGCGCTGTGAGCGGGACTATTTTTTTAGTGTCAGGGTAGGGCTGCCCACGCCAGCCGTGGTCACTGAATGGCTCATGAAGATACATACAGTGCAGTGGTAGATACTACGATGGGAGGGATAAATTAATGAAAATTAAGTTCCCCGGCCCGTGTCGCAAAGTATAATGGGCTTTATTACTATGTAGTAAGTGTGTGTTGGCTGCAATGAAAAAATTAAAAAATAATAGGCCTCCACCTGCACCGCTTTCTCACAAGAGCATCAAAGCAATATTAGATGTTAATTAACATGTCTATAAGAGAGGACAATTACCCGCCGCGGTGGCTCAGTGGTTAAGGCGCTCGGCTACTAATCCGGAGTACCCTGGTTCCAACGCGACCGCAGCGGCTGCGTTTTTATGGAGGCAAAACGCTAAGGCGCATGTGTGCTGTGCGATGTCAGTGCACGTTAAAGATCCCCAGGTGGTCGAAATTATTGCGGAGCCCTCCACTAGGGCACCTCTTTCTTTCTTCTTTCACTCCTTCCTTTATCCCTTCCCTTACGATATACGAGACAGATGCTGCGCCATTTCCTTTCCCCCAAAACCAATTACTATTAAGGAAGGACAATAGCAATTGTTACACCTGTAGGTGAAAATATAAACGAAGAGAAGAAGCTACCCGAGATAAACCACATTTCCGGGTAGCGTGTCCGGGAAGATTCCCTTACTCTGCCTTTGAAAAGATGGGCAAGATGCGATGCAGGGAAAGGAAATTTGTTTATCGGGAACTGGTTGTGAGAGCTGATGGCTAAAGAGGAGTGGGAACAGCGGGCGAATTCATGGCGATAGAGTCGAGCTCCTATTCAGGCCTCCCTAGAGGGTGAGCACTAGCTCTGCTGAATGTGCGATTCTTGACCTCCAAACGTACTTCTGTCGCTATTCGACGTCCTCCAGCATCTCTGACCCTCACACACTCAGAACGTAGGGAGGCAGAATAGTCCTATAGAAGTATGCAACTGACTAACGGAGGGACATTGCTCTTGAAGGGGGGCTCTGCAACAGATCAATGGCCCTGATTTGTTGTCATTACGGCCCGATCAATCTCCTTGCACATTCCGGTGTGTATATGCTAACAGTCTGTAGTGCTTGAACGCGATGGCGTATCAGCGATTTTGCTCGCTATGCGTCAGGCTTACCTCAGGCACTGTTTCTGTCTGAGTAGAGACAATGACGCGGGTAGAACTGGTCCAGTGCCAGAAGTTGGTGCGTTTGTAGCATCTGTAGCACTGCAATGAAATTGAAAAACAAGGCAGGAGTTGGACACGAGCCACGATTTGCAAGCAATTTCTTAGTAGTCCGATGGGTGCCCTAGCTAGCAAGGCTAACACACGTTCATGAAAAAAAAAGAAATGGAAAAAGTACATCGAGAATATTAGCTAAGATACAAAACAAGTACATTCCACAAATGACACCCTTAAATCTGCAAAGCAGTGCTGTCCAGTCGTGAAGAGCCCTGTAATGAGCGCGCGCGCTATATATGGTCTGCCGGTCCACCATCAACCTGGCCATGATGGCTACTAGATGGCGGCATCAGGCATGATCCACCCACTACTCTTAGCCAGAACCGTATAAGGCGAACTAATTAGCATTAACATGCAAAAAACTGTAATTAGCATAAACGCAACTGATTCATTTTAGAAAATATCCAGCGTTGCGAGCAGCTGCAGCACGAAAAAGAAACCATAAGGCTACTTGCTTTCGGCATTTATTGGGCATGCCCTAATAAAGAAAGTGGCTATATATTATCGGAAGCTGGCAGTACCCCCTGAAAAACATAATGTCGGCAATGCCGTCTAATTAGCTCGCTGTGATCACGTGACAAACGCAGCCGCCCTCGAGAAGGATTGTTTTTTTTTAATACATGTCAAAAGTAGGACCCTCTACCACATAATTTTGGAGTGCCGATATTCTCCCGGAGCGGGCAAAATTATTGATTGTAGACAAGCCTGGGAGACCCTGCTAAGAAGCCCGCACCCTGAGCTCCAGCGCACCACCATCTATCCGGCGGAAGAGGTCGCTACCAGTCAAGGACTGCCAACCAGCCTCTATCCGCGGACGCGCAACTCCCTGTCTCGCAGTGCTGCGTGCCGGTGGCGGGGAGAAACGTCTTTTCTGATGGAAATAAAAGTTATTCAATCAATCAATCTCTGCTCTCGACACGTCCTGGTGTCACTGCATGAAGCGCTGTAAAGAAAAAGCGAGCGATTTTTCTGTATTCTATTTTTCAGAGTGGCAATCAGTGTGATTCTTCATTGCGATTAGTGTTGTAACTGTGCGCCACTGCCGCTGTTCGATGGCCTAATCATAAATTATCACACTTGATCCAGTCCATGAAAACTTAACTCACTGAATTTATTTAGAGTAAGTAGAAAGCATCAATAGCCAACAACTGCACATCTCCCGGAGCGTTCTAGCAGTCAGCGGAGCTAGCTGCTCGTCGTTCGGCGTCCGGAGTACAGCTGAACTCTCCCCACGCCGTCCTAAGCCCCTTCCAACCGCGGCACCTTTGGGAGGCGCCGGCGCTTGCTCTCGAACAAAGAACTTCCGTTTTGGGTGCGCCTGCAAGGCTCTTAACTGATTTCTTCAGAATACCACAGCGCGAGCCTCCAAACAACGTAAAAGTTGTCCAATCAATCACTCAATCAATCAATCAATCAGGACAAATCAATATGTGTTTCCTCTGGAGCATTGTGAGATTCGTTGGGCTATATTTGAATTCCGTCTGCCGGCAGCTTTTTGTGCAGGGTATTCTGCCAGCAAAACAGGTGGAAAAATAGAATTCTGTCAGTGTCGTATCATTGGCTGTGCGCTGTGATGTGACCGGAATCAGGCAATCGGGTCAAACTGCCGGCAAATTTCCCTGCGGGCTATTTTGCCGGCTGCTGGCACAGTAGTCTCGGCCTTATTTAAATGCGCGCATTTTCCAATTGTGCTTCATTTTCCCAATTTTCGTCCAGAAGTGACACGAAACTTAAGTTACGCGATAAGGCAAACCGTTAAGTGCTTCGTAGTACAAATACATTCGCATACGGAGCGTCCACGCGATACCAAACAAGGCGAAATAAAGGGTCAGGGGAAGGGAAAGCCGGTTACTCGTAGTATTCTGTAAGAAAGGGCACCCTTTCAAGCGACGCCGCACACGAGGGTACCAACGCCAAAAACTGGGGCATGAAATCGGCTAGCTGCCATTCGGAAATTTTTTTGCTCCTCTTTTCTGATGAACAGGCCACGGGTATACCCGTTCGCGGCAGGAAGGCGCCAACTGAAACACTCTACAGACTTCGGCTTAGTCACAAGCAGAAAGCGCGATGGAGCAGAGAGAGATTTTGGTGGAAATTAAGGAAAGCAGGGTAGATATAACCGGCTGTATCGTAATCTAAAACATCCATTCATGCCTAAAGAAAAAGTTCTGTCTAGGATTTCTTTCCTCTTTTTTTTAATCGTGGTAGATGAGCTGCCGGCTTGCGAAATAGAGTACTACAATTCATACCAACGGAACCACCCTCCCTCAGGAATGCTTTCCAACAAACTAGAAGATCGGGTGGTAATCACCGATCAGCAGTGGGTAAGTCACTTTGCTTCCAACAAATAGCCACGTGTTCAATCAGGCCTGAAGAGATGTTCAATGAAAGAGCACAGCATTGCGATGCTAACGCAGGAAAACGGCTGCAACAGCAATTACGCTGACTTTAGCATGCGAGGCGCCGGCAATGATTCGCGGCCTCGTGCTTAGCGCTATGCATTTTTATTTCACCTAGTGCAGTCATGTTGTGCCAAGCAGGTGACGCGGGAGCTAGTGGAATCTTTCCTCGTCTTAAAAACTAGACTCATAAGTGAAAGATTTGTATATCGGGTTGTCTGTAACGGAGACAGGTTTCTTCGAAAAATCGAACGCGATTTGCGTGTTAGTGTTCCGCTCAAAATGCTGGCAGGAGGCGTGTGATTGTGTTGTTCTTGTTCTTTGTACATGTGTATGTAACAAGCATTTGAATAAAAAATATTGCCAGTAGCGCTGTGCCCAGTGGTTTTCTTGTGTCCGTGTCTCGAAGTTTTACTCGAAATAGACGGAAAAAAGCTAAAGCTCAATTTCTGCCCCCATTAATATACACCTTTAGCATACCGTATTACCGCTACCCTGACCGGAGTACCGGGAGCCCACGCACCGTCACTGCGCATGTGCAGATAGCCTGGAGGCCGACAGATGGCGCCAGGTACTCGGCAGCTGCAAGACAGTGGGAAACTGCAAGGCATCTAATGCATTGGGGTTTAAGGACAGTGAAGGGAAAGTAGATTTTAAGCGGGTAGAAGTAACCAAGCGAAGGTTATCTGAGTGGCTAAAATCAAGACCAGAGTAAAATTTCATAAGTCATGGCTAGGTGGCTTGAGCCACCGCCCGATTTGAATTGTTCAGCCCTTCCATCCGTCCGTCCGTCTATCCGTCCATCCATCCGTCCATCAATCCATCCATCCATCCGTCCATCCGTCCGTCCGTCCGTCCATCCGTCCGTCCATCCAACCATCCATCCATCCACTGTATGGGCTACAGTGGCTAGCTGCGCACTAGCCTTCCGCATCGGGACCAATCAACGCATACTTGTCGATGGGCGGGATTCCGGTACTCCGGTCACGGTAACACGGTACACGGTATGCTAAAGGTGTCTAATGTGTCATCACTGCATTCTTCGGGCCGACTTGCGCGATACGCCACGACACAAGCCCCACCTAGCGGTCAACGACTCCCGTACTGCATACTAAGCCTTCCATGTATAACCGAAATTCACTTCCATTCATGAATACAGCCTAACGACAATCCTTACCACACCACCAGCCTTTTCAAATACTCGATCTTCGTGGGCACTATCAGGCATTGGAATGACGCCATGCTCCACACAATGGTGTTGGGCTCCGAGAGCGTGTGTTCTTTTTTTGTTGGATTGACATTGCGTTGAAGTGGGTTGTGCCACTATGGGTTCCGGGCAGACAGCAAAAGTGGCCGCGTGCGGGACGAGCCGGTGCGCGTACACGATCGAACGTTTGAGCTCGGCTTCGAGGCAGTTTAGGCAGTGTGTGGCTGAGTGGCGGGACGTCCTTAGGAGCTTGGCGTTTCCCCAAGGCCAGCTAGCCTTCACTGGCCGGGCATTGAGGTCAGGGGTCTGGCTGCCCGCGCAACACCACGCTACCCTGCCCGCTGATTCCAGTCGCCCGGTAGCTAGGCGGCCTACCGACGCACTGTGACCTGTTGGTACCAGCCTCCGGGTATCCGGGACATGACTGTGAACCGGTTGCTTGCGGATACCTAACCCGGTGACCGGGCGGTACCTGCTCTGCCGTGTGCTTCGGCGCCGACAAGGGCTGTCGCACCGGAATTCACAGTAGGACGCTGGTGTTCATTTTGTCATCTCTAGGTTGCAAGTACCAGGGGTGTATGTGTGCCTGTTAATGTGCAAGCGGGCGAGCTATGCCTTCGTCCTCGTCTCTCAAGAAAACAGTGTCGTGATGCTGAATGCCGCACAGAGCTCCTGAACGAACCTGGGCACATTATTTAGATTATAGACATGTTCCAATTTTTTTTGTATTTTCATTGGCATGTAGAGGAGGAAGAGGGAGGGATGGACTTCAATGGAACAGGAGAGGTCTGGCTGGTTGTCAGCCTGGCAAGCTACTCCAAGGCCATGTAGAGGTATCCATGCGCAACGAGTGGGATTATCTGCTTACTCGTATATTTGTCCAGTAAAACAAGCTGTTCGGCACAAAACTGGCTATCTGCACTTTTACTTTTCCAGAAAAAAAATTAATCCTATATCGCGCCCCGTTCGTTGCCTTTCGCTGCTTCCAGGTGTTTTTTTTTTAATTCCATGTCAGATAGCGCTTATTTTCTGTATTGCACTAACATTCCTTATGTGTTTTTTATTCTTATTTTTCCACCCTCCTTAGCCATTGGGCTGCAGTATTGATTAAAAAAATAGATATTATAATATAAGTAGATAAACAGTGTCACGAAAGACAGGGCGACAAAATTCACAGACAGAGGACAGAGTTCTGCAGCTAACCCGCGCGCTACACTTCGTCATCGTTAGTGTTCCTGTATATGCTCCCACAGAGAGCAGAGTTGCGCGAAGGTCCGCCATTTTGTTCCATGCTCTGTGGGAAAGCTGCTTCTCGTGTGGCAGGAGCCTCATGAGAAGGCCGTTTAGAAGCACCCCTTCTCATCCTTGTCGGGGCTTCACAATACCCCCTCAGTCGGATAACAAAGGAGACTCTGCTCAAGATGGGAGCGGCTGTCCCCCTCCAGCTAGGGTGCCTGGATGCGCGCCTCGCCCCCGCGAACGGAGCGGGGGCGAGGGCGCGCATCCAGGCACCCTACCTCCAGCTCATGTGTTGGGCATGAGCAGACACAGTTTGGAACAAAATACGTCAGCGTGATCACGTGATCGCCGCTCCGCGAAGTGTTACGAGCGGTGCGAGGAAAACAGTCGCGCAACTCTGCTCCCTGCTGGAGCATATCTAGGAACACTATTCGTCGTTGGCTTCCTGCGCCACCTGAGAACACAAGGGGGCATTACTCCCCCTCACAAATATTAGCACGAGAAAAGGACGGACAAAGAAGGCGGGCGAAGCGGTCCCACGCGACTAGATGAGCGCAAAGCGTGCTACCCTTACCGCGTGAATTACGGTTTCATGCGGACTACGTGCACGACCTCAGAGTGGGTGACGCTGAGGCTGCACAGTCCCGTCTGGAATAACTTCGTAGGTCACTTCCGTGAAACGGCGCAAAACTCTGTAAGGTCCGAAGTAACAGCACATCAGTTTTTCAGACAAGCCTGGGAGATGTAGCGGGGTCCACATCCAAATTTGGTCGCCGGGATGGTATGTTACATGCCGATGACGGAGGTTGTAGCGGCGCGCATCCGTGCCCTGCTGCCGCTGAATGTGAATACGGGCCAGTTTACGTGCTTCTTCGGCGCGCTGAGCGAACTGCTCGGCGTCTGGCATGAGCGGGTGGTTATCAGTGCAGCACGGAAGCATGGCATCCAGCATCGTCTGAACGTCACGTGCGTAGACCAGACGAAATGATGTAAAGCGGGTCGTCTCTTGGGTGGCCGTGTTGTAGGCGTACGTGACGTACGGGAGAATCTCGTCCCAGGTTTTGTGCTGCGAGTCTATGTACATTGCGATCATGTCGGAGATTGTTCTGCTAAGTCCCTCTGTGAGACCGTTCGTCTCTGGGTGATAGGCAGTGGTTTTGCTATGACTGGTGTGACTGAGCTCAAACACGTCCCGCATGAGCTGCACCGTAAACGCCATGCTTCGATCGGTCAGTGATTATTTGGGACGGAGCACCATGACGCAACACGATTTGCTGCATAAAAAAACTGGGCGATCTCAGATGACGTGCCACGCGGCACTGCCTTAGTTTTCGCATACATTGTTAAGTAGTCAGTCGCGACTATAATCTATTTGTGACCGGCCTATCACAAAGGAAATGGGCCCCGAAGATCGATGCCGACTTGATCAAACTGTCGACGTACGTCAGCAGCTCGGCCCTCCAGATAATCAATGACAGGTCACAGGTCTGGGTCAGCTCGCTGTCGGGTCTTAAGTCGAAGTCGCTGACAACTCCAAGAAAACAACTCTCGTCCTCCATGGTCTCATCGGGTGTGCGCGGAAGTGCGTAAGCGTCTGCGTGCGTCTCGCCAGATTTGTGCACAATAGTGCTGTCGAATTCATGCAGACGGAGGCTCCATCGGGCTAGGCGCCCCGATGGCTCGCGAAGATTGGCCAGCCAGCACAAAGAATGCTGGTCGGTAACCACTTTGAGCGGACGGCCGTAGAGGTAAGGACGAAATTTGATGGTTGCCCACACAACCGCGAGGCATTCCTCTTTCGTAGTATAAAAGGTTGTTTCAGCGCGAGAGAGCATCCGGCTTGCCGATACTGACACCTTGGACTCTACGAGTTTCCCGTCGACATGATCTGCTCACCTCCCCCCCCCCCTCATTTAGTCACCGACCCTGCGAGATAGAGGACTACGTGCCCCAGCAGCGCATGGCGACAATTTCCCAGCGGCAGTGCCGATCTCCGTCTCCACGCCGACCTTCGACGCAGCCCCAAAGCTCCTCACGGATGGCGCAGCGACGGCCGCCAAGCCCCCGCCGGGAAAACTAAAGTCAGCAATCTCCAGGGGCGAGGCCCCTGGCAGTCGATGCGAACAATACCCCCCGACAGCGCGAACAGCGAACGACCGTGACTTAAAGGCGTCGAAGGCAGATACTGAACTCGAAAATGGATTCTCGCTGGATACACCCGCGTTCCTCGACGGCTATTAGATTAGCGCTTTGGTGGACACTGGCGCTGATTTCTTGATTTGAAGCTGAAAACTAGTGGCGCTTATTAAAAAGGCAATGACGCCGTGGTCTGGCACGCATATCCGAACGATTGGCGGACATGTCGCAACTCCGCTTGGCCTGTGCACGGCAAGGGTCCAAATTCGCAGCTCTACATTTGTCGTCAGCTGCCCAGTTCTACCAGACTGCTCCGGTCACTGTATCATTGGCGTTGATTTTCTCCTGGAATATACAGTTATTACTGACCTCCGAAAGCGCACTGTCCCATTTTCGACCGAGAAAGCAGATCTTTACATAGAGGACAGTCAACGTCGCGCCGCCTTTCGCATTTCCGCCGACAGTGTTTGGATTTCGCCACGTTCCAGTGTTTTTATGAGTGTTTACTGCGATGGAGAACGTCACGGCAAAGCTGTCGCCGAAGGCATCCGGTCCCATTTGCTCACCCACGGCATCTGCTCAGCGCGAAGCCTCATCCATCTCCGCGACGGCTGGCCTGAGCTCCTTGTGGCTAACGTCACTGACGAACCCTGGCATCTTTTTCATGCTACTGCGATCGCATTCGCTGACCCCTTGCCGGAGATTTCTGAATGTTTTGCGTTTGAAGCTGTTGAACCTGTGCGCCCGTCCTTTGACGGCCTTGATATCACGCCGCACCTCTCGGCGACTCGGCAGCGAGGACTCCGTGCCGTCCTAATCGAATACACTACCTCTTTCGCGTATTCGTCGAAAGTGCGGCAAACGGCTCTTCTGAAGCACCGCATCATTACGCCCGACGATGCCATCCCTATCCGCCAGCAGCCGTATCGTATCTAATCGATGAAACGTCACGTGATCCAAACGCAAGTGAAGGAGATGCTTTCTGGTGGAATCATTAAACTTGCAAGCAACCCGTGGTCGTCACCTGCCATGCTGGTGAAGAAAAAGGATGGGACCTTCCGATTCTGTGTTGGTTAACGGAAGCTGAACAACATCACTAAAAAAGACGTCTATACCTCTGCCCCGTATCGACTACTCGCTCCAGAGACTTCATCGCGTCCAGTACTTCTCCTCAATTTACTTAAAGAGCGGGTACTGGCAGATAGAGGTCGACGAGCGGGACCCCGAAAAAACGTATTTAGTTAACCCCGACGGGCTGTACGAATTTAAAGTGCTGCCTTTTGGGCTCTGTTCAGCGCCGGCAACTTCCCGGCGCATGATGGATACAGTTCTCGCTGGATTCAAGTGGCAAACTTGTTTGGTTTATCTCAATGATGTCGTGTTTGCCGAAACATTTGCCGAACGCCTTGAATGCCTGCGCACTGGATTAGATGCCCTTCGGTCGGCCGACTTAACGCTCAAGCCCGAGAAGTGCCACATTTAATACAAAGAGTTGAATCTTCTTGGTAATCTTGTGAGTGCCAATGGTGTTAAGCCCGACCCCGAGAACACTGCGGCTGTCGCTGATTTTCCCGTTCCTACAACCAAGAAAAGTGTCCAACGCATTCTGGGTCCATGTGCATACTACCGCCGCTTCATAGCCGACTTATCCATGATTGCCGCACCCCTGTACCGCGTTACGCGCGTTGGTACACAGTTCGTGTGGGCCGCCGAGCCACAGGCAGAAGGCAGAAAAATTTGCCGAAGTTGTCTTGTTGGTAGTGCGAGCCATCTTTCTCAAAAAGCAACGTTCAAGTTTTATGGAAGGTAGTGTAAGGTTCGAGGGCTGAAACCTGGCTTACACCGTCTCTCGCAAACTCTAAATAAGGAATACAGTCGTGCTCCCACGCACTTGAGCAGAATATTAGAAAACATAAAACAAAATAAACGATGTCGGGCTTACAGCATTAAAAATGTTTAAGATCATTCAAAATTAGCTCTGCCTACAAATCAACCTGCGATATCAATACTAACATTTCCAAATAACCCACAACATGACAAACAATGACTAAGAGAAAAAATTGGAGAGGACACTTACGTTCCGTCTTAACGATATGATACGATAGTGTTAATGAGTTAATGGGAGTATATGCGGAATTGGTCATCCTAGACCTTACATTCAAAGATCCCTGTGAGTGCTCACAAAACGCCTTCTTCATTGGTGCAGCGGTTAAGCGATGCGCCACTGTCGGGCGATGGCAGACGCTGCCACCGGTGGGGCTTGTGACACCCAAGTGGCTCTTTTCGAGCAATCTATCGCAATCAATCATTAATTTAACATCCACCTGCCACGGAGGTTAGTTTGCCCACAATCCGGTGGGCAGATTGTGTAGATGGCCAACATATGTTGCTTCATAGGGGGTTGGCCACATGGACCACCTTACGCTACCCCAATTTTCGCTCACAACGACGCCGCCGCCAACACCGGACTTCTGCGTAACGGTGTCTTTAACGCTATTGTGTTAAAAAAAATGGATAATTGCACACGCGTAAAAAATAACTCGTTGTAACTAACTCTGGTATACATTAGCATTCACTGTATATTTACAGAATGGATTCTTATTTTTTTAAACTCTTCACTAGCTCCGCTTACACTCATTTACCATAGATGGCACGATCAAGCGAGGGTGTTTCACAAATGCTAAGAAACCTATAGAAAGTAGCGACGCATCATTATTGCACGTCGACAATGTATCCCCTTTTGTTCCTGTAGTTGCGGTCCGCTAAAGGAGAAATTAAACGCAGCAAAAGGCGATACGGATCCGTGTTTCGCTCTGGAGCGTCGGAGAGCACGTCGCATATTAAAGACAGGCACCCAATGATACTACTTGGGCGCACAGCTATTTTTCTAATTTCAGCTAAGTCATCGGTTGTCGCAATAACTTTGAACACTTCATATTTACAGCGAACAGCATACGGTTTATAAGCAGCTACGCTTGTAGCGCGATTGTGTCAGAGGGGTTCCGTTCGGCGGAGAACCCCTCGACGTAGTTGGCGGTGGTGTGTCGAGAAAATCGGGATTGCTCAAAACGTTTCTGATGTTACATAGAGCTGCGGAATTGAAAAGTGTTTAAAACACCAGATAAATTGTGAGCATAGCTTCGCAGCATGACTCAATCGTCACTTAAACATAGAAGATTGTAATTTAATTGCCCTGAAAAGAAAATAGAGGTAACTAGAAGGGAATCTAACCTGTGACCTCTTAAGCTGAGTGTCAGACACGCTATCCGTATGCATGTTTGCATACCTCGATGCATGTTTGTTTGACTTGGTTAAAGAGTGGCGTTGCCTGCCTTATCCGACAGTGGGCTTGTCTGCGAAGTAATATGCATAGTTCCCCAGCTCACTCAAGGGAGACATTAAAGCTATTCCGTCATACCTTAAAGGCAGATCTATACAGTCCCTCGGAATATAGGAAGTGGAGGTCGGCGATGAGACTGCGCCTGTCATGGCAGCTTGTTTCCTCCGAAATTTTCTTGTACCCAAGGTGGGGTCAAAGAAGTATTTACCGAGAATTTCACCCTAAATAAGCTCTCCAACTGTCCTCGATCAGTGTTTCGCGAAACAACCGCAGTGCGCGCTGCTTCTGCTTCTGCAAAGGCCTTCAACCTGCAGTGGAAAGCAGCGGGGTTGATTTAATAAATGCATTGGTGTTTAAAGACAGTGAAGGAAAAGTAGATTTTTGGCGGGTAGAAGCAACCAAGTGATGGTTATCTGATTGGTGGCTAAAATCAAGACAAGAGTAAAATTTCACAAGTGGTGGCTAGGTGGCTTGAACCACCGCACGATTAAAAGGGTTCACCCTAATCCATCCATTCTAGCTCATTCATCTCGATTCACTTCCTTTCTGCTCTCTCCCTCTGTATCCCTCCCCTCTTGGTTTTTCCCGGCGCGACCGCTAGAGAGCGAATTTACAGACCGCTAACATCGAATTAAAGAAATATAAAGGAAAAAAGCCCAACATTACGGCAACTGCCACCTCCCCGCTTGAAAGGGGACGCTCCTATCTTCCATCTATCCATCCGCTAGGGTGCCGGATGTCCGCTCGCCTCCGCGATTGCCCATCGAGGCACCCAAGTGTGCGCGTGCCCTTCGTCGCGGTATTACGATCCTGCCGGCCATACGGCTGCTGCAGGAAAATAAAGGCCGATCCCGACCTCCCCGGACTTTAGGCACGCTTGACAGAACATCTTCAACCGGCCCCGGCATTAGGCGGTTCGTCAATGTCCTTCAGCGTCGGGCCGTTGTTATCGGAGAGCGTACTCACCACTTTGTACTCCGTCAGTATATTGAGGAACGTGATGAAGAGTTCCTTGAGGTTAAACGACGTGTACTGCGTGCTTATCGGTGCGGTGGCCGCCTCGCTGATGTGGGAGTAAGTGAAGCCGTCCATGTACATCTTCAACAGCACCATGGCCTGCACCGTCGCAGCTGGGCTCAAGGACACGACTGCACTTTGCCGTTGCCCAACCCATAATTTGATCCTGCAGAGAAGAGTAAAGCCCGATGAGCTCATCGTGCTATCTGACGCAGCCACAGAATGCCGGGATATGGTCGGCCGATTGGCTCGGTACACCCACACATAGGAAGACGAGGAATTTTAAAACCGTCGTCTGCAGAAGCCCGCGATGCGTTTTCGAGACATTTATCGTCGCGCCACGCGAGTTAAGTGTTCCAAACTTTGCAGAACGAGCTACATGACACTTTATTAAAAGAATTTAATTTTCGCAGACACGTCCTGACTAAAGGCGTCTAAATCAGTTGCGGTGCGCGGCAAGACGGCACACATAGGAAAGGACACAACGTGAAGGTCCGCGCGAAGGAGAAATCAGGTTGATTATCATTAAACATGGGGGTTCTTGGTAGGTGATCATTAAATACATCGCATTCTTCGCGCGCTCGTTTGCGTCCTGTCCTTTCGTTCCCTGTGCCCGTCTTGTCCACGCGGTGTTTACTGACAACCTACTACGAAACCTATCCAATACGCTACTATACATAGACGTTCACCGATCTACCCTACACGATACGCTACGATGCATAGATGTTCACCAACCTAGCCTAGAATTTCGCCCCCATCGAAATTCGACGGCAGCGGCCGGGATCGAACCCGCGTCTTTCGGGTTAGCAGCCGAACGCATAACCACTGAGCCACCGCGGCAGCTGCAGACTTCTGTCTGCACAGTCTATAGACTGTGTATAGAAAATCTTTAAGAATAGACAATAGGCAATACAATTCCTATGACATTTTATTCACAATCTATAGATTTATAATCATGCACGTTTGGTACACATTTGTTATATAACGTCTATAGACTATGAATAGACAAAATAAATATCAACAGTAAGGCAATATAGTCTATAAGACGTATGCAGACTCCCTATAGACCATTTTTATAAAGGCGCAGCACCTAATTTAAAGATCCACCACCACAGGAGCAGCTAGGAGGCAGCGACGGTATGGATATCGCTGACGGAGAGGGCAAGCATATCAGGAGGATTTATTGTGCCACATTTTTTGGTGACGTAGTCAAATAAACAAATTAATAAACTACTTTATGGCCACGAGGGGGATACCAATTCGCGATAGCGCGAACAGATCAGCTTTGCTGGTCGCTGCATTAGATCACTACGCCCCTGCCGCTCCTTTGTTTTTAATTCCCTTTATTCCCAACTGGATCATACAATATGTTGTTGTGCTCACGCTTCCTTCCTGCTGTTGAGTTCGGCGAATTTGGACATGGGGAGGATTCCCTGAGGACCCCCACGAGGGTGGGTGAGCCCTCTGGGGGAGACGTGGCTGCAGGAATGCCGGAAGCAGCGACGATAATAGAGTCCTCGCGTGTTCGAAAAGGATTGCCGGAAGCAGCGATGACCACGGCGTCCCCACGTAATCGTTCCGGTCATCAGGCGACGAAGTACAGGATCAGCATTGCCCTCTTCAGTCACGCTGGGGTTTAACAATTGCCCGAGTGCCGCGCCTTCGACAGAGGTTCCGCGTTCCGGTCATCAGTACAAGATCTTTCAACCCCTGCTGGGAGACAGTCTTCATTCCTGTGTCACGCAGGCGCCTTCTGGGACCCCATGGGCGCGGTCCGGACAGACATGCGCACCCGCCTGGAGGCCGCGGCGACGACAACGTGACCGGGTCCTGTTCCCTTTCCCTCGACCGAGCTGCGAGAGAACATCAGGACCGCCCTGCCGTGGGTGGTACCATCAGTGCCATCGTGTGATTGGACATCATTCTTCGAACTATATTCCCCAGCTAGGGATCTGGGGATTACGAAGAGTATATAAGGACCTGCTGGTTTGGAACCAGAGGAGAGCCCCCCTCTTGAGAGATACCCAAGACTCCCGACTGCTAAGAAGCTCTCTTTACTGAGAGGCAGTCTCAGTTGCCCTTACTTGTACATTATGTAAATAGTCCTTGGTATAAAGTTTTTCAAAGTGTTCTTCCTTCGATCGTCTTCGTCTCTTCTCCGGCCCAGTTAGGCTACCTGAATGCCAACAACTGGCGGCAGCGGTGGGATGCTGCTACCTGAATACCAACAATGTACACAAGAAGCCAGAGCCAACCAGTGACTGACGTAGGAAAACTAAAATTCTCTAATGGTGTTTAAGGTTTCAATGTACGGGAGGCAGTAAGGGGCCGGACCCTGAAGTCTGAATATTTTATGATATCTTGCAACTGTTGTTTTAATACTCTCTAACTAGCCGTACGTCAAGGTCTGCGTGACGCACCGCCATCCTGCTCCTTCATATACTCATCATCATCACCATCATCATCATCATCCGCCTGACTATGCCGTGTTGCATTGGGGCGTACGCCCATCTGTATTAGCGGAATCGTCGGCAAGGCTCACCTGTTGGAAACCAACACTACGCTGCTTCGGGATGGTTCCGAGCCACGCTATAAGGATCGCTCCGGTCCCGATCCGAGTACCCGAGAGCATCGCCCGGGTGGATTCCGGGAACCAAGTAAGTGAAGGGGAGGCGCCGCCGCAGCGATACAACGGCAACTCTTTTTCCCAAATGCCCGTGACTAAGCTGAGGGAACTAATGTGACCTCATTCCCGGTAGAAGACATTCAGCGTGGGGATACAACAGCAAGCTTGAGGTCGTCGTCCTCTAATCTTCGCAGGCATGGCAAATGATGAAGCGACTCCTTCCCGCTTCTTGACCCGGCCGTGCGACCTTGCCCGGCGCGTCGGCTGACATCTAAAGAAGAGGTGTCGGCGGTGCTTCGGATCTTTCGGATGGCTACGAGATCATCCCCTTCGCATTCGGAGTGAACCCGAAGTCATCCTCCTCTCTCCCTGGCTCGACACGTGACGAGGGCGTGTCCCTGTGTGTGGTGGTGCGTGTTTTTGCGCGATAATGTAAGTTTTAGGCCACTCCCATCCTGGCGGAGACGTCCTCAGCTTGGGGAATCTAGGGACGGAGAACTGTATAAAAACAGGACGGTGAGTGCGCTCAATCATGCTTCCTTTTAATGCTCCTTCTGGATGCTTCATTTTGGGATCCATGCGCCATTTTGGGATCCTCCATTATGATCCTACCTTAAGATCCTCTCTTCGGAGAGAAGTTTCTTTTGATCTCTATCCATGTAAATAATGTAAATAAACCCACTTGTTACCTTCCTCCCCTCATCCAACTCCTTTAACTCGTCGGCAGTCCTGTCCAGGTGGTGGTGGCGGTGTTCGGAGCAAGCGTCGTTCCTGACCTGTGGTCCCACCAGAGTGCCAAACCGAGCGCTTTCCCCCCATCCCCAACAGCCCACTGCAGGGCAAAGGCCTCTCCCAAAGCCATGACAAGATCGTAAGGCCCGCCAATCTCGTTTTCAATCTGCAGGTATCTAATGCCACAGGGCTGAAACAAAATCTTTCTTAAAAGTCCTTTGGACAACGTCACAGAAAAAAAACTGCATTCCAGCCGACAAAGAAAACATGCTCAATCCTTTCATCCTTTTTACGCAGAAATACTCCCCAAAGCACAAATAATTCGTTCTTCTGCAGCCACGCTTTTATGGGAGAACAGCCGCTGTGTAACCTCAGAAGTAAAAACGCTTATCCAGAGCCTCAAAAAAAGCCGCAGTAAAGATGCAGATGGCATCGAAATCAGACCAGTTAAACATGTAGTGGATCTTATTGCGCCTGTATTAGCTCATATTTTCAACACTGCATTGTCAAAAGGCGTTTTTCCCCAGAGCATGAAGATCGCGAAAGTGACAGTTATACACAAAGGAGGAGATAGGAACAATATGAGTCATTATCATCCAGCCTCTATACTGCCAATTTTTTCTAAAGGTCTTGAAAAGGTAATTATGGTTCGAGTGGATAGTTTCGCAAATATAATTTATTAACAGATAGTCAGCATGGTTTCAGACAAAATCGCTCTACAGAAACCGCCTTACTAATTCAGAAAGACATAATACTAGATAACTTTGAAAAAAAAATTAATGACGCTTGGTATTTACCTTGACTTCAGTAAAGCTTTTGACCGCGTTAACCACGACTTATTGCTCACAAAATTAGAAAGATATGGTATCCGAGGACTATAGCTCCAGCTTCTAAATTCTTACCTTCACTCGCGAACCCAATCTGTAGCAATAAACGAACATAAATCAAGCCCTCAACAAATAAAAACTGGCTTTCCACAACGCAGTATCCAAGGTTTCACATTGTTTTTGTACTATGTAAATGATCTTGTTCAAAACAATCCCCAGATGTCAATTTGTAATCTACGCCGATGACTGTACAGTGTACGTTGCCGGCCGAGATTTATCATGTATGCTTCGCAAAGCAAACTCCGTTTGCAATACGCTTCAAAAATAGTCGCAAAGAAACAACCTGCTTATCAACGAAGCAAAAACAAAATGCGTCCTTTTCAGGGCTCGAGGGACTTCCGTCAAGATGACAAATACTACCAGATTAGGACCATTTAGTATATCGTGCGATGAAAGTGTAAAAACACTTGGGGTGACTTTCTCAGATGACATGTCTTGGAACGAACATGTCAAGATTCTTTGCGGGAAAGTGCAAAAAGCTGCCAGTATTTTAAATAGCTGCCGTCTCTCGTTTCCAACTGGTGTAAAAAAACTTCTTTATAATTCACTAATCTATTCGCAGTTTGATTATTGCTCACTGATTTGGGGCAACAAGACATTAAAGAATATACATAGCTTAATTCTATTGCAGAAGAAACCAATACGAGCAATTGAGAATGTTCCTTACTTGGAACACACTCAACCACTTTTCCTCAAAAACAATATATTTAAAACTACTGACATATATAGCTTCATGTTAATTAGATGCTACAAGCGAGTAAACAAGGGGAAACTTGAGACATTCCTAACACAGGCAAACTTAGAGAGCACACACAGCGTCTATCCCTATCGTCGTCAAGTACCCTGGAACATTCCTTTTTCGCGTACATACTATGGCCAACAAAGATTGCGCACACGCTGCCAAGCATTCTTAACTGCTTCCACTCGGAAGGCGTGGATGTGGAAAGGCTTAGAAACAACCGCATTTTACTGATATTATCATGTCATAGTGAATATTTGTGATGTCAAGAGAAATTATCAATTCAGATAAGTCTTTCATTTCATTGAAATTATTAGTGTCTTCGCATTAGACAGATGCGTTGAGTATGTATGTCTCTCTTCTACGTATATTTGTCCGAATCTTTCATTTTTTATATTTCTTTTTTCCCCTGTAAACAATGAATGTCCTTTGCCTGGTGCCTTTGTAAACTTCTAGGATTTGAAACCTGTAGTCTTGTATGCAGTATTTAATCTTTTTTCTGTAATCTTGTAACAGGATATATGCAAGCTGTTACTGTTGCCTTTGGGGTAATGGAACCCTGTCAAGCTGTGTTAAAACATCTTTTTCTCCACGCTTCCGTTTCAATTTTTGTGTGGAATAAATAAATAAATGTTCAAATGTTCAAAACTGGAGGGGATACTTATGTAAGCTCCGCCTTGAGGTTATGACGCGATAGTGCAATGCGTCAATTCCCATATATGCAGAGGGTCATTCTCTACTTTACGTTCATAGATCCCCGGGAGTCCTCGTGCCCCTCCTGGCGCAGTGGTGCAGCGGTTAAGCGTGCTCCGCCGCCCTACGATGACAGGTTCTCCCAGCAGTGTGCCTTGTACGGTTTAAGTTGCCCTTCCCGAGCGACCAATCATTAATTTAACTGTTACCTGTCACGGTTGGCACTTTGCTCACTATGCGGTGGGCAGATTGTGGTGCACAGCAAGGTCTCATGACCTATAGGCTGCCCACCTAAGCTGCTTCTCCGGATTTGGCTGCCTGGGACACCCTACGTACGCCACTCTATTAATCGCTCACAACGCCAATGCCGACGCCGGTTGTTCTGGGTAGCGGGGTTTTTAACGCTACCGCTTTAAAAGAAAGCGTTTTGGCTGCAGGAGAAATTTTCTTAACACTTTTTAAAACACCTTGCCTCGGACGTGCACAGTACATTATCCTGTACAATTGTTTTAGGAAGAGTGATTCATAAAAATCTTTGAACAGATTTTTCCCAGTCATTGTACTGAGACAATCTGAAGGAAACCATGTATGCAGAAAATGACAGGACCGCACAACTTCCTGAAAATATCCACTAATTGCTTCTTGAGTACAGTGTGATGTCATGAAGAATGCAGGCAAAACTGTCCAGTCTCAGCTGACTACAGAACCTAAAAAAAGGTCTCTAGCGTCCTTAAAGAAAAGAAAGTGGTTGACAAAGTGTCCGACAAACAAATGCACCCTGGCCAATCCGCCCCCCCCCCCCCCCCCCACGGGGTTATGTGCACTCACTTCAGAGGAAACAACAAACCACAACCTCCATAGTGGATCCGCCGAATAAGGTTGGTTCGGCTAGCCCGCTGCCAAAAGAAACCCCACACAACCACTGCAGGCGCTCTGTAGAGCTTTATGTACATTCAGACGCGAACAGTGTATGACATGCATTGCGCACTACTGTTTGTTGACCAAGAAAACTGCATTGCGGTAGCTGAACATCCCGCTGCCAGCTTCGCACTCTGCTCTGGATGCCATATCTTCATCAGCTAACATCCGTGCGTTATAGATTCTAAACATACCGCTATAGCAATGCGCGCTAACTTGCTACTTTTGGAAATGAAAATGAAAATTGGGTTTGGGGGAAAGGAAATGGCGCAGTATTTGTCTCACAACTCAGCGGACACCTGAACCATGCCGTAAGGGAAGGGATGAAGGAGGGACGGAGAGAAGAAAGGAAGAAAGAGGTGCTGTAGTGAAGGGATCCCGACTAATTTCGGCTGCCTGGGGATCTTTAACGTGCACTGACATCGCCCAACACACGGGCGCCTTCGCGTTTCGGCTCCATCGAAACGCTGCCGCCGCGGTCGGGTTCGAACCCGGGTAATGCGGACCAGAAGCCGAGCGCCCGAACCACTGAGCCAGCACGGCGGGTGACTTTTGGGTGCATGTTTTCTTCTTTGCAATGATGCGTAAGGTACTAATATACATTGATCAACAAGTGGTATTCTCCTAGGGCCAATAAATAATTTATAATAGAATTTCTTCCTCGTGCTGTTTCGATTTCAACAGCCGAAGGATGACTGCGACGTCAGCTTGTGCTTACAGGTGACGTCAGGCATAAAAAAAACATTGATATTACGAGTAACAATAACCTTGCGCGCATTAGCACGCCTGACGTGATTCTTGGTATTCTTGCGCAGGGCCGCTATTTGGCCAGGAATGTTAAGGATTTTGGCAGTCTCGAATATTTTTTTTCCACCCCGTGAGCTCTTTGGGTTATGGCTCCATTCATGCCGCGCCGTTGCCCTTGTCGTAAAGCAGAATGAGCTGACGTCATGCATGCGTCATTGCAAGGCACGTAGATGATGGGCCAGAATACTGATCACTGATTGGTCTGAAAACAACGGATGACAGCTGCGGTCTCGCAGTCTCCCTCTGCAGCCCCTTCTTCCCTGTCGTTCACTGTATCTGACGTGCTGAACGTCTTTCTTACATGGGGATCATGCGCCAACGTGCGTGACCTGCGTGACCTCATCCCCACGCAACTCCCGAAGTCCACCTCCACACACCTCAACGGGTGACTGCACTTGGCTACTTCCACCCGGTCGCAAAAAGGCACCCCTTCCCAAAATTACTAAACCATTCCTGCGTTTCCCCTCGAGTTCGCTGTCTCAGGAGTAAACGCCCCGTATTTTTTTTCATTTGCATGTCTTACAGGTGAAGTTGTTCCTTGAAATCCGGGGTGGCAGCTGCCATCAGCAGCTCGTCGTCAGACCTAGCAGCAAGCTGCTAGCTTTTCCTCATCATACAAGATATGCTACACCCGTGTCATTACGTTCTGAAAATGCTTACTAGTATCGGGACGCCCGTTCCAAGCACAATGCGTGAAAATATAACTGCGCTTTGCCTGAAAAAATCTGCTCCTACTAAAATATCATCTGGGGCCAGATTCCGATATTCGCAAATCCGCCCAGAGCGGGGCGTACCCGTGAGTCCGTGACGTCCACATCGGGGCGTCACCAAGAAATGTAAACGCAGAATAGGATGACAAAAATGCAAAATAAAGTAGGAAAAAATAAATGCTGTCGCCAGCTGCCTCATTCCGAGAACAAAAGCTCCAATGCTCTAAACTCATGCCTGAAGCCAGCTGCGGGCGATGGTGCTGAACGCAACGCGAAAGACCCAGCAAACCGGTCGTCACGGGAACAAGAGTTTATCGGTAATTATGCTCATGAAGCGATAATACATGAAGCGATCTTCGCGACGCTGCCAGTGGTACATCAGCATGAAGCGATGAGACTTGGCGGCCGATCAGCGCGTTTCAGCAGCATTGCTCAGTTGTGGCCACTTCTGTGTTCTGTCACCTGGCATTATGAGACAGTAGGCTTGCGGTAGCAGCCCGTTCAGACATCCGACAGCATGAAGGAGAATGAAGAGATGCCCTATACAACAGCCTTTTCTGTTCCACCACTCCTCCCAGGCTTTCACTCAACCATTTAGATCCATGGATATTTATTAAGCGGCGTCGGCAGCTTCGGGGTAACCGCTCTCAGCTCACCGCCCAAAGCCACCGCGCAGCACGTCGCGTCTAATTTTCTCCATATGCGGCGATTCCGCACTTGTGAGATCGAAGCCGATCAGCGTCACGGAGAGAGGAACTGGCGGAAAAACGGCTGGCTATCGGCTGCCTATCGTAACCTCAACGCATCAGTGGCGTTGTAAAGCTTAACCTCAATGTGTCCCCTTCAGTGGTGTACCGCGTGGGGGGGAACGGTGTAGTGCGCGCAGGAGGTTGGACTAAACAAGTGGGGCTTTACACAGCGAGTGCTGGCTGCGAAAACGCATGCTTAGCACGGCAATCCGTTATAGATTTTAGGAATCGAGGTTTATCAAATTAACGCTATCCTTGGTTACGTTTGCAAGCGGCCGCACACGAAACGTACACGACTTCGAACGCTCCGAACACGTATAGTATCTTATTGTCAAAAGCTTGAAATGCGAAAGCAAAATAGAGATATTCACTATTTGAGGACATACACCTGATTAGCATGCCTTGAGATACTCAACCTTTGCTTTGTGAACATTCAATATGAAGTGCGCCTGCATGCAGACTTCACAAAAACTTTATAAAGCACGACACGTATCCAGTGTGTACAGTGGCAGGTACACTATTTTATTTGAAAAAAAGCTCTCAAGAATGCTAGTCGCTTTTCAATGTTTGGAAAGGCCCTCAATCTCATTAATTCTCTCTGACATGAGCACATAGCTCTTACCAAAAGCATATAGGCAGCTACACTGCTCGTGTGATGCAAGTACATATCAAAATGAGAGGTGAAACGAAGTTTGTCATACACAGCCCTACATTCCTTTGCTGGATAAAAACTGCAATGTATCTACAGCAGCGCCAAGCTGCTCCTTTCAATGCAGCAAGACTCCTCGTAAAAGGGAAAGGTTTAATTTCAGGAAAGGTGAAGTCGAATGGAAGAAATGTATTCACATATGCTACTCAAGATTGGGGAAGGAGAGGAACATAGACTCAGAGAGTAAAGATGGAAGGTGAAGACATTTTACAATGGCTTTAATTTTTACTGCTCAAACAAACCGCTCATGTGTGCAGAAGTGTTCAAGAAAAGTTCTGTTTTCATGGTCATGGTTGTGGTGAGCAAAAAAGGAAAAAAAACTTTTCAGGGATGAACAAGAAAAAAACATCTGAGACCCCTGTGGTAACCTGCATTAGAGGAATGCGAAAGCATGGACGCCTCCTCGCCAATCTTCCATCAATTTCCCATTTTGAGTTTTAAAATTTGGCTCCACACTTCGGTTTCAACTTTCGTGCCACGCTTGGCTTCGCTCACACTTTTGGTTTTTCAAATTCAGTGCCACACTTGGCTCCGCCCACTTCAGGTGCAACATTAAAAATTGGCTAGCGTGGCTCGCACAAGGAGATGAATTTTTTTGACTGAGCTGCATTCTATGAACAAAAAGTGGAGAAGCCAACAGTAGCTTTGTTAAACTGTAAAATGGCAACATGTTCATCATCGATGGCCCAATCATACTAAGATTGTAGAGGGTAAGCAGGTTGCCTGCAGTTTTCCTTAAATCACCAAAAAGCATCAACAACTTCCATAGAGCAAAGTGCAAAAGGCAGAGTCAATGAAAGTATGATATAACACAGTGCCACTGGGCGTACAGGTCGACAGTGAAATTGTGTCACAAGTATACAAGGTTGAGAGCCCAGGTAAAAAAAAAGATCTCATTTCAAGTTTGATTACTGCAGTGGAAATCATATCCTTCCAGCTGGAAACCATTCAATTCCAGCTGCAAAATGTCTTTTGCGGCTTAATTAATGACACATAAATTATGTACAACCGGATAATTTATACTTTCAGTTAGCTTCAGCTGAATTAATGAAGAATTTGTCGGTTTCCATCTGGCGTACCCATTCCGACTAGAAAAGCTATGAATGGTTTGCCTGCCAACACTCTGTTTAAGTCTTGCATTTTCATCAGGAATTTAATGACCATGAAACAATTGCCTGACCTTTCACCCAAGAAAAATAGTTCTTTGATGTGCAACTACATGCAGCACGAGAAAAAGCAGTCTAAATCAAGCACAGAGGCAACCAAACGCCACGAGGCAAAGAATCTTGCGATCTTATCGCACAAAGAGCGCCACACAAAATGTGTTCCACCCTGAAGAAGAGATGTAAATGAGTACAGACGTAGTGGCCATGCTGTACGCTGGGCACGTTGTGGACTGAACGCTCTCCACAAGCACCAAAGCAAAGAGAAAAGCAGTGGTGAAAGCATGTTCAGTCAATACCATGGTGCTAGAAAGAAAACATTTTGGTGCCATCCTGTTTTTCACTGAACTGAAGCACCAAATAAAATGTGCGGTGTGTATAAGCAGAACACATGAGGAGGCGCCAAACCAAGGAATGGCATTTCTTCACCATCACAAAAGCTTGTGTTGAAGCACACACTTAGCAAGTTGGCAGACGGTAGGCGGGAAGTGTGCCAACACTTTGCACACTTCCCTACTCACGAAAAATTGCTGCACCAGGGAAACCTCATCTCTGTTGTGATGCATACCACTAATAAATTGAAAGCCAGAAATATGGTCCTGTTTATAAAAGAGCACCAAAGTGATGACTTCACCAGCTTCCTTGCAGTATGCTATCAAACTTGAAGCAGAGAAATTGTACACTGATTGCTTGGACAATAGCTACACGAGAAAACAACTGAGTGAGATTCCCACACGCAGTTACTGTCTATCAGGCAAAATACAATAAGTACTATGTCCTGCTCCATGTTGTAGATGTTGGTGTTCCTGCTATTATAACAACTCTCCGGTGGTGTCATGGTCCTGCAGCTGAGTGTGGATGAATATGTTGTGTTGCACAATGCAAACTGTGCAGATCTTCGAAGAGAACCCTTGAGCATGTCGTAAAGCACTCGACACCCTTGCAGACATGCCATGTAGTCGTTCAGGAACCTGGTATAGCCACCCACCTAGGTAGCCATTCCTGCCGAGAGGTGATTGAAGACAAATCTGGCATCAGGGCTCTGAACACATGAGACCCATGGTGAGACCGGTGCGCCACATCTGCACAAGGTGCATACATCACCTGGATGTTAACCCTGTGCACTGAAACGTTTGAACGGGCTAGACATTGGGCTCCCAAGTATGTTAAATTGTTGAAGCTGCAAGTTAAACTACAGTCTAGTTTTACATAAAAATGTAAAATGTAATGCCCTCTGCAAAACCAATCATTAGTACCGAAACAAACTGTTTCCCTAACTGCTACAAACTACAGTCTAGTTTTACATAAAAATGTAAAATGTAATGCCCTCTGCAAAACCAATCATTAGTACCGAAGCGAACTGTTTCCCTAACTGCTACAGGTACCTGATGGCAGATTTCCCAAAAATGGGCAAAAAAAATTATTCGTCTTTATATACTTCAAAGGAAACCACAACACAATGCATTGCAGGGAAGGGCACAAGCTCAATTATTTATGACTACCTTGAGTTTTGCACCAATCAAAATGAGGCTGCCGTGACATTGTGGTCAGCAAGAGAAATCCAAAGCCACCGAACACATATGACCCACACCTATCTCTACTCTCATCAGAAAATTATAGACAAGATTCATTTACACTATTTTGATATGCAGGCTCTGTTTACTTTGTCCTTCTTTGCTCAATAAGCCATATATAAATGCAATCAGATATCACTAGCCATATGCAATCTTACTCCAGGTGAACACATTATCCCCTCATCACTGTCACAGAACACTATGCATGTGCTCACCAGTTTCATGATTTTTATGCGGGCAGTACAGGAGAATGAAGAGATATTCCACAGATGGATGAATTCCACTCATACTTATGTGCTGGAACCTTCGCCGGCATGTACAGCACACCTTTAAAAAGAAATGCACAAGACTCATATATTTGTTTTCGCGTGCCCTTACACAAAGTTTTTCTCCCTTCTGCGGTCATTTCTACGTGACTGCTATCAACACTGCTATGAAAATTTCAACTTGAGCAGCGCAATTTTATGCGATTTATTATTAATGCTTAAGTCCGGTTATAGTAATTTTTTTAAGCTGTCACGCAATTTTTTTTGCACACTTAAGGAAACGACTTCTCCCAGCTGATTTCACCTATGCTTTCTATCACATACGCCGACACCAAACACCAACAAATCGTCCAACGCACTAGCATGCTAGGCTTTGTCTTCTCAATTTGGCGCTGCGCGCAATAACTGAAAAACAGTATGGTGCACGAAGCAACGCGAAATCCCGAAAAGAAATTTTGGATTCGAAGCATGCGTCCTGCACACTCATTTCCAGCCTGCATGCAAAAGGAATGAGGATGAGACTGCACAAATTATTTCCTTACCTCAATGATGCTAGAGACGATGTCACGTTGTACCTTTCCCGGCAGGCGTTCGCGCTGTCTTGCTGACACCGCTGTGATCAAATAGTGCGCCAGTGCACACGGATGTCTCGTCGAGAAGGCCTACACATTCCTGGAGTTTGTTGCTCGGCAGCGCGAACATCTGTCGTGTCATCCACTCATCACGCGCGCAAAGCCCATCCGTTCAACGACGTTCACGACTGGCGACCGCACTTTACAGCTCGACAGTTAGGCACTGCTCACTGCAATGCATCCTTGCATAGCCACCACACCATACGTCTCGTCAGGTCACACACGAGCTGTCTAGTCAGAGACAACTCGACAGCACCGTGGTGCTCGCGAAAGTGGATCACCTCTCGCAGTTCTCGGGTTTAAATAGAGGACGAATAAATGCAACGAGCAGCAGAACTCATCAAAGCGCACAGCCGGCTGGCGCCGCCATTGCCACCCTACATTAACCGCACAGACCGATGATTCATCAGTGCGAGCGAAGGGTTTGCAACGGGAGAGCAGTTAGCGGCCCAATGCGGCTGTACATTTAACCTCTCGCTATTAATGCTCTTAAACGCTGCTAATTTCAGATGTGCCCTTATGACGCCGTTTCATTGCACACACTTTTATGAGCTGAGTATTGGCTTCAAATAAATACCTCTTAAACTGCGGCGACATAATGCCGAATAAACCAGCGTTTCATTCACTCATTCGGGTACCTTGCATCAGGGCGATATTATGGCGGTGAATAAACATAATAATAAAAATAATAATTGGTTTTGAAGGAAAGCAGATGGCGCAGTATCTGTCTCATCATCGTTGGACACCTGAACCGCGCCGTAAAGTAAGGGATAAAGGAGGGAGTGAAAGAAGAAAGGAAGGAAGATGTGCCCTAGTTGAGGGCTTCGGAATAAATTCGACCACCTAGGGATCTTTAACGTGCACTGACATCGCACAGCACACGGGCCCCTTAGCGTTTTGCCTCCATAAAAACGCAGCCGGCGCGGTCGGGTTCGAAGGCGGCGAATTCGAAGTCCTCGGTTTCGAACTCGACCGCGGCGGCTGCGTTTTGGTTGAGGCGAAACGCTAAGGCGCCCGTGTGCTGAGCGATGTCAGTGCAAGTTAAAGATCCCCAGGTGGTCGAAATTATTCCGGAGCCCTCCACTGCGGCACCTCTTCCTTTCTTCTCGCACTTCACCTTTATCCCTTCCCTTACGGAGCGACTCAGGTGTCAGCTGGTATGCGAGACAGAGAATGTGCCATTTCCTTTCCCCAAAAACCAATTTTCATTTTAGCCTTTTTTGCCAATGGCGACCCATTGTATATATGGTGACACGTGATGTTTACATCACTCCATAATACGTGCGTATCACGTATTTCACGTGACATTGTTGCAGCAATCAGATTTAAGGAAGCGCCTACTTCTAGTTCGCAGCTGTTTTCTCCAAATTGGCAAGTCGAGAGCATCTATTCTCGCACGTACCACCTGTAGATTCTTTTGCTCATCACAATCATACATAATTTCCGGGCACCAAGAACAGCGCTCCTAAAAATCTATTTTCGACGCCACGTCAAATTGACGTCGACGGGAAAAGAGCGTCTGTAACTGCAGAAAGTGACGCACACAATGAGGCTAACTGACGCCTCTGAGAGCCAATCAGAGAGGAAACATGGCGCCGAAAGGCGAATGTGAATATCGAGAATCGGGCCCCTGGATACTTGTGAACTAGAGCTGGTGGGACCAGCATGACGCCCGGCTGAACCTTAACACGCGCCCTGACCGAAGGCATTGAACACAGGGTTCCAAGCAGCCTAGAGAAAAATCCCGCAAGTGCATCAAAGCCGCTCGGCAGAGTAGAAGGCTTAGAAGCAAACTCACCCTGCCGGTTGCGGGGAACGGCTGACGGCTGTGGCCGGCTGCGTGTATTTCTGCGTAGGCGCTTCTCGGAGCTTAAGCACCTCTTCGACTTTGCCACGGAGGTGGTGGTGGTCACCAGCGGCTTGTCCTCCGATGGTGCTGCGTGGCCCCGAGGCGACGAAGCACTTGGAAAGCTCGAAGTCCGGTGGCTGCCCCGATGGCCGCGTGGCACAGGTTGCGATGTTTCGGCAGCTCTCACGGCAGCTGGCAGCTCCTTGGCCAAGATCGTTCTGCATCGCGAGCTGGAGTCTACAACCAATCTGATGGGTCTGAGCAGCCGACTTGTCGGGAGGGACGGTGTGTACGCACATAGCTTGGGGGTGCCTCATGGTGAAACGGCTCTAAAGAAAAGATGGCGTGCGTTCGATGTCTCGTGCAGCTCGAGCATAGAGAGCTAGAGCAGCCGACTCGAGATGATGATTTTGATGATGATATTTTCGGTATTAATGGCAAATACCCACGGCGGCGTATTGTAGTTGTTGTTACCCTTTTACAAGGACACATGCCCACATAGGGGGATTGGCCAAGAATTGGGGGCACGGAGAGTTTTTCAGATAAATATTTCCTGTGCGAAAATAAAATGAATGCTGAGGAAGGAAGAAGTAAACAAAAAGGAACAGCGAAATGAAACTGGAAATACATAAGGCACGCAGGAGGTCGAGACTGATGTTTATTGCCAAATGGTTAAATGTAATGATAATTGTAAAAATAAAAATAATATTGTAAAAATATATTATTACCAAGGTAGCGTATTTAATTCCATTAAAAATTGTCTGTGGTTTAGCTCTGGTTAACCCTAGTCGAATTGCGAAAGCTTCGTTTCCTCGGCACGTCGTCTACGCAGCGTCCCATTCCGACGCTCTCGAGAATTCAAAGCGGTCTCTTCCGCAGTTGAAGAGTAACTAAGGGAGGTGTCACTTCTAGCCGCATCTGCGTTACGACGCTTCTCGAGTCTTGCGGCGCGTTCTTCTGGCGTCTCTTGAGCGCATTGTCTCTTGCTCGCTTCGTTCTGTCATTGTTGCCTCTTTCGCGCTCTCCATAACGACTACAATATGCACGCCGTTTAGCTAAACGTTGTTCCCGCTCTTGATCTGTTTATTCCGCACGCCGCCACTTCTTAGCTGAAGCACATCGTTGCAGCTTCACCTTATACACATCATCCGACATACCGTGGAGGATTCGCTGGGATGATCGCGACGAGCCGAGTTGGGGGAAGAGAGAGAGAATAAACTTTATTTTGCTCTAGTTTTGTTCATCTGCGGTGTCAGATTACTTGGGTCATCTTCTCTTGCACAGGGTCGTCTGCCCTTATTCCAGGGCTCCGTTGGATGCCGCCGCCAGCTTGGCCCGCTGGATTAGACCAATTTGGTCGCACCGGCGGTGGCTGTAGAGCAATCCCTCCCACTGCTCCGCACTAGGGTTTGGTATGGCTGGGACCACGGGTATTTTCGGGCATTCCCACGAAATATGATATAGCGTGGGCATTTCGTTACACCATGGACATGTAACTTTATATTGTATAGGTTGAATTTTGCTTAGTATATGCAGGTTACGGTAGGTGCCCGTTTGCAGCTGCCTCCAAGCTACAGCCTCTTCCCTGCTAAGTGATTTGTGTGGGGGGGTAGCGTCTTCTGACCCCCTTAAAATAATCTAAAATCGCCGTATATCCCTGAGGGATAGGTACGAAAACCTCGGGGCCGCCTACGCGGGAAGCTCGACTTTTCGTATGCTCTCGAGCTACCCTGCCGGCCTCTTGGTTGCCTGCCGCTCCTTCGTGAACTGGCGTCCATACTATCGTATGCAAACGTGGTCTTCCTTGCTTATCCTTTTGGGGTGCGCTGCAAGAGCGCATTATGCGGAGCGCGCTGCGGCTGATTCTGCCGTTCATATAGTTTCGGCAGGCTGCTTGCGAGTCTGATATGATCGTTAAAGAATGCTTGGACCGGTAGCCCTCCGCTGCCGCTAGAGCTACGGCCGCCTCTTCGGCCTCGACTACCGTGTAGTCGTTTAGAGATTCGCTAGTGATCTCGCGTAGGTCCGAGCCTATCACCGTCTCCACCATGTTGTAATTGTCTTGTCCTGGAATTTTGGCGTATCTGGCTGCGTCCACATACACAATTGTGTACCTCAGGGCTAGTTTTGTTTGTATATAGGTGATATAGGTGGCTCTGGCCGCTCTGCGTGCAGTGTGCAGATAATAATAATAATAATTGGTTTTTGGGGGAAAGGAAATGGCGCAGTATCTGTCTCATATATCGTTGGACACCTGAAACGCGCCGTAAGGGAAGGGAGAAAGGAGGGAGTGAAAGAAGAAAGGAATGAGAGGTGCCGTAGTGGAGGGCTCCGGAATAATTTCGACCGCCTGGGGATCTTTAACGTGCACTGACATCGCACAGCACACGGGCGCCTTAGCGTTTTTCCTCCATAAAAACGCAGCCGCCGCGGTCGGGTTCGAACCCGGGAACTCCGAATCAGTAGTCGAGCGCCCTAACCACTGAGCCACCGCGGCGGGGCAGATTTGTGTCCATAATTTTTGGCAGTAGAGCCACCTTTATTATTTGTCTGTGTTCGTCGGGTATTGTGTCTGTTCTTTGAATTTCTACTAGCGCTCCTTCACAACCCAGTTTTCTTAATACTTCCCTCCCCGTTGGTGTAAGCAATAAACGTTGTAGCTGGGTTACAAGCTGAGCTCTTTTGAGCTCGTCTAGCGTGTTTAGGACTCCTAGGGCCATCAACATTTCGGTCGGTGTGCTGTTTGGTAATTGTAGGGCAGCTTTGTAGGCGCGACGTAGGATTGCTTCTGCTTGTTGTGTTTCTCCTTGGGTAAGGTTTAAGTAGGGGAGACTATAGGTCATCCTGCTCACCCTAGGCTCCTTACGAGTTTAAGCGTGTCTTCCTCGCGCATGCCGTACCGTCTCTGCGAGACCCGCTTAATCATGCGAGCAACCTGCAGCGTCGATGCTTTTAGTAGGAAGAGAGTGTGAGTACAGCGCTGGTTCGATTGTATCCACACTCCTAAGATTCTAATCATGGCTTTCTCTGGGATCGGTTTGCCTTCGAGGTAGATTTCGAGTTTTAGCTCCTCGTCGTCTGGCGGAACCATGCGATTCTGTTTGACTGCCAGGCGCGGAGAATTTCCGATTTTTCTGTCGAGCACGCGAGGCTTCTGGCCTTGACATAGTTTTCTACTCATGTCGCGGCTTCCTGAAGTTTCTCTTCCTTTTCCTCTAGCGACAGTACATGGCGTGGTGTATGTCGTTGATTGTTTATAATTGTTTAGCTAACCCAATCATCGCTACGTTAAAGAGCGTGGAAGAGATGACTGAGCCCTGGGGTGTTCCTTTGTTTGGGGTGGAGAATTTATCCGATCTAAGTTCTCCTAGTCCAATCGTACCTGTTCTGCCTAAAAGAAACGCTTTAACATAGCCATGGATCCTCCTCCCGCAGTTTAGGTCGTCTAGACCCGTAAGGATGGCGTCGTGGGTGACATTGTCTTAAGCTCCCTTTATGTCAAGTGTCATTATAACGTGTTCCCCTTTGTAAGGTACTCCTAAGAGTAGTTCTTTGATTTGGAGAAGTATATCATGGGTGGATAGTGTGGCTCGGAAACAAACCTGAGAGTGGGGTACAGCTCATTATCTTCCATATTCTGTTGTAGCCTGCGCGTTACCACTCTCTCGTATAGTTTGCCTAAGCACGAGGGGAGCGATATTGGTCTTAGATTTTCAATCTGTAGCTTTTTGCCCGGTTTAGGAATCATGACTACCTAGGCATGTTTCCATTCCGCCGGTACAGTTTCCGCTTCCCAATGTGTATTGAGAAATTCGGTTAGTTCCTCTACCAGGGTGTCGCTAAGGTTGCGGATGAGCGCGTTTGTAACTTTGTCCGCGTCTGTGGCGGTATTTTTAGTCGTGCACTGCATAGCCGCTTAGACTTCCCCCCTCGTAATGGGTCTGTCTATATATAGATCGTTATTTTCTTTGCCCCTGTACCCGTCCGTGTAGGCTGCCGGGTTTGAGTCCCCGTAGCATTTAAGGCGAACCTTCTCGAGGAGCTCCGCACCCGCTACTTTGTATTGACGGACCAGATGGTATATGGCCTTATTATTTTCCGATTTAGTTTTGGTTGGGTCTATGAGCGCCTTGAGAATACGCCAAGTTCTCGCTGTGCTCAGGGTCCCGTTAAGTGAATCGCTAAATTGCTGCGAATTTTGCCTCGCCAGTAGGGTGGCGTGCTCTTCGGCCTTCGCCGTAATCTCCGCAAATTTGCGTTTAAATTTCTTGTTGTACTTTTGGTACTTCCACCTTTTGGCGAGCCCTCGCCTAGCCTCCCAAAGCCCTAGTAACCTTGTGTCTACTTCGGGTGTTTGGGTCGTTTACGCTATCTCTTTGGTGAAATGGTTCTGTTTTCCTTTTAACACTTTAGTCCAATCCTCGATCGATTGTATCCCCTTTTATTCTAGTTTGTCGCATGCCTTTCGGAAGGCGTCCCACTCAGTAATTTTCGCGGTTCCTAATTGACGTTTAAGTCTTTCGGAAGAGATTTGCGTTTTTATGTTGTAATGATCGCTACCTAGATTCTCCATTAGGTTTTCCCATTGCGCCAGCTCCGTGCCGCGAGTAAAAGTGAGGTCGGAGCTCGTGTGGTTATTGACGCTGTTGCCTGTTCTATTCGCGGAGTCTGGGTCTGTGAGGAGCTCGCATTCGGTAATTTCGGAGGCCTCCGCGATTGCCTTCCCCTTGGCTTCGGTAGTCCTGTATCCCGAGATCTCGTTCCTAGCATTAGTCTTAAAATTAAAATTATTAGGGCGTTGTCCTTTGCTAGTTTTCGCGCGCCCTGAAACAGTTCCTTAAATTTTGATTTCCTTTTGTTTCCGAGGTTTATACGCATTCACTATGAAAATGCTGCCGCGTTTGCTCTTCTTTTTAGGTATAATTTCGACTATTACGTGTTCTACGTCCGTTTCCTCGATTCTGTCGTGGCTGATGGCCACCAACAATTTACTGACCAGGGTGGCCGTCCTGCCCTGTTCGATCGGCTCGTAGCACGTGTAACCTGATAGTGGGGGGTTGCGCCAGTCTCCTGAAGCGCTATAACGTCCGGTGGGGTGTCGTTTGTGTATATGTATTGTTGCAGTAGGCCCTGTTTTCTGCGGTAGCCTCTACAGTTCGACTGCCAGATGTTGAAGTATTCTTTTCTTCCTTTAGTCGTTCTGCCGATATTAGTTTTTAGCGGTTGTGTTGCTTTCGGGATCTAGGGCGGCGAGGCTTGGACGGTGAAAGTGTTGGGCCTTTTCCCTTATATTTCTCGAATATTCTTGCTTTCTGATATTACTTCTTATTTCAGCAAACTGTGATTGTGTTTGCTGCATAAAGTGTAACAGAAATTGCATCGTAGCTTGCATTTCTTCCTTGAATTTTGAAAACTCGTCATCTCCCTCCTTTGTCATGGGTGGTGACGGTGTCCTAACAATTTGGGGCTGTGGGTGCGGAGGGCTGCCGATCCTCAGTTCCTGCATTTCCCGTCTAATTGCGGCAATTTGTCTTTAAAGCTCTTCGTTACAGGCTAGCGATTCTTCTAGTTTCCTTCTCAGTTCTGCTTTTTCGGTATCATCCTGTTGTTTAAGAGCGGAGGGATTTTGTTGTTTGCCCGAGTGCGGAGCAGTGTTGGAAGGGCCTGCTCCCCAGCTCACCTTGGTGCCGGGCTTTTTCTTCTTGTTGTTAAAGGGGTTATTGTTGGCCCAGGCCCCCTGTGGTGGTGGTGGTGGTAGTGGCGCCTTAGACCTCGAACGGCTCCTCGAACTGCTCCGTGTTCGACTCCTGGATCTCGAGTGGCTCCGCGACGAGGCGTCTCCCTCCGATGAACCATCTCGGTTTCCTGGTGTCCTTGTTGCGGCGGCGACTCTGCCTGCCGCCGTCGTATCTCGACTTTTATTTAGGCACTCTTGACATTCTCTGGAGCCGGTGACGTGGCCGCCCCCACAGATCATGCACTTTGGAGGGCATTGATGACCTTCGGTCGGGTTTTGCGTCTCGCATTGCTTGCATGCCTTGGCGTCCGGTGTTGGGCAAACATCGCACCGGTGACCATGCTGGCAGCAAACGTGACAGTATTGTTTGGTTGGTTGGTATGAAAAACATCTGAACTCGCCTCCACCGTACATGACGAATTTGGGTACAATTGGTCCCGCACGCAAGGCGTCACCATCCACAGCGCCTGAAGATTGGGAAAAACGACAGCCGTCATCATTTTCAACGGACCATTTGTACCCTAGTTGGGGGGGCGCTTCTCCACAGCTGGCATGACGTCACGTGCAGCGAGCGCCCCTCGCGGCAGCGGCGCGCAGCTGCAGCATGGAGGATTTGCTTGGACGATCGCGACGAGCCGAGTTGGGGCCCCACTTTTCCACAGCTGGTATGACGTCACACATAGGTAAGGCTAAACGTCATTGGTGGATTTTCCGGGACGACGGCCGAAAGCGGAAACCTCGAGCAGTATTGCTTTCGCAATGAAATTTTTGGACGGCGGCAAGAACAGATTTGTGGTTGTACCCAAGTATGGGTACAGCCACAAGTCTGGGTACAGCCCGGCATCGGAGTCAGGCTCAGTTCCTTCCTGCCCGCTGCCCGGCTGCGTTCGGCGTCCAGCAAGGGCCGCAACACCGCAATATATTTAATATAACTTCGGTAATATTTACAAGTATATTATTGATCGTTGTATGCAGAGATATGGAACCAAATCAGGTTCCAAAGAAAGCGCAAGCACTGCAGATATTTTCAGAAAACCAAATCGAAAAATAGGCTTTTGGCGAAGGGAAATGGCGCAATGTGAGACAGGTTTCATTTGTTTTTCTTAAAACGAAATTTATTTTCCTTCCCTTACGGCGCCGTTCGGGTGTCCACCGAGATATGTGAGAGAGGCGTCATTTCCTTCCTTTCAAACCAATAGAAATTTCATTTTCCTTCCCTTAACCGTCGCGGTGGCTGATCCGAAGTACCCGGGTTCGAACCCGACCGCAGCGACCGAGTTTCGATGGAGGCGAAACGCTGAAGGCGCCCGTGTGCTGAGCGACGTCGGTGCACATACGTTAATGATCCCCAGGTAGTCGAAATTATTTACGCGCCGCGGTGGCTCAGTGATTAGCACGCTCGGCTACTGATCCGGAGTACCTGGGTGTAGTCCCGACCGCGGCGGCCGCGTTTCGATTAAGGCGAAGCGCTAAGGCGCCCGTGTGCTTTACAATGTCAGTGCATGGTAAAGATCCCCAGGTGGTCAAATTTATTCCGGAGCCCTCCACTACGGCACATCTTTCTTGTTTTAACGCGATAGCGTTAAGAAGCTCGTGTCGCAGAAAAGCCGGTGTCATCGGCGTCTTTGGCCGTGAGCGAAAAATGGCGCATCTTGGTGGACACCTGAACCGCGTCGTAAGGGAAGGGATTTTCCTTCCCTTACGGCGCGGTACGGGTGTCCAGCGAGAATTGTGAGATAGACGTCCTTTTCTTACCCTAAAAACCAATTTCCATTTCAATTTCGACCCGTCGCGGTTGCTCAGTGGTTAGGGTGCTCGACTACTGATCCGGAGTTCCCTGGTTCGAACCCCACCGCGGCGGATGCGTTTTTATGGAGGCAAAACGCTAAGCCGCCCGTGTGCTGTGCGATGTCAGTGCACGTTAAAGATCCCCAGGTGGTCGATATTATTCCGAAGCCCTCCACTACGGCATCTCATTCTTCCTTTCTTCTTTCACCCCCTCCTTTAACCCTTCCCTTATGGCGCGGTTCAGGTGACCGCCGATATATGAGACATATACTGCGCCATTTCCTTTCAACACAAAAACCAATTATTATTATTTCAATTTCCTTCCCTTACGGCCCGGTTCGGGTGTCCACCGCGATATATGAGACAGGCGTCCTTTCCTTAAATTGTCGGACGGGCCACGCGCGGCGCCGAACGGACGTTATCGTTCCATGGACTCCTTGGCAGCGCTGCACCACGCTGTCGCGCCTCACTCTTAAAGACGAAGCTTAAGCGTCCTCCAAATGTTTCTTCTCTAATTACCTCCTTTATTCCTTTCCTTACAGCGCGGTTCAGGTGTTTTCAATTATGTGAGACAGACTGCGCCATTTCCTTTCCCCAAAAATAAACTTTTCCTTGCGGCCGACTACTGATCCGGCTACTGGTCCGGAGTTCCCAGGTTAATAATAATAATAATTGGTTTGGGGGAAAGGAAATGGCGCAGTATCTCTCTCATATATCGCTGGACACCTGAAACGCGCCGTAAGGAAAGGTATAAGGAATGGAGTGAAAGAAGAAAGGAAGAAGGAGGTGCCGTAGTGGAGGGCTCCAGAATAATTTCGACCACCTGGGGATTTTTAACGTGCACTGACATCGCACAGCACACGGGCGAATTAGCGTTTTTCCTCCATAAAAACGCAGCCGCCGCGGTCCGGTTCGAACCCGGGAACCCCGGATCAGTAGTCGAGCGCCCTAACCACTTAGCCACCGCGGCGGGTCCTTGAAGGGCCGGCCTTCGCCAATACGGTACCAATGTTGGGCAAATTACCTGTGCTGCTTGGGTATGCCCCCTTCCCTTGCTCAAAGCCATCACCGTCTAGAACATTGTCAACGCCAACGCCAATGAACAGTGAACGCCGATGTCTTTCGCTTTGTATATCCTGGATTAGCTGAGCTAATCCACATTACATTTTTCTTCCTTCTTTAACAACCCAATTCAACAACAAACGGCCTTGAGCCTCCCTTAATAAACAGCTTATCCATACATACATTCATTAGAATTGTTGGTCTCAGGTGCCTTTGCTCCTCTTAAACAAAATGATAAAACAAGAGCGACTATTGTCGCCTAAGGGCCGCAAACAATATCAACAGAGGGTGCCCATATCTGAGTGTTAATTCTGTTCAAGGAAGATACTGGCCTCATATCTTCATGCCGTACTGCCGAACGGTCGTAAAAGCACTGGTTGTTCTTAAGCTTTTGCTTCTTGAACTGCACAATATACGTGAGATGTCAGCGCACATCGCATAGCCTTCAATTATTGCGCCCCTTCCGAAATTCTTTTAACCCAATTTTACTTTATCAGAGTAGCCTGAAGGATAAGCTTACTTTCTGCCCGCTTTCGCAACCTTAGTCATCAATGGTTTGATGGCAACGGTCAGGTGTCCACTTAGTGTGCGGCAGTTGTCGCGTTTTTTTCCTTATAAATAATAATAATAATCGGTTTTTTGGGAAAGGAAATGGCGCAGTATCTGTCTCACATATCGTTGGACACCTGAACCGCGCCGTAATGGAAGGGATAAAGAAGAGAGTGTAAGAAGGAAGCAACGAACGCATTCTTTGCCGTTTGAAGGCGGCCGTGCACCTGCACGAGCCTGCGCGGTAGCAAATGAGTAGCTCAAGAGCACTACCAGGATAACAAAAAATATACATTTGTTTCAGGAAAGCAAAAACGCAGTAATTTTCTCACTCGCGCTGTACACTTCATTCGATGTCTTTTTTGTTTCGAGGAAATGAAAGGTGCCGCAACTGTCGTTTATCGGTGGACCCCACAACGGGTACCTGGGGGACGCTCTTCTCTGCGTTTCTACTCGCCGCGATGGCTCAGTGGTTAGCGCGCTCGGCTACTGATCCGGAGTTCCTGGGTTCGAACCCGACCGCGGCGGCTGCGTTTTTATGGGGGAAAAACGCTAAGGCGCCCGTGTGATGTGCGATGTCAGTGCACGTTAAAGATCCCCAGGTGGTATATATTATTACGGAGCCCTCCCCTGCGGCACCTCTTTCTTTCTCCTTTCACTCCCTCTTTTATCCCTTCCCTTACGGCGCGGTTCAGGTGTCCAACAATACATGAGACAGGAAGGTAAGTAGGTAGGTGAAAACTTTATTGATGAGCCTTTTGAATGAGTTAATGTTTGGGATTGCTCTGGCTCTTGATCGCGGGTGGTGGCCAACAGTCCATAACGTGAGGCAACCTGTCCAGCCCTCTCTAACAGCCGCCTTTGTGAGGCGGGTTCGGACCTGGGGACCGCGATTTCCCAATCCTCTTTGTCCGTGTGGTTCCAGCGAGATGGTGGTTGGAAGTCTCGGCGGAGATTAAAATGTGGTCAAAGTTCACTCTCGGAGCCCCACAAAGAGAGCATTCGGGTCTGTATTGGCCTGGGTGGATAAGGGCTAACAAAGCCGGTGAAGGGAATGTCTGAGCCTGGAGTTGTCTCCAGGTAGTTTGTTGTTCTTTCGACAGGTAGATGTGTGTGGGGGGGGGGGGGATAGACGAGCATTTTCTCCCTGTAATATAGGGTTATTTCATGATAGGTGAGGAGCCGGTCCCTAGCGCTACCCCGGTCTACGGTCTGCCCTGCTCGGCTGACGTACACTCGAGCAAGAGAGTGGGCCACTTCGTTGCTGGGGTTGCCTGCGTGGGCTGGGTCCCAAACTTTTTGAAGTGGTCAGGGTTCTGAGGACCAAGAATCGAGAATTTTCCGCGTGATAGAATGAATCTGTCCCGTAGCAAAATTCGTGATTGCTGTTTAGAGTCACTCGGAATGAGTGTTGCAGCGGAGGAGAAAATGACTAGCGCTGTGGCTGCTTCTTCGGCTTCAAGTGAGGTTGTTGTCTTGATCGAACACGAGGCTTGGTGTTTAAGGTTATGCGATGCTACAGTCTTGGCGTAGGCCAAATTTTGGATGTACTCTGCCGCGTCCACATAGACCGCGTCTTGGTAGTTTGCATGAGCTTTATGTAAAGCCTTCGCACGAGCTTCGCGTCTGGCCTGGTTGTGAACTGGGTGTACATATTTCGGAAACGGGTGAACTATGGGTCTGTCCCTGATGTGTGTCTGGATGGCGTGTGTGTTGTTTGGGGGTGGGCGTGGACCTGTGGGTTGAATCTTTAGAGAGCCAAGAATGTGTCTACCTGTATTTGTGCAGGAGTCTGTCACACTGAGCCGTACGATTAGCTTCAGTTATTTCTTGCAGTGTACTGCGTACTCCCATACGTCGGAGATGGTTGGTGGGAGCTCGTTGTGGGAGATTTAAGGCTGACTTGTATGCGTGTCTTATTAGTGCATCTGCTTTCTCCTTTTCCGCCTTTCCGAGGTAGAGGTTGGGAAGAGAGTAAACCATCCGACAAATCACGAAAGCCTGCACCAGCCGCCCCAGGTTATGTTCACGCATGCCTCGGTGCTTGTTGACTATTCTTCTAATCAGTTGGATAGTTTGAGATGTCGTGATTGTAAGTTTGGAGATGGTCTCCGTATTGCGTCCATTGTTTTGTAAGTAGGTGCCTAGGATGCGTATCTTTTCAACCTCTGGCACTGGTAGACCATTGACCTCGACGTGTATGGAGGGGTTTTCTTTCCTGTCGCGGTTCGGGGTCGGGTGGAGTAGCAAGAGTTCAAACTTAGCAGAGGAGCACGCGAGTCCTATAGAGGCTGCGAACTCCACTACCACGTCCGCACCTGCTTGAAGGGTTTCTTCCATGGTCCCAACATTGCCCACGGTGGTCCACAAAGCAACGTCGTTTGCATAGTAGGAGTGGGAGAGGTTTGGGATGCGCTGTAGCTTGCGAGCCGTGGGAATTAGAGTGATATTAAAGAGTAGGGAGATAATACTGACCCCTGGGGTGTCCTCCGGTTGCCCAGAGAGAAGGAGGGGGACTCTATAGGGCCTAGTTTATTTCCGCTGTGCGGTTTCGTAGGAAAGTTGCTATGTAGGTATGTGTTCCAGTCCCGACTCCTAGATTGGATAAGGCATCCAGTATGGCTGTGTGTTGGACATTGTCAAACGCCTTAGTGAGGTCTAAGGCTAGCAGCGCTCGTGTGCGTTTGCAATGTCTGGTATGGAGGATTTCTTCTGAAATTTGAAGCATTGCGTCTTGTGTTGATAGATGGCTTCGGAATCCCAGCATTGTGTGGGGAAAGAGCTCTTTTGTCTGCATGTAATTTTAAAGTCTGTTTAGGATTACGTGCGGAAATAGCTTTCGCAAGCATGAGGTGAGGTAGATTGGCCTGAGATTTAAAAGGTCCAGCGGTTTTCCGGGCTTGGGGATGAAAGTGACCCTGAGGTGGGTCCTCTCGGAAGGAAGAGTGCCTTCCTTCCAGTGCTTGTTGAAATGTTCTGTAAGGGCTTGGATGGAGTTCTCGCCCAAATTTCGGATCGTTTTGTTTGTGATCCTGCCTGCTCCTGGCGCAAACGTGGTGCGAAGTTTGAACATTGCTGCTCTAACCTCCCACGTTGTTATGTCCGCGTCGAGCTCAGGATTTTCTACGCCCAAGTAGGAAGGGAGGGGTAATTTAGGAGTGGTTGTGAGGTACCTGTCTTTGAGATTCTGAATCAGGGTATCATCATTCATACCTATTCTGTGAATGAGGCGCATTACATTACGCTGTTGGGTGCTCTTCGTGTTGTGGGGTTCTAAGAGGCAGATTACAAATTTACATGTTCCATGTATCCCTTAGGCCCAGATTGCCCTCCATGCGGTTTCATAGCTGTCCCCATTGCTGACGGGTCAGTTATGCCGCGTGTGTCTCTATTTCCTTGATCATGGCTGATATCCTTAACTTGAGTGATCTGTTGTCTTTGTTACGAAGCCATCGGTTTTGCAGGCCGGAGTGGGCCTCCCACATGTGGAGGAGTCTGCTTCGACTGCGTCCGATCCCTGATTGCTCGGGATCTCAGATGTGGCTGTAGCGACGTCCTTTGTGAGACCTGCCACCAATCTCGCAAGGTGATTGATTTTGGGTGGGGGCGTCGTTCCGGAGGTTCCAAAACTTGTCCCAGTCTGTGACCTGCACCTTCTTTTTCGTGAAGGGGGTGATTGAGTTTAGCGAGAGTGAGGTTTGAATTATTTAGTGGTCGCTGCCTAGGGAGGTCTGTGTGTGCGACCACTGACACTGTGTGATTTTTTTGTGAGTGTGAGATCGGGGGTGAAGTTGTGTTGCACGCTGTTACCGATGCGAGTATGCTGTTGCGGAACATTGACAAGGGTGACTTCCTCATTCTGAATTAGTGTGCAGAGCTGTGCTCCTTTCCTGCAGTTGAATTTGAACCCCCAGCTGACGTGTCTGGCGTTAAAGTCACCAACCACTATAAGCGGGTGTTTAGCACTGATAAGGAGCGCTTTGCGTATGACAGCGAGGAAGGGCTGCTTTGCCTTTCGGGCTGCTGTATGTGTTGAGGATGTATAGGCTAGTGCTATTTATAGTTATAGGAAGGAGATCTATTAGGTGAAAATCTATGTCTTCAACATCTATGGGGTGATCTGTAGCGGTGTATGCTCTGTGAACTAGGGTTGCTACCCTTTGTGTGGGTTTGTTTATTGGAGTGTGGGGAGTGTAGTTGACTAATTTGACAGGAGCTTCAGTTTCCTGCAGTGCGAAGACTGTGGGGACTTCTGTGTCGGAGAGAGATTGAATGTGGAGTTGCAGATTGCTTCGCTTGGAGCCATATCCTCTGCAATTCCACTGCCACGCTCGAAGTTCTTTCTGGTCTGCTGCCATCATTTACTGGTCTGGAGGCCAATGGGTTGTATTAGATTTATCTGGGGGGAAACACTTGGTCTAATTTAATCTGCACCTGAGCAGCGATGGCGTCGTGGGCGCTTGATATCTGCTCAAGTGTTGTCATTCTGTTGTTCAGTTTGCTGAACCATGTGCTGATGTCTTTGGTCATGACTTCTAATTTCTTTTTCCATTTTCTGTTTAAGGGTAGTGATCGCGTTGATCAGGGTTCCTAACATTGTGACTTCCTGAGTGGAAGTGTCTTCTTTTGCTCTGCGCTTAGCAGGAATGCTTTGGGTGGGTGAGTTCGGTGTGCTAACTACCGAACTGAGAGAGGGGATATCTTGAGAGATTTCAATTTTCTCTGTTGGTGGGATTTTTTGTAGCAGCGATTGAATTTGCTCTCTAAGGCTATCGATTTGTTGACTCTTGAGTTGAATTTGCTCGTTCCGCTGTTCGAGCTGTGCTTTAAGTTGATTATTCTCTCGGACACGAGAAGGAGATCGCGGACCCCAACTGACCTGTTTGTCAGATGTGGACTGTCCGGTCTTTTCTTGATTCTCAGACGTGGGCTGTCAGGTCAGGGGTGATAATGACTCGGACCGGGACCGGGACCGGTGACGGGAGTTGGCGCTTCTGCTCGAGCTTGATCGCTGCCTGCGGCGGGATTCCAGGAGGTTTGCGTTCTTTGTCGTATCTTCTTTGGGTGTAGGCCTTTTGTTGCCCGCTCGGTTGAAACGCTGCTTGCTGCCGTCCTTGGAGCCCGTGAAGTGGGATTCATTGCAGATGATGCATTTGGCTGCGCATGTGGGTTGCCCGACTGGTGGATGAGTCTCTCCACAGCGCTGGCAGAGATTTTGCTTGGGTTTGACACAGACGTCTCTTCTGTTACCGGCTTGCCGGTAGATGATGCATGCCTCGACTTTCGCCAGGAAGAGATGGCACTTATATACGGTTCCGTAAAAACGTAGTTGATTAGGAACCGACTTTGTGTTGACGAAAGTGACGAGTATGGACTTAGTCTTGTCCAACTGTCTTGTGTCTGTAAAGTCATACGAACAACTTTAGTTGAAAGTCTAGTTCTTGAACTATCTTTTCAGGCGTCTGGTCGTAGATAGCGTTGTAGAGAACGCCTCGGATGGCGTTGTCTGGTTGGGCGATGTAGGCCTTTAATGAGTAGGTCATGTTGGGGATTTGCAGAGACTGTAACCTAACGTAGCGTTCCGCTCTGTTCTCTGATGGGGTGCTGATTGTGAAGGAGTTGTTTCGAGGATTTATGCGTATGGCGTCTTGTTGACGTACTGCCTCTATAGGGAGTTTCAGGGCGGCGCATACCAGGGATGGGATGTTGCCTCCATTGTGTTTTCGGAGATCTAGGCCGTCGCTCGGGCGGTAGATGATTTTCAGCCTGACGCTCTATATTTGGTGGAGAAGACTTGCATTGCTTGGGCTGGGCCGGTGTGGCGGGTCCGTCCGGTGGCTTGAGAGGCGAGCTCGAGGTGGCGGGCTCGTGGAGCGGTGCTGGGTGCGCCAGTTTAAGGGATGTGAGGGCAGAGCCTCAATAAACAAACTCAGCCTGCGCCTTGCCTCCATCACGAAGGAAGCTCAGCAATATTCCATCCAACTTGCCCACAAAATTGGGTACAGTTCTGTGCCGCCTGGAAACGAACCCCCAGTACTGCTCAAACCTGGTCCCATTTGGACCCAAGATATTAAAATATTTTTGGAAATATGGCGGAGGGCTTGAAGCTTACTTCGCCTCCGCCACAGGTTGGCCCCGTATTGCACTGCCTCCGGGATCGGCCTGGGACATATAGCGCGCGTCTTTTCTATCCCATCTTTCAACTCTCCTACTTTCAGCACGTAGTAGCAATTGTGGCTCAGCTTGAGCCAATGGGCAGGCCTGTGCACTTTACTTTTCATTCTTCCTGACAACAACAGCAAGCAAGCAAGCAAGCCTGGTCTATTCTCCGCAGTCTCATTGAACCCGACAAAGCCAAATCGGCCACAAATCGTACACTCTAAACAATAGCTCAACAATTCCATGGGACCGACAAGGAACTCACGGACGCTTTGCGGTCGCGTTACATTGATGGCATTCCAATACCACCTTGTCCAAACACCTACAACGGCCTTCCGAACACCACGCTTGATGCCCCAATAACCATAGCAGAGGTACAACCCGCAGCCCGTGCATCGCAGCGCAACACAGCTCCTGGAGCGGATAAAATCACAAATGCTATTATTCGTAATCTCAGTCATCCGCATATCCAAGCCATCACTGACTACTTCAATGATAAACTCTGGCAGAAGGGATTGGCGTCAGGATTGGCGTCATGCCGAAATTATCGCCATTTCCAAGCCCGGCAAGCGGCTGTCACTTGATTCCATCCGGCCCATCTCCCTAACATCATGTTTAGAAAAACTTTATGAACGGGTCATCCACACTCGCCTCCAAAATTATATTGAAGACAATGATCTCTTCCCCCCTACTATGGTTGAACTCAGGCTATGGCTTGCGGCTCAAGACGTCTTCCTGCTCTTGCGAGAAGTGCTTACCAAGATCCCCAGAGGTCAAAAACATGTCACCTTGGCCGAAGATTTAAAGAGCGCCTTCGACAACATATCCCACGAGGCTATCACTTCAAGCCATAAATGACCTTAACTGCGGAGAAAATGTCTTTGCTTACGTGCGTGCGTTCCTCACGGGCCGCACGGCTACGATAGGCATCAGTCAAACCCGCTCCGAGGTCAAAGATATGCCACACAAAGGCACACCTCAGGGAGATATTATTTCTCCCCTGTTATTCAACATTGCTACGGTCAGGCTGTCGAGTGCACTACAAGCACTTCTAAATGTAGTGTTTATCATATACGCGGATGATATTTATTTATTTATTTGGTCATACTGTTAACCCTTCATGAGGGTCGTTACAGGGAGGGGACAAAAACAAATACATTTCATAAGCACTTCAGTAAGCAATCATGAATCAGAATTCAAACTTTGTACTCCATTTCTCAAAACCATATCGACACCTAGCTCAATTTGTTGCACGTTCGCACTCTCAACAACATCACTTGGCAGTTTGTTCCATAATTCTGGCGGAGTGGCTGGTGGTCTATACACAGTCCCTAATATGTACCACATGTCTGCACAGCTGATCTTGCACTAAACCGTTTCAGGGAGACTGCAATCAAAAGCGACTGCGTTTATAGTGCTTTTCACAACTATAGCCACGCCACCACCTCTAGAATCCCTGTCGGATCTAAACACCTTGTAGTCAGGAGGAAAAATACTACTGTCACTAATTGCACTATGTAACCATGTCTCAGTCAACATCAATACATCAGGGTTTTGAGAAATTAGAAGATACTCTAAATCACTTACTTTATTTGCGATACTGCGGGCGTTTACAAGTAGAATTCTGAGCTATGACCGAGAAGAATCGCTATCCGTGTCAGAAGCCTTCTCTGAAGTTTTCAACTCAATCAATGCCTGGCTAGCAGTTTTCCCCTCTTTTTGAATCGAAGAACCTTATCTTCCTCCGTACGGAACAGACACCGTTCATTTCATTCACGATCGCAGACGTAGATATGATTGTTGATCTTAAGCTTGTCATGTACCAGTTTTACCTTGTTGCCGTTTGCTCGTTCCTTTTCACTGCTTTGCCATAGTTGTTTTCGTACTTCTGCAGTTTCCTTAGCGTAGTCTTGACTTATGCTTATCGAGCTGCCTTTCAGCTTGCCACAGTTTTGCATCACAGACTGTTTTTCCCGCGAATCATAAAAATGCATGATTACCGGCCGATTACTACCGTCTTTTTTCTTGCCAATACGATGAATTTTGTCGATCGAGTTCACTTGTACTCCCAAGGTTCCTTTGAATACATTCTCAATAACAGCTTGTTTCAGGTCGCTGTCTGATTCACCCTTGTCCTCATCGGTACCAAAAACCAAAAGGTTATTGGATCGGCTTCTATTTTCATATTCTACCGACTTATCCGCCTGATGACGAACAAGGGATTCTAGGCTTTGTACTCGCTTGTTGAATTCTGCAATCACGGCAAGTGTAGCGGTCATTTTTTCGCATTTCTCTTTCATTTCGGTCATTGCAGCTTTTAATGCATCCATTTTAGCATCTGATGAAGCCTGATTATCAATGATTAATTGCAACATTTCTGCGGCTTTGGGCCCAGGAGTTTCTTCAACATCTCTTGAAACCAACAGTGTCAACACCAGAGACCAAGAGTCAACCAAAAAATTCAGGTAGCTGCGAGGGCACGGCAGGGCTAACAAAAAGCGGTTATCGCTTCTAAAAGTAGTAGCATTAGGCAAATAACGAACCTGCAACAGCAGTAACGTCCGCTTAGATATGTTGTCGCTAGGCCAGGTGTCGTGCCCTCTGAAGCCTCCCTCGCTGTGTGGCTCCTTTTGTAGCCGGTCCACTAATGACGTCACTGTCGTCGACGAAAGACGATCCACGAGCCGGATGCCATCAATCCCACACTCTTGATAAGGCGTAAAGAAAAGCGGTGCCTCGTCCGGACTGCAAACCGATGTAGCGTTCACGAAAATCCATGGCAAAACCTGCAACAGCAGTAACGTCCGCTTAGACATGTCGCTAGGCCAGGTGCCGTGCCCTCTCTTTGTGGCCCATATAACTATATGGGCCACAAAGGATTTTCTAGGCCAACACGAAAGCACCTTACAATCAGCAGCCCGGATCGTCGAGGACTTCGCCTCTCAAAGCGGCCTCCACTGCGCCCCGGAGAAATCGGATGTCACACGAGTATATGGCCCGAGATACGTCTCTCCAGGTCCCATCAACCTCACGATCGAGGGTCAAGCCATCAGGGAAGTTAACCTGATCCGCATTCTTGGCCTTCGCATACAAATCAACCTCCATGTTACCCACACCATCCAGACTCTCAAAGCCACCACAAACCAGATAGCTCGAATGATCAGCCGCATTAGCAAGCATCACCAAGGAATGCGAGAAGACACTCTTCGGCTGGTGGAAACACTGGTACTTAGCCGAATCACATACGAACTACCCTTTCACACGCTAACAAAGAGAGAGGAGCAGCAAGTTGACATCATCATAAGGAGGGTATACAAGACGGCCCTTCACCTTCCTAAAAACACCTCGGCGAAGCGTCTGACCGCACTAGGAATCTTCAGTACATTTACGGAACTAACAACCCATCCGTGCATCTCTGACACTAAGATTTCAGACCACCCAAGCTGGACGAGCTATCCTCTGCCGAGTAGGCACAGCTGCGGACATCCGCGCACTAGATGCTCAATCCTCTCTATAAAAACAACGCAGGAAATACATCAGCGTGGCCCCGAGCCCGAAACATATGCTTAAAGACGTTCACACAGGCAGACGACGAGCGCGATTATCCTACCTACGCCGACTCCTAGCCGATTCCCCGAACGTGGTTTACGTTGACGCCGCAGCATACCTTGACCATAAAAAGTACGCAGTGGCGGCAGTGGACCACCGCTTCTCCACTCTTTCACTGCTTCAGTGAGAGCCGAAACCCCAGCGGCCGCGGAGACCACCGCCGTGGCCTTTGCCATTAGGCATTACGAGTCGCAAGGTCAAAGCGCTCATGTGATAACAGACTCGCAACACGCGTGTCGAAACTTCCTGAGAGGCCAAGTTTCCAAGCACGTCAGTCGGCTCATGGGCACTCAACCCCTCACCAAGCACCACCAAATCGCCTGGACCACAGGCCACGAGGGTCTGGCAGGAAATGAGAGGGCACATGCTCTAGCTCGAGGCATCTTCAACCGAGCGGAGCCACAAACCGTGCCCGCTTTTACCCATCTACCTTCTAGGTAAAGTTTTTGCTTCAAAATCTGCACAATTTCAGTGAGATCTCAGCGCACACCGTATAGCCTTCAATTATTGCGCACTATTCCGAAATTATTTTAACCCAATTTTATTTAATCACATTTGCCTGACGGATAAGCTTCACTTCTGTCTGCCTGAAGGGAGCAGCGTAAGCTGCCTGCTCGCTTCATAGCTCCGGCCTGGCGTCCACCTAGAGTTTGACACTTGTTGCGCGTTGCTATGCCTTTAAACGAACGCAGTTTGTCGTCTGAAGGCGGCCGGTGCAAATGCCGGCACGTTAACTACGCAATAGGGCAATATCGTGGCCAACAAAAATATATATTGTTTGTAGGAAAAGAATAAGGCACTAACTCTCTCACTAGTGCTGGACATCGCACTAGTGTCTTTTTCTTTTTTTTAAGAAAGGAAACGTGCAGTAACTGCCTCATTTCTCGGTGGATACATCGACCCCACCGTGAGAGAAGGGAAGAAGGTACCTTATCGTACGTTATCGATACCTTAGCGTGTTTTGTTGCTTGCGGGCGTTATTTTTGCTGTAGCAATAAATGCCTGTTAGTGTGAGCCAATGGGTCGTTACTTTGTTCCTGAGAGCAAGGCCCGCCGTGGTCGACGTGCGCTCGGTAGCGTACGCGATCACGGGGTGGGGTCTAGCGGTTTTGAACTTTGTCAGCCGCGGTTAAGTGGGGAGAACGTATTTATCTCCCCAATTAAAAACCCAACATCTGGCGCCGAACGTATGGCCTGCTCTTGAACATTGGACGACCGTCCATTCGGTTCGAGGAACGCTCTTTGTCCGGACTTGAAAAGTGCTAGGCCTAGAGCAAATTTTGATCGCTAGGACCTGCGGCATGCTTTCTTGGGTGCGAGGCGTATTGCGCTGCAGCATGTTTGAACTTTTTGACATGCTCAGCACATTTGTGGTGCCGCTACGAGCTCGCTGGTATTGCAGCTCGACACCGGGCGCTCCGACACCGTCCGATACGGTGGGCGCCGACCGCTCAGAAGCAGCTTCGTGCAGTGAGCGGGGTAGGACCACCCCGCAAAGCTGATATCACCTCGCGGCTCCTATATGCTGCCAGCTATATCCTGATTGATGAGGAGCCCCCACCCAGTTCTCGCACTGTCCGCTATTCCACGATAGCCCAGTACGTGCCCGCCCCTTTGTACTGTATACGCATAATCTGTCCTCCCACCTCACTAAGCCCTATGGCATCCCATTTATTACCCGCTTGTTCCTCGAACAGCACTGCTGAGCTAGCCTCACTGAATAAGGTTCTAGCGTTAAACGATGCCAGGTTCAGTACCCAATGGCGGCCTGTCCGGAGCCAGACATTTTTAGCACTCGCCGCTGCGTCATAGGTCTCACCTTCGCCTTGTCCAGTTGCTTCGCAGCCAGTATGGACTGAAGGCCTAGAATTAATTGGGTTGTTCATAGAAGGTTTTGGCTAAGTATGACACCAGGGTGGCCAAGTCCTGCTCTGGTCAGGGAGTGCGCCGTCGGTTCTCGACACCGAGAGGTCCAGGCCGCATCCCAGGCCTGGTTATCCAATTCCATCTAGATGCGGAGATTTTTTTTTGTAACCCGGTGGAGAATTTTGCGGCACCGGGATCCGAGCCTCGGTCCTCTTGCACGTGAGACCAATGCTCTACTTCTAGGCCATCACTGCATTCTCTAAATGGAATAAATAACGCAGCAGTATTCTTCCCTTAACAATTGAGTGACTGTATACTGGCCAACATTGGTGACAGTAGGGCCACGTTTAGCTTTCACATTTGCCAGCTGTGCTCGCTTTTTCAAAGCATGTCCTTTCGAAACACGCCACTGTCATTTACTTTTTTAAGGGTACATAGTATTTTGCTTTCTTGAAAGTGTTTGTTTTGCCCTGACTGTTACCGCAACTTTGTTTCTAGCACACCAAGTTCTCACTACCCTATTCTTGTACTGAGAAAGTTACTCCTACCATCACAGTTTCTCGGGTCTCTTAACTTCTGCACATTTGCTGGCGCTACAAAATTTTAATCAGTATACACTCGAAACCTGGTAACGTTACCTGTATAGAAGTTACAAGCAGTAATGGCCGCGTGAATTAATTTTAAAGAGAGGGTCGTTTTAATGTTTTGATTATTCTTGGCCAATGTAAAGGTTGCAACACCTGAAGACGAGCGATTTTACATAAATTCGGAAGAATCTGCCTTGTTTTTTATACGGAAAGCCGGTTTTTGCGATCCTAGCTTACACAGTGAGATACTCCTTTTACAGCAATTTATAAACAGCTCTCTGACCCCCGTGCCATCGAGAAAACAAAAAAAAAAGTTCAAAGCCACTTGCGTCCGACGTAGTCCGACGATAAAAAAGGACTTTTTGTAGCGATAGCTACATTACGCTAGCACTTAGAGACTTCAGCGTGGCAGCACGTGAGCTCCGTGGCTGGTCACGTGGTGCGGAGCAGCTGCCGGCGGCGCGGCGCGCAGGCGAAACCGAGCGGGGGAGGAGTGGAGAGGGGGAGAGTGAATCTACGTCCAGGAACGAAGATGAAGAAGGAACGCCCAGCGAAACGCAGCGACGAAAGAATTCTACTCAGCGAGTTCCACGCGGCCAGCTGTAGCTATCGCGTCACTCCAGGTTTAACCAGAGCTAATCCATAGCCATTTTTCCCCTCCAAGGCCACCACCGTTCGACGCGGCCACCCATGCTCCCAGTATGCAGCGCGTAGCAGGAAAAACGGGGAACGAGCCGGGGGTGCTCATCGCCGACTCCTGCCATGTTTGACGCTTCGCGTTTGCCTGTGCAGAGCCCTGAGCGTGAGGATTCTTTGCTCCAGCTTTCTACCATTCTTGCCCCGCGTACTGTTCTCGTTGTGAGGTATGTGTGCGCGCGTGGCTCCGAAGCAGCAATGCGTGCCGCGCTGCCAAAATGTTCTTCATGCGCTCGGGGGACACATGGCCGAGGATTCATTCCGACAGCGCGACGTGAGTAACACCTGTTCATGCGGTGAACTTCTATAACACATTTTGAAATCAGGCTCGAGAATTTCACGTTTCCTGAATTCCGGTTGGCGGAGCACGTTTTCGCGTAGCTATATCCGGCCACGCATGTTGATTAATACGGATGTTTCGAGATTATGTTTGCTGAATTTTTTGTTTGTTGAATACGGCTTATTGTCATGCCGTCACCAGTTCACTTGCGCAGTTTTTCAGAGGGAATAGTATTATCGTGTAAGCGAGCGGCTTCACTCTTTTATTTTCTTTGCTTTATGCAATCCGACCAATCTTACCGAGATGTGTGCTCGTGTGTGCTGAGTGTTAGGCGCTAAGCAACTGCACGTTCCAGTGTGTAACTTAGGGATTTAGTTCTCTGCGCAGTAAACATTTCTGCTTTAGCTATCTTCTAACCCATCATCTCTGTGTACACTGCTTGATGGTAATGGTCATCAGAGAATTCTGTACTCAGTTTTTTTTTAATCTGCGCTGTCGCAATGTGTACGTTGATTTACAATGAATATATCAATATGCGTTTGTTTTCGGTGGTGTTTAATGGTATATTTTGAGCCACAGCAAAACAATTTCTGTGTTTGCAAAACCGGAAGATCAGACGGCCCACTGAGACGCTCAATACAAGCTGGCTGGCATGTAGTAACAACTAGCCAAATATGGGGAACGTCTAAACACGCTTTCTGCAACGCTGCTGTTACTTCTTACGCTGGAAATCAAACCTGTGCCAGCAGGACGCACCAATATTCGCGCAAGCGTTTTTTTTGGAATATGCGAGAAAAGATGATTATTGCCAATAAGGCAGCAATAAAAATTTGCGCTCCATTGAATGATTTTACATCATTGCCTTCGTGCAGCCGTTCCTGAAGCCGTACGTGACTTTTACTTTTTCTTGCTTCTGAAACTTACTATTCATACTGCGTTTTGACGTGCTCTCGGTGCACACTAAGATTTTGTTTTCTTTAAGGGGGTTTAACTTCCCAAAGCGACTCGGGCTATGAGGGACGCCGTAGTGAAGGGCTCTTGAAATTTCTAAAACCTGGGGTACTTTAACGTGCACTGACATCGCACAGTACACAGGCCTCTAGAATTTCGCCTCCATCGAAATTCGACCACCGCAGCCGCGATCGCACCTGCGTCTTTCGGGCCAGCACACGAACGCCATAGCCACTTAGCCACCACGGCGGCTGTGCCCACTAAGATTTCCTGACTTAATACCGAAAATAGGTTCATTCATAAGTACACTGGCTTTAACGTCCTTATGAGTTCAGCTGACTTAGTTTTTGTATGCTACATGTGGTATTAGCCTTGCTTAGTCTGCCCGCAATTGCTCCACCGTAGCGTCACTTCTATGTTAATTACGACCTAAAACCTGTCCGATCTGTCCCGCTATGCGCCCAGTCACTTATAATAGTACATATTCCACTCTCGCATTCACAATATGTGCACACATTAACTCAAAGCAGAAAAAAGTCCACTCCAGAAGTCACCATCTATACACGTATTCAGTCAAAGTAGAACATAGTCCGTTGCAGTGCCACCATCCGTGCACACATTCAATCACAGTATAACATGGTCCACTCCAGAAGACACCATATACGCACACATTCTTTCACAGTAGACCATAGTCCGTTCTTACTGTCACCATTTAGAGACAAGATCAGTGTCCTGCAGAAATGTTCAAAGAAGGCTTGCAGCCTCCCTTCTGCATGTCTGGTTTCCACTCGGGTAGGCAATGTCCTGAACTCTAATGAGAAGGGTTCCTGTCTTTTTGAAGGAAGCGAACATATCACACACCTTTCCGCGTTGTACTCTGGGCAATATACATAATATAATGTTCTATATCCCCGGACACACCACATAAAGAACATAGCGGAGACGATGCCGTGCCCGTCTTATGCATCCAGGCAGGAGTACGAGCAGAGTCCGTGCGAATTCGATGTAGTAGAGTGGCCTGGGATCATTTCAGTCCCTTGGTCACACATGGCTTGTGAGGCGCACTCCACAAGGTTCTAAAATGATCGAGCACCGTTTCTCTGAAGAGCCTTTTCCATCTTGAGGTACTTTTTGGATGAATTTCTGGACAGCTTTATGGGCGAGACTGTCTGCCACCTCACTGCCTCTGACTCCCATGTGAGAGGGCGCCTATTGAAAGTATGGAGTAAAGTCTGCTGCGAAGATTCAGCACCGACCGTAGAGAGCTTATAGACAAGGCATCAGTGGGGAAACCGCGCTCTAAACTATGAAGGGAAGATTTTGAATCAGTTAGGATGACAACATGTTGAGCCGGACAAGACCCTAACTTCCGTAAAGCCGCCTCAATAGCAACACTTTCAGCTGTTGTGGAGGATACGACAGCATTAAAGCGTACAGACCACTTACAATCCAAAGAAGGTATGTAAAAAGCCGCTGCGCTAGCTTGTTTGACCATGTCCAAAGAACCATCCGTGGAATTTTGAAGATGGCGGACATACTCTGTTTCCAAATGTTCAAGTACGAGCAAACGCGTCGCTGCCAAAGGAGAGCTGCGCTTTGCGCTCAGATGGGGAATTGGGAGCTTCTCATGCAGCACACGTAATCGGCCCAATATTGCAACAGGATGGTTCTATCCTGGTCTTTTATAGGCTCGGCCTTTGCCAATACGGTTCCAATGTTGGGCCAATTAGCTGCGATGCTTGGGTTACAGTCGAGGGTCGGAAAACACCGGAGGGGGGGAGGGGGGTCGACCGTTTCCTTTGCCTTCGTACATTAAGGCCTAAAAAACTAAGAGTATTAAGTGCCAAGTAGGCCTTCAACTCATGTCTCTTGCAGAGCCGCTGGAGAAGGGATTGCCCAGCTACCGCCTCTCCTAAGCGCCCAAGATGCCGTAGTAGTCTCTGAGAAGCGACAAGGCTAAGAAGTTTCCATAGAGACTCATGAAATACTGCCTTGTTCGCAGCCGCCTGGGGAACTCCAATGGCTCTTCTTAGGTCCTTTCTATGAATAACTTCAATACGCCCAAGCTGTGATGGCGAGGGGTAAATTTAAGGTTATTGATACATTATGCGACTGACCGCCAGCGCTTCATGAAGTTTGACCATTGAAGAAGGATGGTTTCCCCATTTTTCACTTGCAATTCTACGGATCGCACTGAGACGCGAAGATAGAGATGAAACAATCGCGTCGACAGCTTTTCGCCACTGTGGCCGGGTTAAATAATGACACCCAGGAAGTGCGTGTGATTAAATTGGCGGATGCAAGAGTGACCAAGGTCTATCTTCAACCGCGCTTGACGTCTTCCTACACCTGGAAACAGAACAAAGCCGGATTTTTCCACTGATATAGACAATCCCTAACATTGAAGTTAAGCTTGTACCAAAAGGAGAGCCTGTCGAGCAATGAGGGCTAATCGCTTGTGTTGGTAGCAACTAATCCAAATACAGATGTCGTCGGCATGTATTGACATACGCACTTGGATGCAATTTTTTTGCAACAAATCGGGAAGGCCAGCCAATCTTAACTTTGCATGGGTTACAAACTAATTCAGTTTACAGTCCAGTAGGCAGACCAAACTGTTAGAAAGGTGCTTTCGTCTGTACATTAACGTCATGAAGTCTCTTTTGATGCTCGTGTCTACAGAGGCAAAATGGTTTGGTTTATAGGGGTTTAACGTCCCAAAGCGACAAAGGCTATGGGATGCCGTAGTGAAGGGCTCCGGAAATTTCAACCACCTGGGGTTCCTTAAGTTGCACTGACATCGGACAGTACACGGGCCTCTAGAGTTTCGCCTCCATCGATATTCGACCGCCGCGGCCGTGGTCGAACCCGCATCTTTCGGGTCAGCAGCCGAGCGCCATAACCACTGAGCTACCGCGGCGGCTCGAGCAGGCAGCTATAGTATGCTGGGTAAGTCACTATAATGATTAAAGTGTAATGAATGCTATAACGCGAAGGATGATACCAATAATAAAAATTGTTATATTTCTGCAAATCAGCGAGAATGCCGTGGTCACTAGCTCCTCATTTTGTGCCCTTCCTGGTACACGTTGCTGTGCCAGAAGCTATTGCCCATCCAAAGCAACGAAAGCTTCTCCAGCTAGCCGCCTCCTAAAGCCAAAAAGAGCAGAAACACGCTCAGCGCCACTCATCTCTCTGCCCTGCGAGCACCGAAGAAACGCAGAGACGTATGCCACGGTGATCAGGAACCGCAACTTCCGCCGGACAACCCGGGGAACGATATCGAGCGGCACCACGAATTTTGCTTCCCGCCCGGCGCACGGGACATGTGTGAGCATGTTGGCTACGCGCGCCGTCGCGAAAGGTGGAATATGAAGTGCCCGACGTAATCTGTAAATTGCCCATAAATGATAGTAAAAATGAAGGTTACAGTGTAACCGGCATATTACTCACAAACTACAGTAAAAATGAAGGTTGCGGCGTAAGCTGTAAATTGACCGCTATCGACTGCAAAATTAGAGTAACGCTTACAGCGTTAAAAAGTATTCTGAGCGTTGTTCGTTTCAATAATGGAGGTGCTCAAATTTGATAAACTGTAAGGTTACTATAGGATTGGAGTGTAAGCCTACACAGAAGGGCGAGGTTGCGCGGCAAAGCATGAACAATAATGCCCCACTGCGCACATTCTGCCGGCGCCGCCATGCGGCCGAGCGCCAGAATGTGAGCAGTGTGGCATTGCCCCCCTTTTCGAGGCAATCCGTTCCGCGGGTCTGTCTCTCAAGCTTGAAAAGTGCCACTTCGCATTTATGGAGCTCAAATCTCTTGGCCATATTGTGAGCGCTCAGGGCGTTAGCCCCGACCCCGAAAAGACAGCCGCCGTTGCTGCATTCCCCAAGCCAACAGATAAACGAAGCTTGCGTCGTTTTCTGGGACTCTGCGCCTATTATCGGAGGTTCGTTCAAAACTTCTCGAAGCTCGCAGAGGCCCTAACTGACATTACCAAAGAAGCCGAACCCTTCTTCTGGGGTCCGGATCAGGAAAAACCTTCACAGAATTTAAAGCATGCATCCAATCTACGCCTATTCTTGGCCACTTCGACGAGGAAGCCGACAGGGAACTGCACACAGAAGCCAGCAATGTTGGCCTCGGTGCGGTGATTGTGCAGTTCCAAGACGGTGCAGAACGCGTGACAGCATACGCTAGTCGCACGTCGTCCCTTTCCGAAGTGAATTATTCAACCACAGAAAAGGAGTGTCTGTCTATGGTTTGGGCAGTCGCGAAATTTCGTCCGTACCTGTACGGCCGTCCGTTTCGAGTCGTGAACGATCATCACTCCTTTTGTTGGCTTGCGAACCGGAAAGATTCCTTGGGGCGGCTTGCACGGTGGAGGCTTCGGTTGCAATAGTTCGACGTCACAATCGTGAATTAGTCAGGCCACAAACATAGCGATGCTGACTGTCTCTCCCGAGCTCCTCTTCCGTGCCCATCGGCTGAGTCCAAAAATGATTCTGCTTTCCTCTACGCTCTCACCACATCACTAGAGGGCCGATTGCGATCTGCTGCCCTCATCGAGTACCTCGAAGGAACCGCTCCGTCTCCGCCCTGACTCTTTTCGCGTGGACTCTCATTGTTTTGTACACGAGATGGAGTCCTCTACAAGAAAAAATTGTCTGTGGTTTAGCTCTGTATAAACCAAGTCGAATTGCGAAAGCTTCGTTTCCTCGGCACGTCGTATACGCAGCGTCTCATTCCGACACTCTCGAGAATTCAAAGCGGTCTCTTCCGCAGTTGAAGAGTCGCTAAGGGAGGTGTCACTTCTTCTAGCCGCATCTGCGTTACAATGCTTCTGGAGTCTTCCGGCGCGTTCTTCTGGCGTCTCTTGACCGCGTTGTCTCTTGCTCGCTTCGTTCTGTCGTTGTTGCGTCTCTTTCGCGCTCTCCATAACGACTGCAATATGCACGCCGTTTATCTGAAAGTTGTTCCCGCTCTTCATCCGTTTCTTCCGCACGCCGCCGCTTCTTAGCTGCAGCACATCATTGCAGCTTCACCTTATACACATCATCCGACATACCGTGGAGGATTCGCTGCGACGACTGCGACGAGCCGAGTTGGGGGGCCGCTTTTCCACAGCTGGCATGACGTCACGTAGAGCGAGCGCCTCCCCCACGGCAGCGGCGCGTGGAGGATTCGCTGGGACGATCGCGACAAGCCGAGTTGGGGAGGCCGCTTCTCCACAGCTGGCATGACGTCACGTACAGCGAGCGCCCCTCGCGGTAGCGGCGCGCAGCTGCAGCATGGAGGATTCGCTGGGACGATCGCGACGAGGCGAGTTGGGGCCCCGCTTTTCCACAGCTGGTATGACGTCACACATAGGTCACGCTAAAGGTCAATGGTGGATTCTCCGGGACGACGGCCAAGAGCGGAAACCTCGAGCAGTGTTGCTTTCGCAATAAAACTACGGCCCGACCGAAGCTGCGTACCTCCTTATAGTCCCATCCGCGCTTCGTCAGGAAGTTCTCACTGCATGCCACGACGACCTTCTGGCCACCTCGGATTTTCCAGAACATTGGGACGCCTCCGCCAAAAGTACTACTGGCCTCGGCTTGCTGAGGTTGTCCCACATTACGTTAGAACCTGTTGTGAGTGTCAACGGCGGAAGATACCACCGACAAAACCGGCCGGTCTTCTGAAGTCAATTGATCCACCTCAAATCCCATTTCAGCAGGTCGACATGGACTTACTAGGCCCATTCCCTGTGTCCTCCAAGGGTAAACGGTATATTGTTGCTGCCACTCACTACCTCAGCCGCTACTGTGATACCAAGGCTCTTCACCGTGGCACCACGGCTGAAATTGCACAGTTCTTTGTTCACCACAATGTGCTTCACCACGGCGCCCCCACGGTCATATTTACTGATCGGGGAACCACGTTTACGTCGGCTCTTACACATGAGATCCTGCGTCTCAGTGGCACCACTCATAGAAAAACGACTGCTTACCATCCTCCAACGAATGGACAAACTTAAAGGCTGAACATCATTGCAGACAGGGTGTCTATGTATGTCGACGATGACCATCGAAACTGGAACGAAATACTTCCTTACGTCACGTTTGCGTTTAACTATCCTCCAAGAAACGACGCGCTTCACTCCGTTCCGTTTGGTGTATGGCCGTGACGCCCTGACCATGCTGGACGCCATGCTGCTTCCCGGTTGTGCCCTTTCGTCTGTCGCGGGCACTGGCCAATTCGTTCGTGACGCAGAAGCCGCTCGCCATCTTGCTAGACACCGAATTCGACACCAGCAGGAAACCGATGCCCGGCGCTACAACCTCCGCCACAGGGAGGTGATTAACAAGCCCGGCGAGCACGTCTGGGTATGGAGCCCAATACGTTTGCGCGGGCGCTCTGAAAAGCTTGTGCGCCGCTACTTCGGCCCCTACGAGGTGATACGTCAACTCAGTGAGGTGAACTATGAAGGGTTCCCGCAGGGCACTGCCCGCTCTTTTCGGCCGCCCAAGTCTGAAGTTATCCACGTGTCGCGCATGAAACCGTATTACGCCCGTTAGCCGATGGCAGGGTTCACACTCAGTGCCGGCGCCACACACACGTTTGCACTTTCGCTGCCTCTATACTGTTTCCCCCTTGGCGGTGGTATCGAGGCGATGCCTTTTGAAAGGAGGGGGGCAATGCCACACTAGGGTCCCTAGAAATACTTGCTAGTCTGGCGTCCGCCGGCTGCGGCGGGGTCTGCTGCTGAATTACCGCCGCGGTGGCGCTGCGAGCAATCGGTGTGCCTTGACAGCCACGGCGTCTGCGGTAGACGCGCGCGTTTCGCCCCGCGAAACGAATTCCCTGCGTGTTTTCAGATGACTTGCGCATGCGATTGCACTGATTTTTTTTAATTCAGCTTAGCCGTGGTTTTTCAATGCGCAGTTCAGTCATCGGCGTAGGGACGCAAACGATATTTTTGCGAACAAATTTTGTGCGCGTACTCCAGAGTCGAAGGCGAAACGAACCCACTTATTTTTACACCCTATTCCCCTTTCTGAATACTGCTTCCATGCCGTATTATATACCGTCTTCTGAGGAATTTAAATAAAAATATCCTTGCATCAAGAACGTTACCCACGATTCTAAACCACATGACCGTGTGCGCGCGCAACAGAGCGCTATTTAGAGCGGCATTTTCATTCATACTATTGATCCGATGTCAACTTCTGCGGACTCTGAAGCTAAAAAAGACTGAACACTGGAAACTTCTAGATGCACGCACAATTAAAACATGTAAGATGAGAACCTGAGTCCTGTAAATCATGTGCTTTAGGCAAACTGCAGGAACGTATTCCTTAGTGCTTAGGCAACCGAGTTACAGAAGTAATGAACACAAGCATGCATTCTAAGCAGTTCTTAGAATCCCGTGCTTGGTAAAATAGCATTATTAGCCCATGCTGTGTAGCTCACACGACCTGCCAGGGAAAAGATACCCAAGGATCAGTAATGTATAGCACAAAATAAAAATCATTGTTAAACACATTTATTTCCATCACTTTGCACTCAGGCTGCCCCCATTTTTGTTTGCACCACCTCCTGGCATCTTCTCATCTTTAACAGCTTCGGCTGCTCTTTTTTGGCAGCCCTCTCAACATTGATTGACTTCATGTAGAAGCGCAGGCGAAGCAGAATAGAGAATTTGATTGTGGCGTTAAAAATTCACGTCCATGTTTCACACAGCCCAGAGGCGGAAAATGTACATGTGTTAAAAAATCAGCGAAGTCAACTATATGCTCTTCTCGTGCAACTTGTTCAGACTAAAATAAGTGGTGAAGCTGTCTTGAAGGACGGTGATAATTATGTTATTCAAGGGGCCAGACGGATACAGTAAGCCACCATTAGCATATTTTGGAGTGAAAGCTGCAGCCCGATCATTTTCTGTATAGCCACTGTTTTTAAGTCGTCAAGGCTTAAGCACAGTCTATGCACTGGCTTTTTTTCAGTGCTTTTCTAGCCCGAGATACCATAAGTTAACAACTCGTGGCTTTTTCTTGTCACACAGGCACTATCGTCAGAGGCAATACTTGTACGTGGCGCGCGAGAAACCAATGCAATTTTTACATCATGAGCGCTCCTTTATGAATTAGTTTGTCGAGTATAGGCAGCATATTCTCACTGCACGGCTGTTTCTTCGCAACCGAAACTAAGGATGTGACCACTTCTGGAGCACAGTTTCCCGATGGTGGTAGTTTCGCAAGATTGTAGAATGTGAGTACATTAACAGTAACCAAATACAGAGCGGCATTCCGATGGTCAAAGATCCTGATGATTGCCGAACAATGCTAAATACGCTTTCAAGTCTGTCTTGGCTCAAGTTTGCAGTCATCACATACTTAAAACGATGTGTGCTGAGATCTGCATCTGCGACTAAGTGTGCTCTGAATTGAAACACGAAGTCCCTCTGCTATGCTCTTGCTCAACAACCCGCCGATTGTGGCCTTTGCATAAATTTCCGACTTTGTGAGGTGTTCAAGGAACTCCTTAAAATAAAAAGTTTGTTGACTGCGGGTATAACGCTGCTTTTGGCACACGCGCAGTCATTATCCTGATAAGCTTATTTATTCTTTTGCAAAAGATTCAGTGCCTTCCACGAAATCATAAGACTGTCCTAACGGGGTGCAATAAATAAAAAGACCTTTAATTATATGATCACCAAATAGCTGGAATGCTGGAGCAACTCTCGTTTTCTCAAAAGAATTGGGATTCAGGTGCAATCTGGTAATCTTCGGCATGGCTTTAAGCGAAACACTCTTGCTGTCCATTTTCCAAGCTTCTCGGATCGGTTTGAGCGTGCACCCGACCCTTAGGTGCGTTAAACCATTCGCGTGCAAATGTATTTCGCACGTTTTTGACTAGATGGTGGAAATCTGAAGGAAAGTCAGATGGCGAATTCAACTGGCAAGATGTGACGCTTGTCACGTTGTCTAGACATGACGCGATCACACATACATAAGAACACACACACCAACGCACACGCGAGTCAGCGTTCATGGATTTCGCAAAAAAAACACCAGTATTATGGGCTTGCGACCAAGGAGCAGCGCGCACCACTACCGCAGCCGCGGCACGACAGCTCCTGCAATCACGACGTTCCGAATGTGTGCAGCGCCCCCTGCGCATTCATTCGAGGCGCGGCCAACCGGTTCCGTAGAGAGCTCTGCGCGAACGGCAGACTAGCAAGTATTTCTAGGGACCCTAGCCACACTGATCACATTGTCGGCGCCGCCATGCGGCCGAGTGGCATGCCTTGGCTCGTGATGGATCTAGGAAGACGACGTTTCAGCTCCGATGTCGTAATCTCCTATGGAAATTTCCTTGTTCATGCCACTACACATCGGCCAATCCCCCCATGTGGGCATGTGCCATGTTTTAAGAGCAAGAGAGAGAGAGAGAGAGAGTAAAGTTTATTGTTCCAATTGAGAGGTTTGGTTGCGTTCCCGGAGACTGCCGATGTCTTCCAGGCTGAGCGTGGTTGGCGCCCCTAGTCCAAGGCACCACTGTCCCTGGCGATCCGGCATGCGTGGCTCACTAGGTCCCTTTGGACCTTAAGCTCGCTGCTGGTTAGCCGGTCCTCCCACTGCTCCGCATTTGGGTTTTTATATTTCGGAACGCTACATTGTGTGTACATTCCCATGTGATATGATATAACGTGGGGGTTGCCCCGCACCACGGACCTGTATCCGTATACTGCTCTGGATACATCTTATGTAGGACATGAAGGTTGTAGAAGGTCCCTGTTTGGAGTCTTCTCCAGCATGTCGCCTAGCATTGTGTTAGCTGAGGGTGTGGCTGGGGGTATTTGCGCCTTCTGCCTTTAATGAGGTTGAGGATAGCTGCGTACGTGAGCTCCACCGTCATCCCCGTGCCGTCCGAGGCATTTGACGCACCAGCTCGGGTAGTGAGCTCGCGAGCTAGCTTGTCTGCCTTCAGATTGCCTTTGATTCCGGCGTGTCATGGTACCAAGTAGATCCTATGTTGGATCTTTTCATTGGTTCGCTTCGTTTTCAAGAGTATCTTTTGTGCTTTCTTATTGATTCTTCCTGCCTTGTAGCGTCTGCACGCTTCCTGGGAGTCAGTTAAGATTGTGAGAGATTTGTTGGTGCGATAGCCCTCGGCTGCCGCTAGGGCTACGGCTATCTCTTCTGCCTCAGCTATCGTTCCATCTCTCGTGAATGCACCGCTGATGAGGTCACCTTCCTTCGTTGTTACAACCGAAACTGTTTTCTTGATGCTTTGGCTGCGATTCCATGGATACAGTGTGGCGTCAGTGTACACTACTCGATCTTGTGTGGCTATCTTCGTTTCTACATATTTAGCTCTTGCCTGTCTTCTTGCTGCGTGGAGGTTCGGATCCATATTCCTGGGTATGGGACTAACATGGAAGGTTCGACGTATTTCATCTCGGATGTTTTCCGACCTGTCCTCGATGTCCAAGGCTTCTTTATAGTTCAGCCTTCTTAAGAGGGCCCTTCCTGTTGTCGAGTTCCTTAGCCTTTGTATTTGCGACATGAATTGTGCCTTACTAAGCTCATCAAAAATGCTGTGCAGCCCCAGTTCTGCCAGCTTGTCGTTTGACGTGTTTCTTGGTAATTTCAGAGCTGTTTTGTAGGCTGTTTTGATTAGAACCTCCGTCTGATTTTCCTCGCTTTTGAGCATGTTGTGGTATGGTAGTGAGTAGATTATTCTGCTGATGACTAGGCTGTTCACTAGTTTCAGCGTGTCGCACTCCTTCATGCCGTATCTTCTGGATGATACTCTGGTTATCATGCGGCAAACTTGTTCCGTTGATTTTTTAAGGAGGTTTATCGTGTGGTTGCATTTGCCGTTGCTCTGTAGCCACATGCCTAAAATTCGAATAGTCTCCTTTTCCGGGTTGGTGTTGTCCCCGAGCTTTATTTCTAGTCTTGCATCCGTTGGTTTCTTTCCTATCCTAAGGATTTCCGATTTTTCGGTTGAGCAGGTTAAACCCCTCGTTTTGGTGTATTGCTCGATGCAGGTTGCTGCCTCTTGCAGTTGCTGTTCCTTCTGCCCCAGTGATTCCTGGTTCGACCATATAGTTATACCGTCCGCATATATGGCGTGTCCTATGCCCGGGATGTTTGCAAGTTTCCTTGCCAGACCGATCATGCTTAGGTTAAAAAGGATTGGCGATATAACCGATCCCTGCGTTGTGCCTTTATTTGGTGTGTCTATAGTACCACTTCTTACATCTCCCAATCCTACTGTGGCCGTTCTTTCTGTCAGGAAAGATCTTACATAGTCGTGGATTCTCCTTCCGCAGTTGGTATTGTTGATGCCTTCCATTATAGCCGCGTGGCTAACGTTGTCGAAGGCCCCTTTGAAGTCAATTGCCATAATTATCTTTTCTCCTTGCTGCGGGGAATTGGCAATTACCTCATGTTTGAGTTGTAGCAGGATGTCTTGCGTTGACAGGTTTGCCCTGAACCCAAACATGCTATGGGAATACAGCTCATTGTCCTGTAGGTAGTTCTGAATTCTTTTGGTTACAATTCTTTCTTAGAGCTTGCCGAGGCAAGATGTGAGTGAAATGGGCCTCAGGTTTTCTATGTGTAGTTTCTTTCCGGGTTTGGGGATCATTAAGAGCAAGAAGAAGAAGATGCGAGCTACTGGTCTTCTTGGCCATCCGATTAAAATCCCCTTTTAAGTCGCCCTACGTTTCTCGGCGACAATATGTACCAACCACAAGTGCGGGAGTGAAAATCTGTGGTGTATACAGGACAAAGGCAAAGAACTCACACAGCTAATGTCACACTGTGCTAATGAGGCCAACAAGCGATGGCCTGTCATGTGTTCTATTTTACGCCACATTCTTCTAGAGAAGTCAGGAAAGGGTGCTGAGTATCTTCAACGCACCAGGCATTCTCAGCCCTCATTGGCCAATCGTCGCGTCTGGGACAACGTGCCAGGCCAAAAATTATTTATGGGTCTGCCACGATGCTTGTTCGACGGAAAGCTCGGCAATGCGTAATTAATGCACAAGTAACGCATCCGAGACACACTGCCGAGTTATTCGCTCATACGTATGCGATACCAAAAAGGGCATGGAAAGTATTTTCAAGCACGAATCGTGGGACCTTACTGTATAGACGTTGATCACAACGCTGATTACATCATATCCCAAAAGTTGGTCCCAAACTGTCTGACAGCGTCTGCCCGCAGCTTTGTACCCACCTCACGCACGCACGCACGCACACACGCACGCTCACACAACATACACGCACACACAAAAAATATAACTGGCGTCATCGGCGTGCCCCGCCGCGGTGGCTCAGTGGTTAGGGCGCTCGACCACTGATCTGGAGTTCCCGGGTTCGAACCCGACCGCGGCGGCTGCGTTTTTATGGAGGAAAAACGCTAAGGCGCCCGTGTGCTGTGCGATGTCAGTGCACGTTAAAGATCCCCAGGTGGTCGAAATTATGCCGGAGCCCTCCACTACGGCACCTATTCTTCCTTTCTTCTTTCACTCCCTCCTTTATCCCTTCCCTTACGCGCGGTTCAGGTGTCCAAAGATATATGAGACAGATACTGCGCCATTTCCTTCCCCCAAAAAAACCAACCAAACCAATTATTATATCATCGGCGTGAAAATTTTGCGCACGGTGTCGTTAACTGATACCGAAGCGAAAGTAACTCTGCTATACCCAAGACTACAAGAACAGAGGCTCTTCCTTTTCGGCAATGCGCAGAGACATGACAAAAAGTAAGCTGACGAAGAGGTAGCTCGCGCACGGCCAGACATTGCACCATTGGTCGTCTGCCTCAAATGGCGCTGCATTCAAATGCTGGTGCCGCAGTCAAATGTACTGTCTATGATCACCTATTGTGGAATTGTAAAGAGGAGCCGCCCCCGAAATCTCTAATACACGTTCCTACTCTCGAGCAGTGGGAGACCGTGTTGGTCAGCTCAGACTTGGGAGTTCAAACCCGGGTCATTGAATGGGCTACCCAGGTCGCAGTCAGCCGTGGACTGATAGCCACCTAGCACGGATCGTCTGCATTCTGCCTTCTCTGACGAAATAAATGTTTTCCAATCCAATCCAATACTGTCTGAGGTGCCCAAAATCCAAAACGAGTCGGATATATTTAAGATAAATACTTAAATACGCCAGAAATTTATAAAGGGCAGATATTTCTCAGTCGCGCTGCACATTTTCCTGTATATTTCCTGATTGCAGCACTGTGTATCGATAAAAGACAAGCGGACGCAGAATTTTTTTAAGCTACCTTAAAGAAGCGTGAGTTTTGGACGCCACGGACAAAAAAAAATTGCCGCAACCACTATGCAGGTTCTCTATGAACTGCGAGAGCATCCCGCATGATACTCACGACGCCTGTAAGTTTGAATACAACGACGCACCCGATCAAAACGCACGACAGAATTTTTTCTCGCGCATCTGTCGCGCGACACAATTTTGTGTCGCAAGACAAGCTGTCTTGTCGTGCCTTGTGTCGTGCGACAAGCTTCGTGTCGTGGGTTCTTTCGCGCGACAAAGTTGTTTGTAGTAGGTTCTGCCGCACGTAGACATCTTTCCTCCATTTTGTCGTGTGAAGAAGGTCCCTGTCGCAGCATTTGTCGCGCGACAGGTTTCTGTCGCAGGTACTGTCGCGGGACAGTGGGAGTCGTGCCGCGCGACAGAGATTGCGTGCCTCAGCAAAGTTGGCTGTCGTGGGTTCAGTCGCGCGACAGACTTCTAGCGCGCCTCTTTTCACGCGACAAAAGTACCTGTAGTGCGGCCTGTCGCGCGACACAACAGCTTGTCGTGGGATATGCCGCGCGACAGATACCTGTCGTGGGATGAGTCACGCGACAGATACCTATCGTGGGATGTGTCATACGACAGATTCCTGGTGAGAGTAATTATTTTACTGCAGAATTCCAGAAATACTGTCGTGCGGTCGTGTGTCAGCGATAGGATCAAATTGACCAAAGATGCTTCAAAGCGCGTTCACTGTGGCGAGTCGCGAAGAGGATGCGAGGTGCTCTGGTCTGTTTGTGACGGGCACCGAGCGAAATGAAGTGCTCATTCACATTGGCGAATCGAGTTTTCAACTCGCTTCCCGCGACCTGGCTCTCTCACCGAACGAGAATTGGCTTAGAGGAGAGGCACTGCTCGAGCACTCACCTAATTCCATTCTGTTCCCACATGACAATGTGACGAAAGTAGTGCGTGCTCAAGAGTATAATGCGGCTTTGAAAGCCCAAAATTTGTATGCACAAGCAGCGAAGCCAGCGGTGCCTGCGTATCCGCACGCTCTTGCGGTGGCGGCATGTAGCTGCAGCCACGACAGCGCCTGCACACCAATCGGTTTGCGCAAGTCGAATGGCGCTACTGAAAGTCAGTGTCCTCTTGGCTTCTGTGACATGTTCAAGCCATGTAACATAATGTACCGCTACTACTATATGCGCAGAAAAAACCAAGGACACTTCTATGCGTCGCGGAAAAGAATGTCGTTAATCGTCAATCAGGGAAAATTACTCGCCATAACCATCCGGCTACACAAAGGCAGCATGTGTGTACATACACGCAGTTCTCTGTATAAATGTTCAAAGCAACCCCGATATCATTTTTCCGCGCGTTTCAGTTTTAAGAGTGTCAGCTCTTACTACTTACGTTTGTCAAGGACACGTCTGTCTGCAGGGAAGGTCAAATTAGCCAAGACAGTTACCACACTATATCACATAGCAACAGCGGGCGCGTAGAGCCTCAGTTGTCACAGGTACATTCGATCCGTTTTACATATGCCAGTATAGCGGCTATCGAAGTGGAACCCCGGGGACCCCCATTTGCATCAAATTTGGGGGCCGCCCGTTTGACGCATAACGATCGAAGTGGTGTCATTTGACTTGTCATGTTCCTGAGGATAAAATAAATATTTAGATGAAGCCCAAAATATGTGCGGGATTCGCACCGACGACCTTTTCGCCCCAAACCGTGCATTCCGGGGACTTCCAGACAGCCATAAGGCCTAATCGTTTGTCGCAGAGAGTTCCAGATGCAGTCAAACAATTCATCTTGTTGTAATGCACACGTTTATAAAATTCGTTAACTGATATATAAGGAGGAAACATACCGGATATAGCGAAGGTGGCTGTAAATCGCAATAGTAGTGCAAAAACTTTGAAGTAGATGACGCTGCTTGTATCTCAGAACGAATGTTTTCGAAACGAAATGCCCTCAGATGTTTGTATTTTGTCTTCTCCACGTTTGCTGAGCACCCCGATCTAGCACCCCGATCTAAACACTTGAAGCTCTCGTAGCTAACGCTCTTAAGTCCAACGCTGATGCAGTGTTGGCGGAGAATTTGTTTTAGCGGCAGTGACGTGGTGCTTATCATAAAATAGCAAAAAAAATACTTTACGATGTCGTTCATTGCCTTCACTGAAAATTTCATGACGGTGACACGAAAATGTCGCTAAATATAGACAGCAGCGTATGCAGCCGAAGGTGAAATGCGGCGGCCGGCAAGTTTGTACCGATTTGATTCTCGGTCGAAATGAGAATAAAGTCTTGGGACTGACATCAACCGCGCGCTTTAAAGAGTTTCGCCTGCTTTGACAGTCTAGCTCCTGTGCACCCGCGCTCGGTCCTCTAAACTGCTCTGGTCCCAGTGTGACTGTGTGCTATGACAATCTGAGCGAAAAGGAGGATGTCTGGGGGTTTTGATGTGCACCACGGCTATACAGTTGAGCGACATGATAACGTACGGGCGCGGCATGCCAGCCTGAATACCGGCCGCCAGCGTCAGAAAAATGCGACAGTAATGTTTGTTCAAGTCCATACTAAGCCGTCGGATGAAGTATCGTTGGCCAATATCGAGTCGTTGGTAGAAGCGATAACAGGAATACAAACAAATGTCTCACCACGGCGCCTTTAATTGCTGCTGCTCAATCGCGGCTCCCCTGGCCTCAGCTGGCTCCGCTCCTGAAGGTGTCGCGGAAACCGAGCATATCTTTGTTTTACTATGAGACGAGATTCACAGTAAAACGATGACGAGAGCAGCACCTCAGCGCTAGCCAGTTTCGAAGTGCACTCAGCTGCTGCATCGATGCGAAACCGGCTAGGCTTAGCGACGACTAGGGCAGCCAGGGGGTAGCGCGTAGTTCATTGCCCGGCGCGCCCACGGGCGGCGTCGTTCCCGAAAGCTCGCCTCGCTCACTCCCGCTGGCTCACTGATTGGCTCAACAGCTTGCGACCTTCACTCGGAAGGCTGGAAAATCGAGAAGCGAGCGACTGGCTCTGCGACTGAGCGATACTTTATGCCCACGCTTGCACTACTGGTGAACAACCTTTAACGCACATATGCTTGGAGTTGAGTTTCCTGTGTCGACTGTGCCAGTTGCGATCCTGTCTCGACTGCGCCAGTTGAATTTCCGCCTTCAGGTGGCGATGTGAGGAAACTACTTGAAGATGAAATCGGGGTTTCTTGATGACCCGGTGGTTCTACTCGCAAACATTCAGATTACTCAAGGAAAGGAGAAGGTTAACTATTTATTTATAACATAGGTAAAAAAACGAGAAGAAACAAAGCAAGGAGAAAACTATTTACATGACTAAATCGTGGATCAGACGAATTCAGCCCCCGCTCAACCCAGAGCGCTTGGTTTTAAACCCTCTGTCTCCGCCCTTAGCGGGGACAGCAACCAATAAGATAACCAACGACCCATCTCGCCAATCAGTGGTTAGGGAAAGGAAAATAAGGTCCGCCCACTGATCAGAGATTGGGGAAAAAGGTCTGATTAAAACATTTGGGAAGGAGGTTTCAAATAACTACACAAACAACACAAATGCGACTTCCGTTCCCACGCCACCCACGGCACCACAGACGCTAGAAACATGTGCCGACGAGGTGATGACTCAGGTTGTTGACAGCAACAAAGAGAACACAGTCGTTAAGGGAAGTAGACAGTCGTTACAGGAATAGTGGGCTTACAAATGCGATTTCCGTTCCCACGCCACCCACGGCACCACAGACGCTAGAAACATGTGCCGACGAGGCGATGACTCAGGTTGTTTACAGCAACAAAGAGAAGACAGTCGTTAAGGGAAGTAGACCGTCGTTACAGGAATAGTGGGCTTCCGGTCACTCGGCTAATACCTCGTGCGCCCCCGAAGCCTCGTCAACCCCTTAACAACCACATGTCGTAAGCTGTACTTGGTTCGCGTTTTTCCCGGCGGGTCATCCCCGTGACGGCGCGGCGTAAACGAGGACCCCCGCCGCACGAAGGGGAGGCAGGGACTGGACGGGCCCCTTTGTTAGGGACTTTCGGCCCCGCTGGAGCGGCGTTCCTTTGCGAACACAAGATCAACGAGTTCGCGGAAAGGTCAGCGAACTCCACACTTGGGTTATCGGCTGCTTTGCGGCGAGTCTTGGTTAAGATCGTCCGCGACGCCATCGTCACCGTCCGTGACGCACAGGCTGAGAACTTCATTTCCAGTACGTGCCGAAACAACTCGTATTTTTCGTAACGATACGAGCTCGAAAACACGCCTGCTTCGATGCGCTAGTGCGCTCTTGCTTGTTAAACTACACGCGATCAGGATGCGGCGAGTGCTAGCCACTGTTGCATATTAGCTAAAGTGAGACGCAAGTATCGACGTAGTTTCGTAACGCAGTTGATATCAAAGCACTCCGCTTCTACTGGTCACCGATTAAGCTGTTAAGTTTCATGATCTCCGATGAGCGTGCCAGTGTCGCGCAAATTAATGCATCGCAGCTACTCTCCATAGTGCCAATTGCGTTCAACTTATCCACGATATTCGCCAGCTTGAGATACGGCGCTTTTCTTCGCTCTCTTGGTCGCAACTTAGTGATTTTATCTGGCATCAAACGAAATTGCATTCTGTCAGCACCGTCGTCTGCTCCGTCGTCTGCTAGGGCATCCGGGTCGCTTCAGGGGATCACAGGATCGCAGCTTCTACAAACGACATGCCAGAAAAAGTAACTGAAAGCGCTTTAGTATTCTTAAATAATCTAAAAATAATTTAAAATAAATGCAGTGTCTTTGTTGTGAAGATAATATAAGTATTCATGGTTTAAAAAACAAATTTTTTTGTCGGTTGCAATTTTTCACCGACACGAAAGCGCAGCCGTCGGCGCCATTGCAGCGCAACCGACACGTCGTGTTTTGAATTATTTGCCTCTTTGAGGCATTGCTTGAGTACTTGTACGGCGGACACGTGTGAAGAACTCATTCAATAGGAAGGTGAGCAGGAGTGTGTTTTGGAAGCCAACGACCAGGATTTCGGCCTGTCAACATTGGCGAGTTTCAACGGGTAAGCCATGAAGAGTGCTGCGACGTCTTTTCATCTGTTAGGGGAACGAAGACTCCTGCGCGGTTTTACTAAGCCTGGATGAATCGCATGGCTGGTGAGTCCCGCTCTGCGTTTCTTTGCTAATGATCTGTATTCACACGCGCTATTTGTATGCGGCTATATAGGGATGTGAGTGGAGGCAGTCCGCCTGTGGTTGCCGCAGCTATAATGCGGCGCCAAAAAAGCAGGGCCTATATCCTGCATGACAAGTGTTGTTCTCATTGTCTTTATGTGCATTTATTACTCGCGTGCCGTGGTAAATAAAAATGGCACCAGATATCACAACAGAGATACGCTTTCGCTTGCTAGCGCTTCGACACTCGGTGCAAAAGCATGGATTTGCACTGCGTAGAAGACGATGAGCGAGAAGTGCCGCGCGGCGGAGCGCTCGCGCTAGGCCAGCTGCGATCAGACAACGCACTATTTTGCTCAGGGTTAGTACTCATCGGATTAGTGCTTGTGCCTTAATATGCGTCATACTAAATTTTGAGACAGTAATCGCATGCGAAAGGCTAATTCATATTCATCGCCTTGTCATTTGTAAACTTGTCTGTGCTTCCCCAGTGGAACAGGATTTGAAGCAGTGTTATGTCAAAGTTAGATCAATCTTGCGTCTCCTGAGCTGTAAACGTTGATGCTTCCTCTCCTGAGCACTGCGAGCTGTCGGATATGCAACTGCACAATTATTTAGGATTTCTACCTTTTTGCTATATCCCTCGCTTTTGTGGCCCGTATTCAAGTCGTTCGCCATTGTCGATGGTTTTTTTGTTACTGATTTTCGCTTTGCTATTTATTCTTGGTTGCGTGCCATCAGCTGTGGTGCCGGCGATTCTCCGAGCTCGGAACTCTTCCCAGGCACGGGATCCTACCTACAGACATCCCTTCGCCGCACTCACGAGTGTTCTTTGGTATTTTTTTGTTTCTCTTGATTTTACTTGCATTGCCAGTCGACAAATTTGAGCAGCTTTTAATTGTATGCAGATTTGCTAAATGCGCTAGCAATTTTTCTATGATGCCAAGCTGTGCTGTGAGATATCAAGCTTCTTGCTAGTGAAGGCATGCTTTTTTCCATTCTCTCTTCTCATTTAACCAAGGCAGACTGGTTGCAACTTTCAATTTAATACCTAGGCATTGGTGCAAGGCACCATGATAGGAATTAATGAAAACCTGCACATCCTATAATCAAATTGGTGTGCGGTATTTCAGCCAGCTCATCTTTCAGTGTGGTTATAACAGTCGTTGTGACTCTTCTCAAAGAATGTATATGGGTGCATTACATAAAATCTGTTCATTTGTTTTGTCATGGGCTAGCTCATTGGTTTTTTATTTACATATATTACGTCTAAGTTTAGTTTTTAAAGCAGTAGACGATTTCCTCTCTTTTCATTCATGACATGGCTACAGCCACTGACAGCTGTTGCTCTGGATGTATTTATTTGCAGTTGCCAGCGGCCAGCATCTATTGGGCCATGCGTGCTTCCTGCCTTCGGCTGTGTCATCCCTCCTGATCCGTTCATAGTAATTCTTTTTCAGTGATGCATATCTTAGCTGCCTGTTTAGAAAAATATTTTCAATATAGGCTTGCAGCTAGGTTTAGAAATGCATGAAACTCTACATGCACTTCACAGCAGTACCTCCGCTTATAATTACCGGAACTGTAGACTTGTACAAAATATAGTCGCTGATGTAGCTCTTGACGCAGCTGCTGTTAACATAAACGTGCTTTGACATTGCACACCTGTTGCCTGGTATGCATATGTGTCCTCGAAAAGGACCTATATGTTCATTTATCCCTTTAAAAACATTGTGCTCTACAATGATGGTTTACCAGTATTTCTGACAAAGAGACCAAATTGTCAGTCAGTAATGTAACATTGCACGATGACACCAATCCTTGTATGGTATAGCATCCTTGCGATGCACTGGGCAAGCTGCTGTCAGCACAGATTTATTTCTGGTTTATTGCCATAGCATATGGTTATACTGCACAGTTTGTACCTCTACCTTCTTAAAGCTGTATACTTGAAAAATTTAAAATTAGTTGAAGGAAAATTCAAGGAAATGTAACAGTAACTGTCTCACATTTTGGTGGACACTTGAACCGTGATATAAGGGAGGGATATAGAAGGGAAGTAATGAAGAGCTGATGCCCATGTTAGATGCCCCTCTTTAGTTAAACATACCTCGCAAATAACACATTTGGTGCAAAACAAACATGGGACTTGCATGCTCACAAGCACCCTCATGTCAGTAAAACAAAGTGCCAATGTTGCCATACTTTAGAGCTTTGCTCCTAAAAGCGCAGCTGACTGCTGCTCAAAGTTGAGAGCAAAAATATGTCTACTTTTCCTCATGTGCAGTCTGCGGTGCTGGTGCCATTTGCAATGGTGATTGACATTGAGTTGCATGATGCTCAGTCTGTTCCTGGAGTTAGTGATTTTGTCTGTCGTGTGAATGTGCTGTTAAAATTAGTGCAGAACAATGGTTCTCTAGTTCATTTTAGGTAACTGTCTCCTGTGCCACATGCTACCACCCTTTTTCCTCAAATTTCCTAATCTCATTTAGCCACCTGATTGCCACCCATTCATGCATTCACCTACTCTTGGAATCCTCCCAGTGTTTTAGTGTGGTATTGCTTATATCTTCTCTGCATTACACATGCACTGCACTTCCTCTTTTTTTTTGATTTAGTCAAGATATCTCTGTTCCTGTTTCTTGCATAAGCATAAGAGGCGACTCAAGTGCACCATCTGGGCTTGTGATGCAATGTGTAGGGTGCTTCGTTTTTGGGTAAAACCTGGTTTCTTCCTACTGTTGCACCAAAAAAGATTCTTAAAGATCAGGTTCAACCCAATTTCTGTGCAAATGTGCCTGTAAGAAAGTGTGGTTTGAAGGTGCACAAACGCGAAGAACTGCTGGAGTGTAGTGGATGTCACATAATTCTTCTGACAGATTTTTTAAACAATTCTGGTTATTTTATTTCTCTTTTAATGTTTATTGTTTATCGCTTGCTTATAATTTTTGGATAAACTGAAAACTACATGTACTAACTGGTATTTCATTCCAATAATTATACCCATTATTATGAAGCTGTGTTGGAAGGTAGGTGTGCATTTAGTATGCGTGCTTTGAATTTCAGTGATTGTTTCTGCAATGCAAAATGGAGGACAGGTCTCTGCTGTGCGAGTTTTTTGCAATGGAGTGAAAGTAGCTGGAGAAGCATTTCCTACTGTGTCACCCAGTCAAAAGTTCTCCCACAGACCACTGAGCTTCTGAATACCTATGGCTTAAAGCTCGAAGCTCTAGTTGCACTTTCCGAGGTTTTCTGCATTAACGAGTGCAAGCCCAAGGGCTCAGAGCTAACAAGCATTTGAAACCATAGAGCTATACACAGTAGTGCTGGGGCCGTGCAGCAAGTCAGTGTGAATTAGGTCGCGATAAACATGGTTTACTGTAGAAAGCTAGTGTGAAAAAATAGTTGCGCTCACAGAAACCGCTGTTTCTTTCTTAGTCGGTCATTGAAACAAAGCAATGCATGTAAAATTTTATATCTCACTGATCCCTCAAATTTTTTCCAGCTAAAGACCAAGACTTGCATGGAAGTTGTACAAGCCACCAAGTTGCGTGTGATTTTTGCCAGGGACCTGGAGCAGGCTAGGAAATTAGTGGATGGCCAGTGGTATTCACTCAGTAAGGCAAGCTTTTTCTGTAAGTACAGTTTTTGGCATGGCATTGCTTAGGAACGCATGCACTAATCTGACTACTCTATGCCCGCCCATGCTTCAAGAATAATGAAGTACATGAAAAAAATTGATTGCCAAAAAAAAAATTGCCGCTTCTGTTATGTTTTTTCAGGAAAGTATTTGCCATTTAAAGGGCTGTGAAAACCTTAAAAATTATATGCTTGTGGCTTTTTTTTCAAATTTCTTCCACATCTATGTTGGCCTGACCTTGTAGCTTGTCTGCATGAGATTGGCTGCTACCTACAGTTTGCTTTTTTGTTGCTCCTTTATTGCCTGTCACAATCTTTACTTTGCGTGGCAGTGTCATGCAGTTTGGGAAGTAATCTGATCTTATTTCTGCATTGGCCTGTAGTGCAAGCTTTTGCATGTGGGGCAGGTTTATTGTGTCCTTTTGTTTGCTGTAACTGCAGTTTGGCCATGAGGGTTAGAGGCTTAGTCCTTTTTTTATTTTGATGCAGTGTCATATACTTCATGCATAAAAATAATGAAGTAAGCACTATTTTTTGTAATAAATGAACATTCATTATAGCTGTGGCCATTATAAGTGCACTTGACTCTAAAATGGCTTTCTTTTGGCATTCAGTATTACATCTTAAAACCAGCCAGAAGACACAAAACAGGAGAAGAGATGAGCACAAGATGAGGCTGGTCTAACAACTGAAATTTTATTGAAGTAAAGTGGCAAAAGAAGACCTGCAAAGAGATTCAAGCACGCAAGACCCCAAAGCAGTGAGAGGGCAAAAAATAACCGAAAGGCACTTACGTACTAGTAAACCATCTAAAAAACTAATTCCTTACAGTGAAGGTTTACCGACGGTTTAGCCAGGCACTTGTTTTTAGCCTTACTGATGTAGTAAGCCTCAACTATATCAGGACAGATTTATCACTTCCCTAAACCACTGATGTGCCGCAGAAATCAGGCGTGCAAAGAGAAAGGTCGTCCTCCGATTGCATTCACGAGATTGAACGTGCAGTGTCAGGTGAAAATTCGCCTTCCTCTCTATACAGTGAAAGTGCTCTCAGCCAGGCGCACATTCAGATATCTGCTTGTCTGCCCATAGTAGTTTCAGCTACGAGGCAGTCGAATGCAAAAAACCGGTTTACTTTTGCAAGTGGTGAACATTTTTTATCTGCCACTGTGCATAGCGGACGATTACCCGTAGTTGTATCAAGCCTAGTTTGAATGGAGAAGCAAAGGGCTCCTACCTTACTTTTAGCGGTCAAGACAACAGCAACATCATACTTTGGTGCAACTTTCTTGGGATGGTGCGAAATGGCGTGGAGGTAAGGTATAGAGCCCGTCTTTTTGTGCTGCTCAACTACGTCAGCATCATGTGAACGGTGTTCCGTTCCCTCGAGAGAGTAAAAACACACTCTGACAGGTGCGCAAGATGGGCAAGTGGGAACCCAGGTGCCGTTGGCTTGGACACCTGCTCCGAGAATGCATTCTAAACACTGTGATGGCATGACTTCCATAAAGCAGTCGTGATGCATGTGATTGCCAACCTGTCCTTCATCAGCCTCGAGTGGTTCAACTCGTAGCTAAGAGGCTTCCTGATCTTGGGCTTTGGCGCCAACATATGTGGTCGTCCGCAAAGCGCAGGTCTAAGTCAAGAAGCTACAAACGGTTATGCTTAGTGAAATTCAGACCTAAAAGATAGGCTTTGACCACATGCCTAAAGATTTCTAAAACGTCTTGTGCCAACTTATCTGAGCCCTCCTTGTGCAAAAAAATTAGGTAGCTATCAACATAACGAAATGCTACTATGCCGAGGCCGTCCAAACAGGGCTTTGATGCGGTATCGACTCTGGACAGAAGAATGTCGCGGAGGAACAGTGCAACCTGGGACACTCTGCATATGCCTGATTTATGATGTAAATACCGCCTTGCCAATTCACAAAAGTGGAGTTCTGTGGAGTTCTAGTTTCTTGTGGACAGCAACCTGGGCAGGTGCTCTGCAGTGAGCATCGACATGGAGGGCCTGCACTATTCATTGTCACATGATAGACCTCTGAGGTATGTGCAAACTGCATCAGGGTGAACAATGAACATGCTTTTACAGATGATTGCGTGATTTCGGTTGCTGGCTTCTTGGGGCTGTTGTCCTTTTACTGCAAATCCGCATTTGTCAGTTGGCAGGGTGGTATTTACACGCAGGTCGTACCTTTGCTCAGCAACATTTTTTTGTCTAAAGTCAATAAGGCATTAGAGCCCTGTTTGGAAGACCTTGGCATAGTAGCATTTCGTTATGTTCATGACTGTAATTTTTCTGCACATAGAAGGCTCAGATAAGTTGGCACAAGATGTTTTAGGAGTCTTTAAGGCATGCGGTCAAGGCCTGTCTTTTACATCAGAATTGTCTAAGCAGAACCGTTAGCAGTTTCTTGATGCAGACTTGCACTTTGCGGACGAATATGTTTGTCGGGGCTACAGCTAAAGATCGGGGAAGGCTCTTTTTAGCTACGAGTCGGACCACTCGTTGTTGGGGAAGGATGGTGAAGAGGTGTATTTGTCGCTGGTTAAGGTCAGTAAAGATGGAAACACTTGATGGGTGTGCAATCGTGTGCATGACATCAGCTTTAGATAAGTCATGCCATCACTGCTGAGGATGCATTCTTGTAGCAGGTTTCCAAGCAGCTGGGTTCCCACTTGCCCATCTCAACAACCTGTCATAGTATGTTTTCACTCGCTCAAGGGTAAGGAGCACATACTCCGATGATGCTGATACACCTTACCTCCACAGTATTTCACAGTCTCAAGAAAGTCGCGGGAAAGCGTAATGCTGCTGTTGTCTTAACAGCGAAGTGCAAGACAGGAGGCCTTTGCGCCGCCATTAAAAAGGCTTGATAAAACTGGGTACTTGTCCACAATGGACAGTGTCACAAAAAAAGGTTCACCACTTGCACAAGTAATGGAGTTTATTGCGTTCCACTGCCTTATGGCTGCAACTAATATGGGCAGACAGGCAGATATTTGAATTTGCACTTGACTGAGCACTTTCACTCTATAGGGGGAAGGCAAATTCTAACCTGGCACTGTATGCTCAATCTTGTGAATGCAAATCTGAGGATGACATGTCTTTTTGCACGCCTAATTTCCACGACACATCAGTGGTTTATGGAAGGGATAAATCTGTCGGTAGATAGTTGAGGCTTACTACATCGGTAAGGCTAAGGACACGTGTGGCTAAGCCATCGGAAAACCTTCACCGTAAGGAATTTGCTTTTTTAGATGATTCATTAGTATGCCAGTGACCTTTGATTGCACTTCGCCCTTTCACTGCTTTGGGTTATTGTGTCCTTGTATCTTTTCGCGGGTCTCCTTTTGCGGCTTTCCTTCAATGATGCCGCCGCAGTGGCTCAGTGGTTATGGCGCTCGGCTGCTGTCCCAAAAGACGCAGGTTCGATCCTGGCCGCACCAGTCAAATTTCAATGGAGGCAAAATTTTAGAGGCCCGTGTACTGTGCGTTGTCAGTGCACGCTAATGAACCCCAGGTGGTCGAAATTTCTGGAGCCCTCCACTACGGCGTCCCTCATAGCCCGAGTCGCTTTGGGACGTTAAACCCTCACAAATCAAATAATCAAAATCTTCAATTAAATTTTTGTTAGTCCCGCCTCTTGAGCTCATGTCTTCTTGTGTGTTCTGGCTGGTCTTAAGGTGAGTCAGTACCAACTCGGCCAGTCATAAGCCTTGTTCAGTATTACAACATTTTGAATAAAGTGAGAAGTTTACTAGGCTATGTTGCCGGGGATCGTGTCCGCAGCAGTTGTGGGCAACTCAGAAGAGATAGCGTCATATGATTGGTTGTGTAATTGGCAGAGGATGATGTGAGGATGCTGCTCGAAAAGAAAATTTCATAATCGGATAATTATTTGCAGCCAAAAATGTCCAAAAAGTGGCTGGGCCAGAGAAAAAGTGCCGCGAAATTTGAAAACGCTGAAAGTAGGTGGAGCTACAGCGTAGTGCCAAGTTTGAAAAACTGGAAGTATGGACAAAGCCAAAGCTTGGCGCCAAGTTTGAAAACTCGAAATGAGCAATCACGTGACCAGTGATAAGTGTCCTATACTTAACCAGGAGATAGGAAAAAGAATGATAAATTAGAGGCAATTAGGTAATTATTGAGAAGCGAAAGGCAATGAACGCGTGATTAGACTGGGCGGGTATTCAGAGAGTGGGCAGGAACGATCCGTGGAGGGAAATTTGAAAACTTGAAATCGTTGCTGGGATGAAATTAGGGTAAAATAAGAGTTAATTGATAACCAATCAAGTCAACGAGAAAACAACCATGGCGCCAAATTTGTAAGGCGACCAGTGTCAAGGAAGCATCAACGCTTTCACATTTTTTTTGCACAGGTAGCAGGGGTGATCTCTATTTTTTGTTTTTTTCAGCGAAGACAAAAACCATTTTTCTTGGCTCATGGGCGATGTATCTAGGAACCTGCGGCTAGGACAACGCTGGACAGCATGCATCAGCAAGCTCGAAAAAAAAGCACGAAACAGTAAATAAATATTGATCATTTTCATTTCAATTCTAGTGGTTTTGTGCACGAATTACTCTGGAATGCACCAAGCTTGTGTTAATTGACAGGCGACCATTAACAAGCTGTGCATTTTTGTGCATAGCCTACTCCAGAACACAAATCCTGTGTTAATTGACAGGTGACAGTAACGACTGTTACACAGTGTACGAGCACGACACAAGACATTCTTCAGAAGACAAGGCAAACTACAGAAGACAAGACAGACTACAGAAGACAAGACAGACTACAGAAGACAAGACAGACTACAGAAGACAAGACAGACTACAAAGAGAGGACAAACTACAGAAGACAGACTATAAAAGACAAGACAGACTACAGAAGACAGGACTACAAAAGACAAGGCAGACTACAGAAGACAAGACAGACTACACAAGACATGCCCAAAATACGACAAGCCTACAGACTACAGAAATTTTCTGTCTTAGAATCCTGTAGTGCGTTTTGACTGGGCAGTTTCTTCATTCTGGGTTTTCTTTATACATCCATCCGTGTAAAACGAAGCTATTGCTTCTAGACAGTCTGGGGATTTGTATCGCGCATACACTTTCCTTGCGCGATGAGCAAAGTACGAGCAATTCGCATCTCCGGTTCGGAACGCACTTGATAGTGTCTCGGGGTGTAATTCTTGTACACGTGTGACGACCGACGTGAACCACAGCCTAACGCACACAGTGCACGACATTCCGAACCCGTCCTGCATGAGGTGCTTCGCAAGGTAGGCGTCGGCCCCGGCAGTAGGCGATTGTTCTTGCACACCACGTAGCCTAAATGCACGCATATATTCGAGCCTCGTCTCTTTTCCTCGGCTGTTTCGCGGTGCCATCGCCAGACGGCCTCACGCATCTGTTGAAGGCGCATCGTCATTCGCTCCGTATTGGCGGCGGTCGGCGGTTGCACGCTGACGTCTTCTATCGTTTAGCTCCTGTTCTGTGGGTGTTGTTGTTGTTGTGTGGGTGCTGATCGCTTGCGAGGCCCCATCTCGTCTTTTTCATTCTTTTGACTGTGAAGTGGTATCTCGGCGCAGATCCACCTAGGGGCAGGCAACTTGAGTATAATCGAGATGGCAGACAGGAACACCCCCTAAGGTCGGTGCTTTTGCCACTACTGTTCAACATCGCGATGATGGGACAGCCAGTAGGACTGTACAAGATATGCGGGCTCAAGCATGCCATTTATGCGAATGATATTACCACCAGGATAAGGGGCAACCACTTTCAGGTGCTCCAGGAGCGCCTGAAGATGGCGACCGAAATGGTAGAAACATACGTGAAGGAGTGTGGACTCAGATGGACAACAAACCAATCAGTGCTACTGACCTTCTGGAAAAGAGTGCGGGACTTTACGCAGGCACTACTAAACATAGAGATCGAAGGGAAGTCATCAAGGAAGTGCAAGGCACTAATATTTTGGGACTAACGATACACAGGAAAAACAACGGGGCAGCTATCAGGAAACTTGCTGAGATCACGGATCATGTCACGCGTATGATCGGCAGAGTCACAAACAGAAGGAGAGGAGTGGAGGATAAGGACTCAATCAAGCTGGTCCAGGCTTTCGTCGTCAGGATATTCTATGCGGCTCGCTTCTGAGAGTTAAAGAAATCGGACAAGGAAAAACTAGACGTCATCAATAGGAAAGCGTCATTGGACGCCATCATTAGGAGTGCGTCCACGGACAGGCTACTACGGCTAGGATTCCACAGCTCTACAGACGAGCTCATCGAAGCCCATTAAATCACACAACTCATGAGGCTATCATGTAGCAGAATAGACAGGAGCGTACTTTAACGCATGGGAATCAACCCGCTACCAACCAGGCGGGACAAAGTCAGCCTGCCGAAATAGGCACAAGAAGGCATCGAGGAAGCGCCTATACCAAGGAATATGTACCTAGCTGCACATCACAAATGCCGACGCGAGGCCCGAGCAAAAGCAGTTCGCAAGGCTTGGGAAAGCAAAAACGGCACAAGATACGCGGCGGGACCCCTAAAGGGGGTCGTGACCATTGGAGACAAAAATCTCAAGCGGAAGGTAATGAAGTGCACATCACTCAGCTGCATAGATGTAACAGCAGAAGGGGAGGCAGCTATAGTGCTGGATGCGGAGACAGGGAGCATGGCCAGTTTCGTCACAGATTCGCAACAGGCGTGCAGAAACGAAACGAGAAGAAGAAAACTAGGATAGCTGCCAGGATCCTCTGAAGCCACGGAGACCCTGAAAGCTCACCGAAGATCATATGGATTCCATATCACGAAGCCGACCCAAGGAATGAGGGCACACACGCCATAGCCTGAGCACCTTTACCCTAAACCCCTCATGATGGGTCGACAGGCCCAAAATCATCGGTAGCGTGCAACAACACATTCCATTAGAGATTGTGCAGGAAGTACCCGATTCCAGGGATCTGGACTAATTAAGAAAGTCAGAATCAGGCGACCACAGTCGAACTCATTCATTAAACCAAAAAGACTCAATCTAATGTACCCAGACGAATTTAGTGCGCAGTGCGCCTTCTGCGACGAGGAGGCGGACCTGCAGCATGTGGTGTGGGCCTGCAAGAAAAGAAGAGCGTTAGGGAGAGTTGAAAGCCCAAGCAAGGAGCGGTGGGAGGAACAGCTGTCCAGCTTGCAGCCTAAGGTCCAGCAGCAAGTGGCCGAAAGGGCCCACAGGGCAGAAGCCACCAATGGGCTCCTGAAATGAGGCGCCCACCGAGAGAAATCCTACCTTGTATGAAATAAATACATGTTAATGATCATCATCGTCTCAAGTACTTCGCCAAGCTACCACTGGCCGCTCGCTTGGTGTCCGCGCTCATTAGAGACGGTTGCATTGCGAAATGTGTTTCAGGTAGCTACAGAGTGCTTCGCATTAAAATCTCTTGTACAAAACTTCGGGAAAGTTCGGGAAACGCATAGAAATTTCTTTCTTCTAACTTCTTTAGTTTCACAGTTTTCATATATTGTTGTGTTTTATGTGGTTTCATGTTGTGTTCTACTCTCTTCTTTTTTAACGACAAACATTGACGAGTTTTGCCACTTATTAGCTATGTTTCCTATGCGATGTTAGTACTTTTTGTTACCCCGCCTTACCCCGCGTTTTAAAATTCAGAAATATCCTACAAAACAAAGTTATTTTCTAGCCCTCATGGAGAAGCTGCGCGCTGCAGTGCTCAGCGCTTAGAGAGAATCCAGTACTGGCAGTACCGCGGACACATGTTGGTCTGCGAACATTTTCAATGGGCTATCCGTGGCTGCCGCCGCTTGCAGCCCGTTTTTCTTGACGACCTCCCTGACTTGCATTGCAACCTCCTTCTCCCGGCACCCCGCGAGGAAACGCGTGCGTGTTTACCTCTTGCCCTTTTCCCCTCCTTCCTGGCACACGAGGGGCCCTTCACATTACTATCCCTTCAATCCTCCCCCCCTCCCCCCTCTCAACGCGGCGCCTCGTCACAGAGAGGTTAATGCCCGCGCCGCATACCGCCTTTACCCCATCGTCCGAATGAACGAAATTCTTTTCTCTTGACATTGCGAGCTTCTTGAGGCTTCTGTGTTCTGTCCACCCTCTGCCCTTTTCTCACGGCTTGCGGCGACCCACTGTAACCTCTAGTTCGGTTGACTGCCGGAGCATACAGCCCTTCAAACCCGGTTTTTCCCTTCTGCAGTTGATTTTTTTTAATAGGTATCGCCAACCATTTGGGGACATCTGGTTGATACGTGAGTACGTTTCTTGTATATTTATTTTAATTTTTGTAGGTATTGCTTCGCACGTACATTAACTCGAGACCAGCAGTCTGCAGAATAGTTAGCTCTCGCAACACTTTCAGCAACTTTTAAAATTGACTTCTTGAGCCACAATAAAACTTTTTATGGCATAGCATTCTCAGTAATGTAGCATATCAGAACAAAGCTAAGATGTGCTGACAGGTTGGTTAACAAATATAGCATAATTAAATTTTCCCTATTACTGCTAGGCTCCTTAATTATTTAGAGGCGGTAAACTCACCTTCAGTGATATTCAAATCAGTTTTTAAAGTTTCAAAACGTGCTTACCCTCGGCGCTTCGGCCAACAACTTTTGGTTGTTTTTTTGTTATTTTGGCTGGAGAAGTTGCTTTGCCTATGAGCTGCTCGAAAGCGCACGTAATTTGGCGCCATGTAGACAAATATATTTGGGCCAGAGCGCCCAGGGTAACCGCGTTTTCGAAATTCAATATATGATATGTAAGCTACTTACGGTGGGCAACACGCCTCTCAGTAATTAGGAAGCTTAACAGTGGTAGTTAAAAGCTTACTTATCAATATTAATTAAGCGGCCTACCAATTAGCTGCTTTAAACATTGATTTAATGCATGACACCACTGTCAAATTTATGCCGAAAAAGCGCTCTTATAACTCATAAAGCCTACTTATTGCATAAAGTCAGATGAAACACCCTCTGTAGGTGAATTTTTTATGCCTATATTTTATCGCTTACTGCTCATGATTTTATTCAATTGCAGAAACCGATTGTTCTTTGCGCACATGTGGACGTTACATATCATTCAAGAAATTCTTCCTCGGGTGTGGCATTTCATTTAGATGGGATACAGCTGTCATGGGCCGCTTCACTTTTGCTCCTTTTCCTATTCACATCTTGAATGACAGCAAACCATTGGGTCCTTGTGCACCGGCGGACGTTGCATATAATTTTCGAGCTGTACATGTTCAGCGAAGTTCTCTCGAAGCAGAGAGTTTGTGCAATAGTCGTACGGTTGAAGTAGACTTTTGAAAGGAAACGAAAGTTTGAAAAATATTGACACAACAAATAATTTATTTTCAGCCGAACATTCAGAGACCAACGCGGTCCCTTCTGAAGGGTGACTGAAATGCGAGCCAGTAGCAGCAAGGTAATTACTTCGCTTTCATTCTGTTAATACATGGCGAAGTAATCCCTCTCTAAGTGACGGCGGCTACGTTCACGTCGCGCCTTCGAGCGTGCTCGCGGCGACGCAGCTTCCGGTTTTCGTCGGGCGGCCGCCGGCGACCGAGGAGGGCACCATTCCTTCGGCCGGTATGTTCAGTCCCTGCCTCCCCAAGAGATGGAATGCGTAGGCTACAGCCCGCTGCCGTCTGTTTTTTTTTACTGTTCCCCCTTTGAACTTTTTTCTCTTATCTTCCTTTCTTTGGGGCATCTAATCTGTTTTCCCTTACGTCCTTTTTTTTCGCGTCTAGTGTCCAGACACCAGCACAATCTGGCAAGGGGGTATTTTTTGGCCCCTTCATTCCTTTCTGACGCTTCCCCTCTGCCTCCAAACCCCGGATGCTTCGCTGGTCCATTAGGTGGCGGTAGAAAGCGGCTGCACGTTGAAACACGCTTTAGACACGCAGATGTTTTCGCAAAAAATGAGAAGGATCGCCCTGGTTCTTCAAGCTTGTTCCTTTTCCATTTTGTACTGTAAGACTTAACATACATCACCAACTAGCCGAGCACTTCTATTCTATTTTTGTGATCAAAATTGTCATTCAGAATTATTTGCTTCTTGTTTTCAGCGCCGGCAGCTCCTCCAGCTAGGGGTCCACAAGCTGCCAGTGGTTGCGGTTAGTGTAGGGAAGGCTTTTATGGGCCTTCCCCGACAAGCTCAAGTTCCGCAAGAAAGCCTTTATTTTGACAAGGCTCTGCAGAGGGGCCACAGGTGATATTTTTATTTCCGATCCTTACTGCATGCACTAGCTATCCTAGCTACTATTGTCTAAAATGCATTTTTCCAAATAACGTTTTCTTTTGCTGTTTTTATGTGCAGATGCCATCACCAAAAAGGAGCAAGACAGCTGTGTAGGTTGTCCCCGCATACACTGGCAGGCAGCCGTACGCAGCTCTTCACTGAGGTAGGCGGCCGCAAAAAGCTCATGGCTGAGGTGCTAGCTGCCTGGGATTGCACCGGGGCCTGCCCCGATTGCAGCCGCTCCCTCGAACCCGGGCCCTGCTACAGCAGCGGAGTCTTTGACGAGGCGGTCGAGCCCTGATGAGACCCTACAGGGCTAATTATTCGCTTCCACGCAGCCTCCATTGCCCGCTAGACCTGCGGCTCTTTGTTATGTTTTTAATAAATGTTCAAACATTACACTTCATTGCCGGTTTGCTCATTTTCAGTGCATTTAACAATAGAATGTGGCATTTGCGAACTCGCTGCATAGACGATGGTTGTCAAAATGAAACATTCGACATAGATGAATTATACAATGCGAAGCACAGAATGCTCGGTAAGCAGTGTCGGGAAACTAATAATGGGACTGCAAGTCAGTGTACCCGGATGCAATGCGGTGAACGACCAGTGGGTGTACATGGGTGGGACGCATTCACTAGCCAGTGAGTGGCTTGATGCCTTCGGCGAAAACAAGTGCATTAGCTTGGGTGGGATATAGTGGGTAGCCAGCGAGTGTCACTGGACGCCTGTGATAAACAGCGGATAAGCTTGGGCCGGAAATACTGGATAGCCGCTGGGTTGGGCCGGCTGCCTATGATATATACGCCAATAAGGAATCTTGGATGACTAATATCGAATAGCCAAGGAATGCCATTCAAGTCAATCAAGAACTTTGTATGCCATTACTGGCTTCTGATTGGAAAGCCAGTGGGGTGCACTGGCTCTAACATTGGGTCGGGTAGCGCCCCAGTCAGATGCCATTATAGCCCTTTATTGGAGCCAATTTTACCCGGTATTCGACCAGTTCAGGGCCATTACCGGCGTGCTGCTTGGGTTCACACCGCATAGAATTTCGCCTTCATCGAAATACGACCGCCGCGGCCGGATCGAACCCGCGTCTCTTGGGTTAGCAGCCGAACTCCATAACCACTGAGCCATTGTGGCGGCCATATCTAAAAAAAATTTTCAAAAATACGGTTGCAGCATTACTTTATTTTATATTATTCTCCGCCGACGATCTAAGCAACATTACACAGATTCCAACGCCCAAAGCTTCAAGTAGGACTCCAAAGGTCAGTATGTATTCACCACGACCCACTTTAACGAGGGCGACATGCCCCCTTCCCGCAGCCTTATGTAGCAGCACGCGTTGCTGCTATTATCACGTCATTGCTCCTTAAGGATCACCCGTGCTGGGAGAGGGCGCCGAAAGTTGTGTCCGATTCGGCGGCTGCCACGCAGAGCACGAAGACAGGATTAGAGTTCAAGAAGGGAAGTAATGCGAAGGCTTTGTTCAACCCGGCACCACTGCTAGAGAATTTTCTTAATGTCGCCTGGAAAAAATTTTTTGGACCCCGCATGTGGCTTTACATGCTGAAAAAAAAGCAGCGCATGAAAAAGGATGAGACGACAAACACACCGCGCTTGTGTCAGTGCTTCTCATCCTCATTTTTCGCACTCTCACCCTGTCCACTAAATCACCATCAACCAACTGGTCCCCAGTTTCTCTACTGGGTGTCTTCGAAATTTTATTGAAAAACAGCTTAGCGATGCAGCCGGACAATTATGAACACAATGAGGCACGAGTGCTAAACAAAATATATCCAATGACCGAGTGAGATTCAACTGCGGTACCAAGATTTAAGGAACAAAAACGTTTAACCCGCTTTCTTTATTCATATTGTTTTATCGCTAGGACATGTTACAATGCGAAACGAACGTTAAAGGCGAAAATTCGAGAAAATGTCAAAGGACTAATCAAGCAGGCCTCGCCGAAGGGTGCAATTCCGTTCCAAGCACTAATTTCTGTGAACGTAATTTACATGTCCTTGCATTTCTGAATGAAACGGCGTTTTGTTCCCAAAGCCGACTTGCACCGGGGCGTGCCATCCACGGACTCCGCCACTAAACGCGCTGTGTGCGTAAGGTGCAGAAATCAGCCGGCATGGGCAGCGAGTCCTCCTCGATGATGTCGCAAAGGATGGCCAGAGATTCCTCGGCGTACAGCATGCCCCACACGTTAGGACCGCGAACAAACTCGGTCACCGTTAGCTCGAGAAACCGGAGCTTGATGAAGAAAGGCCACACCACGGAACGGAGGCCAGCTGGCTCTCCGCCAACCTTCCCTCTCTCGAGACACTGCCTGCGGCCGCAGGCGTGGACGGCTTGCAGCACCTACATCTCGGGTGCATTGTGCACGTTGTCGAGAATGTAGTTCACGGTGTAGTGCAAGCAGGATTCGAACGTCTTCGACGCGAGAACGAAGAGACCATTGTTGTGGAGGACGGCCTTGCCGCACCCGTCCACGCCGTCTTCGCCCATCGTCAGGATGTAGTCCAGAAACGGACATACGTCATCGGGCTCCATGTAGCGCTCCAAGTATGCGACGCACCTGGCTGCCAATTCAGGCACCATGTATTTGACTGCAGCGCTGCGGGTGCAGGTCGCCTGGTGAACGCTTTCCACCTCGAACTGTCCACTGTAGATGTACCTGCGTCGCAGAGCAGGTGAGCATAATAGGGCCCGTTGTCGTCATTACAAAGGCAAAAGTGTATCAAAATCGTCCCACCTAATTCTTATTTGAATGAGAAGCGGGAAATGCTTCCTGTAGTCTAATGAGATAAAACACAAAGGCAAAGCTCTGGTTGTGGGCATTAATGGTTTCTGGGTGGCAGGGTACCGTAATAAGCACGCTATGGATTTAGCGTTCTTACAAGCAGGCCGTTCGCCCAAACGTCGTTCTCTTGATTAATTATCATCGCCAAGGAAAAAGACCTTTCCAATAAGTAATCCTTTAACCAAGCTATGAATGCGACATTTGCTGGTTGGAACCTGCATGGACTAGGACACGGCAAAAATCTAGGGCTGTTAATGGCAGTGTAATGGAGAACTTCATCACGTGACCTTACACCATTTAATAGAGAGGCCTGCGGGCGATCACAGCAGGGCCGTTAGAGAGAATAACCAAGCAGGCAGCGAGCTTAAGTCTCATAGAATCAGTACGGTAACGGTGGATGAGTCCAGCGTGCGGGCCCTAGGCCAAGCAGGCTTGGAGAACTCAGGGTTCAGAGCCGTACTTCGCCTTGTTTGGCGCCTAACACACCGCACTGAGCCCTGATACTCTTCTCTTTCTGGGTATTTGCTATGTTTGGTTTCTTAGCTGACATTTCAAGTTTTGTTTTAGTGATAAAGTGTTAACTTATCGCAATCCCTTCTTTACTTGCATGTTAATTCAATGACCCCTCTACAAATGTCGTTAGAATAGACTGCAATAGAATCAAGCTTATATTTCTGCATGTAATACGAATTACAGGCCGGCAAGTGCTTTTGAGCAAAATACATAAATGAAGCGTGAGCGAGGGTAGGTTACCGTAGAAGCCCTTCAACGCCGTCCGGATGCAGGTCCGAGCGATCTTCTCTGGCGAAGTGCCCAAAAAACATGGCCCTGAAGACGTCGTTCTGAAGGGCCAGGATCATGCGATGCGCTTTGAAAGATGCGTGCTGTTCGGGAACGTGTTCCCAGTGTACGACTATTTCCACATCGGCAAGCTCCCGTGTACCGAGATATCTCCACAGCGAGAACTGCGAAAGAATAAATTAGGTTAGTTGGCTGCTGCAAAAGAGTCATAAATTGTGGGGTCTAACATACGAAACTGACACGTGGGCTATGAGGGACGCCGTATAGTGGCGGGCTCTGAATTAATGTAGACCAGACCGCCTGAATTTCTTACGTGCACTGACCCCGCACAGAGCAGGGGCGCCTTGTGCATTTCACTTCCATTCAAAATACGGCCGCCGCGGCCAGGATCGAACCCCCCTGCTCCATGGCACAAAACGAAGAGAGACTGATAAAAGCCGCGTGACGACGGCGATAAGAACATAAAAAGAATCATAAGTTTTGTTTGCAGCAATATGTATTTCCTATGAAGAGCCGCCGTTTAAAGCAGCAGCGATTCTCAATTCACTGCTCACTTAGGCATCAATACAATATCAACAATGAAGCAAGTGGTGTCAAAATGCAAACAAAACACGAAAAACGGAGCATGCGCGAAACTCAAACATCAAGGTATGACTCTCGGCATGAGTTTCAATTACGTCCGAGTCTTCAGGGCACTCTGCAAAAGCAAAATTGAGACCCAAGAAGGAGCCTTTAAAGGGACTGTTTAAAGCAGCCCGTGTTTGACGTGCTCATAGCGCTGTGTGCGGCACAATTTTTGTAGTGTCAGGGCTCTTGGGGATACATACATTGCAGTGGTAGATACTACGATGGGAGGGATAAATTAATGAAAAATAAATTCCCCGACCCGTGTCGCTAAGTATAATGGGATTTACAATGTAGTAAAAGTCTATTGTGGCTGCCATAAAAATATTCAAAACTAATAGACGTCCACCTGCGCCGCTTTCCCACAAAAGCATCAAAGCAATTATAGATGTTAATTAACATGTCTATAAGAGAAGACAATTACCCGCCGCAGTGGCTCAGTGGTTAGAGCGCTCGGCTACTGATCCGGAGTTCACGGGTTCGAACCCTACCGCGGCGGCTGCGTTTTTATGGAGGCAGAACGCTAAGGCGCCCGTGTGCCATGCGATGTCAGTGCACGTTAAAGATCCCCAGGTGGTCTAAATTATTCCGGAGCCCTCCACTACGGCACCTCTTTCTTCTTTTCTTCTTTCACTCCTCCCTTTATCCCGTCCCTTATGGAGCGGTTCAGGTGTCGAACGATATATGAGACAGATACAGCGCCATTACCTGTATGTGAAAATATAAACGAACAGAAGAAGATACGCGAGATAAACCACGCTTCCAGGCAGCGTTCCCGGGAAGACTCCCCTAATCTGCCCTGGGAAAAGATGGGCAAGATGCGATGCAGGGAAAGGAAATTTGTTTATCGGGAACTGGTTGTGGGAGCTGAAGAGGAGTGGGAACAGCGGGGGATTTCGTAATTCATGGCGATAGAGTCGAGCTCCTATTCAGGCCTCCCTAGAGGGTGAGCACCAGTTCTGCCGAATGTGCGGTTCATGGTCTCCAAGCTACTTCTGTCGCTATTCAACGTCCTCCGGGATCTCTGACCCTCACACACTGAGAACGTAGGGAGGCACAACTGTCCTATAGTGGACAGTGGCTCTGCAACTGATCTATGGCCCTGTTTCATTGTCATTACGTCCCGATCAAACTCCTTGCGCCTTCCGGCGCGCATCTGCTAGCAGTCTGTAGTGCTTGAACGCGATGGCGTATCAGCGATTTTGATGGCCTATGCGTCAGACTTACCTCAGGCACTGTTTCTGTCTGAGCGCAGACAATGACGCGGGTAGAACTGGTCCAGTGCCAACAGTTGGTGCGTTTGTAGCATCTGTAGCACTGCATTGAAATTGAAAAAGAAGGCAGGAGTTTGACACGAGCCACGATTCCCGCGTGCTAAGGAAACACGTGTTGAAATCGTGCAAGCAAGTTCTGAGCCGTCCGGTAGGTGCCCTAGCCAGGCTAACGCCCATTCATGAAAAAAACAAAAAAGAAATAGAGTAAATACATCGAGAACAATAGCAAATATATAAAACAAGTACATTCCACAAAGGGCACCATCACATCTGCAAGGCAGTGCTGTGCAGTCGTGAAGAGCCCTGTAATGAGCGCACGCGCTATATATGGACTGCCGGTCTACCATCCCACCTGGCCATGATGGCTACTAGATGGCGGCATCAGGCAAGGTCTACCCACTACTCTTAGCCAAAACCGTATAAGGCAGAGTAATTAGCATTAACATGCGAAAAAACTGCAATTAGCATAAACACAACTCATTCATTTTAGATATTATCCAGCGTTGCGTGCAGCCGCAGCACGAAAAAGAAACCATAAGGCTACTTGCTTTCGACATTCATTGGGCATGCCCAAATAAAGGAAGTGGCTATATATTACCGGAAGCCGGCAGAACCTCCAGAAAAACATTATGTCGGCAGTGCCGTCTAATTAGCTCGCTGTGATCACGTGACGAGCGCAGCCGCCCTCGAGAAGTATTGTTTTTTTTAATACATGTCAAAAGTAGGACCCTCGACCACATAATTTTGGAGTGCCCATATTCTCCCGGAGCGGGCAAAATTATTGATAGTACATAAGCCTGGGAGACCCTGCTAAGAAGCCCGGACACTGAGCTCCAGCGCACCACCATCTATCCGGCGGAAGAGGCCGCTACCAGTCAAGGACTGCCAACCAGCCTCTAACCGCGGACGCGCAACTCCCCGTCTCGCAAAGCAGCGTGCCGGTGGCGGGGAGAAACGTCTTTTCTGATGGAAATAAAAGTTATTCAATCAATCAATCTCTGCTCTCGACACGTCCTGATGTCACCACATGAATGGCTGTAAAGAAAAAGCGACCGATTTTTCTGTATTCTATTTTTCAGAGTGGCAATCAATGTGATTCTTCATTGCGATTAGTGTTGTAACTGTGCGTCACTGCCGCTGTTCGATGGCCTAATCAAATTATCACACTTGATCCAGTCCATGAAAGCTTAACTCACTGACTTTATTTAGAGTAAGTAGAAAGCATCAATAGCCAACAACTGCACATCTCCCGGAGCGTTCTAGCAGTCAGCGGAGCTAGCTGCTCGTCGTTCGGCGTCCGGAGTACAACTGAACTCTCCCCACGCCGTCCAAAGCCCCTTCGAACCGCGGCACCTTTGGGAGGCGCCGGCACTCGCTCTCGCACAAAGAACTTCCGTTTTCGGTGGTCCTGCAAGGCTCTTAATTGATTTCTTCAGAAGACCACAGTGCGAGCCTCCAAACGGGGAGAAACGTCTTTTCTGATGAAACTTAAAAGTTGTCCAATCAGTCAATCACTAACTCAATCAATCAATCAGGACAAATCAATATGCGTTTCCTCTGGAGCATTGTGAGATTAGTGGGGCTAGGTTTGATATCCGTCTGCCGGCCGCTTTTTGTGCAGGGTAGTCTACCAGAAAAACAGCTGGAAAAAGATAATTCCGCCAGTCTCGTTTCATCGGCTGTGTGCTGTGATGTGACCAGAATCAGGCAATCGGGTCAAACTGCCGGCAAAGTTCCCTGCGGGATATTTTGCCGGCTGCTGGCACAGTCGTCTCGACCTTATTTAAACGCGCGCATTTTCCAATTGTGCTTCATTTCCCCAATTTTTCGTCCAGAAGTGAGACGAAACTTAAGTCACGCGATAAGGCAAACCGTTAAGTGATTCGTAGTACAAATACATTCGCATACGCAACACCCATGCGATACCAAACAAGGCGAAATAAAGGGTCAGGGGAAGGGAAAGCCGGTTACTCGTAGTATCCTATAAGAAAGGGCAGCCTTTCCACCGACGCCGCACACGAGGGTACCAACGCCAAAAATTGGGGCATGAAACCGGCTAGCTGCCGTTCTGAATTTTTTTTTTCCTTTTCTTTCCTGATGAATAGGCCACGGGTATACACGTTAGCAGCAGAAAGGCGCCAACTGAAACAATCTACAGGCTTCGGCTTAGTCACAAGCGTAGAGCGCGATGAAGCAGAGACAGATTTTGATGGAAATTAAGGAAAGCAGGGTAGGTATAACCGGCTTTACCGTAATCTAAAACTTCCATTTATGCCTAAAGAAAAACTGCTGACAAGGATTTCTTTTGTTCTTTTTCTTCATCGTGGCAGATGAGCTGCCGGCTTCCGAAATAGAGTACTACAATTCATACCAACGAAAACACCCTCCCTCAGGAATGGTTTCCAGCAAATTAAAAGATCGGGTGGTAATCAGCGATCAGCAGCGGGTGATTCAGTTTGCTTCCAACAAAGAGCCACTTTTTTGATCAGGCCTGTAGACATGTTCAATGAAAGAGCAGAGCATTGCGATGCTAACGCAGCAAAACGGCTGCAGCAGCAATTACGCTGACTTTAGCATGCGAGACGCAGGCAATGATTCGCAGCCTCATGCTTCCTGCTATGCACATTTATTTTACCTCGTGCAGTTTGCGAAATGCGAGAATTCACTGTCCTAGTGCGCACCGACATTCTGTACCATGCAGGTGACTCGAGAGCTTGTGGAATCTTTCCGCGTCTTAAAATCTAGTCATATATCAGCCATTTGTATATCGGCCTGTCTGTAACGGAGACAGGTTTCTTCGAAAAATCTAACGCGATTTGCGTGTTAGTGTTCCGCTCAAAATGCTTGCAGGTGGCGTGTGATTGTGTTGTCCTTGTTTTTTGGACATGTGTATGTAACAAGCTTCTGAGTAAAAAATATTGCCAGTACCGCTGTGTTTTCTTGTGTCCGTGTCTCGAAGTTTTACTCGAGATAGACGGAAAAAAGCTAAAGCTCAACTTTCTGCCCCCATTAATACACACCTTTAGCATACCGTATTACCGCTACCCTGACCGGAGTACCGGGAGCCCGCGCGCCTTCACTGCGCACGTGCAGATAGCCTAGAGGCCGCCGGATGGCGCCAGGTACTCGGCAGCTGCAAGGCATTGGGAAGCTGCAAGGCATCCAAGGCATTGGGGTTTAAGGACAGTGAAGGGAAAGTAGATTTTAAGCGGGCAGAAGTAATCAAGCGAAGTTTATCTGATTGGTAGCTAAAATCAAGGCAAGAGTAAAATTTCATAAGTCATGGCTTGGTGGCTTGAGCCACCGCCCGATTTAAAGGGTTCAGCCCTTCCATCCATCCATCCATCCGTCCGTCCATCCGTCCATTCGTCAGTCCATCCATCCATGCATCCGTCCGTCCGTCCGTCCGTCCGTCCGTCCATCCAGCCATCCATCCATCTGCGCTACAGTGGCTAGCTGCGCGCTAGCCTTCCGCATCGGGACCAATCAGCGCATACTTTTCGGTGGGCGGGATTCCGGTACTCCGGTCACGGTAACACGGTACACGGTATGCTAAAGGTGTCTAATGTGTCATCACTGGATTCTTCGGGCCGACTTGCGCGATACGTCACGACACAAGCTCCACCTAGCGGTCAACGACTCCCGTACTGAATCCTAAGCCTTCCAAATATAACCGAAATTCACTTCCATTCATGAATACAGCCTAACGACAAACCTTACCACCACCAGCCTTTTCAAATACTCGATCTTCGTGGGCACTATCAGGCATCGGAATGACGGCTTGCTCAACACAATGGCGTTGGGCTCCAAGGGCGTGTGTTCTTTTTTTGTTGGATTGACATTGTGTTGATGTGGGTTGTGCCACTATGGGTTCCGAGCGGACATAGCAAGTGTGGCCGCGTGCGGGGTGAGCCGGTGCGCGTATACGATCGAACGTTGGAGCTCGGCTTCGAGACAGTTGTGGCAGTGGGTGGCTGAGTGGCGGGGTGTCCTTAGGAGCTCGGCGTTTCCCCAAAGCCAGCTAGCCTGCACCGCCCGGGCATTGAGGTCCGGAGTCTAGCTGCCCGCGCAGAACAACGCTACCCTGCCCGCTGGCTCCAGCCTCCCGGTAGCCAGGCGGCCTGCCGACGCACTATGGCCTGTTGGTACCAGCCTCCGGGTATCCGGGACATGACCGTGAACCGGTTGCCTGCGGATACCTCACCCGGTGACCGGGCGGTACCTGCCCTGCCGTATGCTTCGACACCGACAAGGACTGTCGCACGGAACCCATAGTAGGACGCTGGTGCTCATTTTGTCATTTCTAGGTTGTAAGTGCCCGTGTTGTATGTGTGCGTGTTAGTGTGCAAGCGGGTGAGCTATGCCTTCGCCCTCGTCGCTCAAGAAAACAGTGTCGTGATGCTGAAGGCGGCCCAGAGCTCCTGAACGGACCTGGGCAAAATATTTACATCACAGATATGTTACAATTTTTTTTGTACTTTCATTGTCATGTAGAGGAAGAGGGAGGGTGGGACTTCAATGGAACAGGAGTGGTTTGCCTAGTTGTCAGCCAGGCATGCTACTCCAGGGCCATGTAGAGGTATCCATGCGCAACCAGTGGGATTATCTGCTTACTCGTATATATATATATATATATATATATATAAATATATATATATATAAAAAGATCGGTCCTCCGATCGAAACGTCGAGTCAAATAACAATGTTTCCTTAAATGAAGCGTATACTTCGATGTATATATATATATATATATATATATATATATATATATATATATATATATATATATAGATAGATAGATATATGAAGTGAGGGGTTCGTTTGACAAACATATTAAGGAAGCCAATAGTCACCGAAGTCACCAAACGAGCCCCTCACTTCATTTCCCTTGTCTGCTAATAGCTTAACGGGGTCTCGGTTCTGGCAGTCTTGATGCGATAGGTAGCATAACAGGGCTCTCGCACAGTTTCCGCCCCCGCCGTTAGATGACGTTCTACGTCCCACTTGCGGTATTACAGGACGTGCTACGTCCACCGCTATGGACGAGGGTGGCGCTGGTGAACACTCTCAAGGTTCGCTTACACGCAAAACAAATACCCACGAAAGCAGCAGATTGGACAGCCGTCGCCGTGGCGCAGTTGGTAAGAGCACCTGACTCGATATTCGGAGTTCGTGGGTTCGGATGCCACCGGCGGCATGGTTGTTTTTTCTGCTGATTTATAAGTAATTTTCTTTAAAAAAACTAATTCATTGGCACTAGATATTAAAAAAAAAAGAAACATTCCCCTATGCACTTTGATTTCGGTGACTGTTGGCTACCTTAATATATATATATATATATATATATACTTGTCCCGAAAAAAACAAGCTGTTCCGCCAAAACTGGCTGTCGGCACCTGTACTTTTACTTTTCCACAAAAAAAATAGTCCTATATCGGGCCCCGCTCGTTGCCTTTCACTGTTTTTTTTCTTTCCATGTCAGATAGCGTTCATTTTCTGCATTGCACTAGCATTCCTTATGTGTTTTTTTATTCTTATTTATCCACCCTCCTCAGCCATTGGGCTGCAGTATTTAATAAATAAATAGATATTAATATAATATAAACAGATAAATAGTGTCACGGAAGACAGAGCGACAAAATTCAGACAGAAGACGGGGTTCGGCAGCTAGCCCGCGCGATACACTTCGTCGTCGTCGGCTTCCAGCGCCACCTGAGAACACCAGGTGGCTTTACTCCCCCTCACAAAGATTAGCACAAGAACAGGACGGACAAATGAGGCGGGCGAAGCGGTCCCACGCGACAACTAGACGAACGCAAAGAGTACTGCACATTACCGCGTGAAGTACGGTTTCATGCGGACTACGTGCATGCGACCTCAGAACGGGGTGGGCGACGCTGAAGCTGCACAGTCCCGTCTGGAATAACTTCGTAGGTCACTTCCGTGAAACGGCGCAAAACTCTCTAAGGTCCGAAGTAACAGCACATCAGTTTTTCAGAGAAGCCTGGGAGGTGTAGCGGGGTCCACACCTAAATTTGGTCACCGGGATGGTATGTGACGTGCCGATAACGGAGGTTGTAGCTGCGCGCATCCGTGCCCTACTGTCGCTGAATGTGAATACGGGCCAGTTGACGTGCTTCCTCTGCGCGCTGAGCGAACTGCTCGGCGTCTGGCATGAGCGGGTGGTCATCAGTGCAGCACGGAAGCATGGAATCCAGCATCGTCTGAATGTCACGTCCGTTGACCAGATGAAATGGTCAACGGGTCGTCTCTTGGGTGGCCGTGTTGTAGGCGTACGTGACGTACGGGAGAATCTCGTCCCAGGTTTTGTGCTGCGAGTCTATGCACATTGCGATCATATCGGAGATTGTTCTACTAAGTCCCTCTGTGAGCCATTCGTCTGTGGGTGATAGGCATTGGTTTTCCGATGACTAGTGTGACTGAGCCCAAACACGTCCCGCATGAGCAGCACCGTAAACGCCATGCCTCGATCAGTGATTACGTGGGACGGTGCACCATGACGCAACACGATTTGCTGCATAAAAAAACTGGGCGATCTCAGATGATGTGCCACGCGGCACCGCCTTAGTTTTCGCATACCTTGTTAAGTAGTCAGTCGCGACTAAAATCTATTTGTGACCGGCCTATGACAAAGGAAATGGGCCCTGAAATTTGATGCCGACTTGATCAAACTGTCAACGTACGTCAGCAGCTCGGCCCTCCAGATAATCAATGACAGGTCGTAGGTCTGGGTCAGCTCGCTGTCGGGTCATTAAGTCTAAGTGGCTGACAACTCCAAGAAAACAACTCTCGGCCTGCATGCTCTCATCGGCTAACCCGACGGGTGTGCGTGAGTGCGCGTCAGCGTCTGCGTGCGTCTCGCCAGATTTGTGCACAATAGTGCAGTCAAATTCATGGAGACGGAGGCGCCATCGGGCTAGGCGCCCCGCTGGTTCGCGAAGCTTGGCCAGCCAGCACAAAGAATGGTGGTCGGTAACCACTTTGAGCATGCGGCCGTAGAGGTAAGGCCGAAATTTCATGGTTGCCCACACAACCGTGAGGCTTTCCTTTTTCGTAGTATAAAAGGTTGTTTCAGCGCGAGAGAGCGTTTGGCTTGCCCATATCGACACCTTGGACTGCACGAGTTTCCCGTCAATATGATCTGCTCACCCCCCCCCCCCCCCCCATTTGGTCACCGACCACGCGAGATAGAGGGCTACGTGCCCCAGCAGCGCATGGCGACAATTTCCCAGCGGCAGTCCCGATCTCCGTCTCCACGCCGACCTTCGACGCAGCCCGAAAGCTCCTCCTGGATGGCGCAGCGACGGTGGCCAAGCGCCCGCCGGGAAAACTAAAGTCAGCGATCTCCGGGGGCGAGGCCGCTGGCAGTCGATGCGAACAAGACCCCCCGACGGCGCGAACAGCGACCGATCGTGACTTAAAGGCGTCGAAGGCAGATACTGAACTCGAAGATCGATTCTCGCTGGATACACCCGCGCTCCTCGACGGCTATAAGATTAGCGCTTTGGTGGACACTGGCGCTGATTCCTCGATTTTAAGCGGAAAGCTAGCGGCGCTTCTTAAAAAGGAAATGACGCCGTGGTCTGGCACGCATATCCGCACGGCTGGCGGACAAGTCGCAACTCCGCTTGGCCTGTGCACGGCAAGGGTCCAAATTCGCAGCTCTACATTTGTCGTCAGCTGCCCAGTTCTACCAGACTGCTCCGGTGACTGTATCCTTCGTTTTGATTTTCTCCGGGAGTATACAGCTATTACTGACCTCCGAAAGCGCACTGTCACATTTTCGACCGAGAAAGCAGATCATTACATAGAAGACAGTAAACGTCGCGCCGCCCTTCGCATTTCCGCCGACAGTGTTTGGATTCCGCCACATGCCAGTGTTTTTGTGAGTGTTTACTGCGATGGAAAACGTCACGGCACAGCTGTCGGCGAAGGCAACCGGTCCCTTTTGCTCACACACGGCATCTGCTCAGAGCGAAGCCTCATCCATCTCCGCGATGGCTGGCCTGAACTCCTGGTGGCTAACTTCACTGACCAACCCCGGCATGTTTTTCGTGCTACTGCGATCGCATTCGCTGCCCCTTAGCAGAGATTTCTGAATGTTTCGCGATTGAAGCTGTTGGACCTGTGCGCCCATTCCTCGACGGCCTTGATATCAGTCCGCATCTCTGGGCGACTCAGCAGCGAGAACTCCGTGCCCTCCTACTCGAATACACTACCTGTTTCGCGTCTTCGTCGAAAGTACGGCAAACGGCTCTTCTGAAGCACCGCATCATTACGCCCGACGATGCCAGCCCTATCCGCCAGCAGCCGTACCGTATCTAACAGACGGAACGTGACGCGATCCAAACGCAGGTGAAGGAGATGCTTTCGGATGAAATCGGTCAACTTTCAAGCAACCCGTGGTCGTCACCTGCCATGCTGGTGAAGAAAAAGGATGGGACCTTCCGTTTCTGTGTTGATTATCGAAAACTGAAACACATCACTAAAAAAGACGTCTATACCGCTGCCCCGTATCGAGTACTCGCTCGAGAGACTTCATCGCGTCCAGAACTTCTCCTCAATTTACTTAAAGAGCGGGTACTGGCAGATAAAGGTCAACGAGCGGAAACCCGAAAAAACGTATTTCGTTACCCCCGATGGGCTGTACGAAATTAAAGTGCTGCCTTTTTGGCTCTGTTGAGCGCCGGCAACTTACCAGCGCATGATGTATACAGTTCTCGCTGGATTCAAATGGCAAACTTGTTTGGTTTATCTCGATGATGTTGTCTTTGCCGAAAACTTTTCCGAACGCCTTGAATGCCTGCGCACTGGATTAGATGCCCTCCGGTCGGCCGACTTAACGCTCAAGCCCGAGAAGTGACACATTTAATACAAAGTGTTGAAGCTTCCTGGTCATCACAAATGCTAATAGTGTTAAGACCGTCCCCGAGAACACTGCAGCTGTCGCTGATTTTCCCGTTCCTACAACCAAGAAAAGTGTCCAACGCTCTCTGGGTCCATGTGCATACTACCGCCGCTTCATAGCCGACTTTTCCAAGATTGCCGCACCCGTGTACCGCGTCACGCACGTTGGTAGACAGTTCGTGTGGGCCGCCGAGCCACAGGGGGTTTTTGCCGAGCTGCGCAGACGACTGCAAACAACCCCTGTTCTTGCGCACTTTGATGAAGAGGCTGACACCGAAGTCATCACCGGCACCAGGAACATGCGCCTCGGCGCCGCACTCGTCCAACGCCAGGTGGAATTAGATAGAATAAATAGATAAGATAGGCAAACGGACAGAGACCGCAAAATTTGTTTTCAACGCCCAGAGCGGTTTTCACGCCCTGTTTTCAAGATTCCTCACCCAGCACTCCATGAACATGCTGGATTAAGAATGGCAGAAAAATTTGCCGAAGTTGTCTTGTTGGTAGTGCGAGTCATCTTTCTCAAAAAGCAACGTTCAAGTTTTATGGAAGGTAGTGTAAGGTTCGAGGGCTGAAACCTGCCTTACACCGTCTCTCGCAAACTCTAAATGAGGAATGCAGTCGAGCTATAACGCACTTGAGCAGAATATTAGAAAAAATAAAACAAAATAAACGATGTTAGTTATACAGCACTAAAAATGCTTAAGATCATTAAAAATTATCTCTGCCTACAAATAAACCTGCGATATCAATACTAACATTTACAAATAACCCACAACATTACAATGACTAAGATAAAAAATTGGAGAGGACTCTTACGCTCCGTCTTAACGATATGATACGATAGTGTTATTGAGTTAATGCGAATATATGCGGAATTGGTCGAGTTAATGCGAATATATGCGGAATTGGTCATCCTCAACCTTACATTCAAAGATACCTGTGAGTCCTCACAAAACGCCTTCCTCACTGGTGCAGCGGTTAAGCGATGCGCCATTGTCGGGCGATGGCAGACGCTGCCACCGGTGGGGCTTGTGACACCCAAGTTGCTCTCTTCGAGCAATCTATCGCAATCAACCATTAATTTAACATCCACCTGCCACGGAGGACAGTTTGCCCACAATCCGGTGGGCAGGTTGTGTAGATGGCCCACAAATATTGCTTCTCAGGGGGTTGGCCACATGGGCCACCTTACGCTACCCCATTTTTCGCTCACAATGACGACGACGCCAACACCGGACTTCTACGTAACGGTGCCTTTAACGCTATTGTGTTAAAGAAATAGATAATTGCACACGCGTAAAAAATAACTCGTTGTAACTAACTCTGGTATACATTAGCATTCACTGTATATTTACGGAATAGATTCTTATTTTTTAAAACTCTTCACTAGCTCCGCTTACACTCATTTACCAAGGATGGCACGATCAAGCGAGGGTGTTTCACAAATGCTAAGAAACCTATAGGAAGTAGCCACGCATCCTTATTGCACGTCGACAATGTATCCCCTTTTGTTGCTGTAGTTGCAGTCCGCTAAAGGAGAAATAAAAAGCAGTAAAAGGCGATACGGATCCGTGTTTCGTTCTGGAGCGTCGGAGAGCACGTCGCATATACGGGACAGGCACCCAATTCTACTACTTGGGCGCACAGTTATTTCTCTAATTTCAGCTTAGTCATCGTTTCTCGCAATAACTTAGAACACTTCATATTTACAGCGAACAGCATATGGTTTATATGCAGCTCCGCTTTTAGCGCGATTGTTTTAGAAGTGTTCCGTTCGGCGGATAACCCCCACGTCGTAGTTGGCGGTGGTGTGTCGAGAAAATCGGGATTGGTCAAAAAGTTTCTGACGTTACAATAGATGAGGAATTGAACAGTGTTTAAAACACCAGATAAATTGTGATCATAGGTTCGCAGCACCACCCAATTGTCATTAAAACATAGAAGAAGGCGAAGTAATTTAATTTCCATGAAAAGAAAATATAGGTAACTATAAGGGAATCGAACCTGTGACCTCTTAAGCTGAGTGTTAGACACGCTATCCGTAAGCCCTCGATGCATGTTTGTTTGACTTGGTTAAAGAGAGGCCTTGCCTGCCTTGTCCGACAGTGGGCTTGTCTGCGAAGTAATATGCAGAGTTCCCCAGCCCGCTCAAGGGAGCCATTAACGCTATTACATCACACCTTTAAGCGGAGCTATATTGTCCCTCGGAATATAGGAAGTGGAGGTCGGCGATCAGATAACGCGCCTGTCACGGCAGCTAGTTTCCTCCAATTTTTTCTTGTACTTGGGCAAATGGTCAAAGACTCATTTAGTGAGAATTTAACCCTAAATAAGCCCTCCAACTGTCCTCGCTCAGTGTTTCGCGAAACAACCGCAGTGCGCGCTGCTTCTGCTTCTTTAAAGGATTTCACCCTGCCGTGGAAAGCAGCGGGGTTGATTTATTAAACGCATTGGGGTTTAAGGACAGTGAAGGAAAAGTAGATTTTAGGCGGTTAGAAGTAACCAAGCGAAGATTATCTGATTGTTGGCTAAAATAAATATAAGATATAAATTTCACAAGTCATGGCTAGGTGGCTTGAACCACCGCCCGATTAAAAGGGTTGAGCCTTATCCATCCATCCTATCTCATTCATCTGGATTCACTTCCTTTCTGCTCTCTCCCTCTGTATTCCTCCTCTCTAGGTTTTTCCCGGCGCGACCACTAGGAGAGCGAATTTATAGACCGCAAACATCGAATTAAAGAACTATAAAGAGAAAAAGCCCAACATTACGGCAACTGCCACCACCCCGCTTCAAAGGGGACGCTCCTATCTTCCATCTATCCATCCGCTAGGGTGCCAGATGTCCGCTCGCCTCCGCGATTGCCCATCGAGGCACCCAAGTGTGCGCGTGCCCGTCGTCGCGGTATTACGATCCTGCCGGCCATACGGCTGCTGCAGGAAAATAAAGGCCGATCCCGACCTCCCCAAACCTTAGGCACGCTTGACAGGACATGTTCAACCGGCCCCGGCATTAGGCGGTTCGTCAATGTCCTTCAGCGTCGGGCCGTTGTTATCGGAGAGCGTACTCACCACTTTGTACTCCGTCAGTATATCGGGGAACGTGATGAAGAGTTCGTTGAGTTTAAACGACGTGTACTGCGTGCTTATCGGTGCGGTGGCCGCCTCGCTGATGTGGGAGTAAGTGAAGCCGTCCCTGTACATCTTCAACAGCACCATGGCCTGCACCGTCGCAGCTGGGCTCAAGGACACGACTGCACTTTGCCGTTGCCCAGCCCATAATTTGATCCTGCAGAGAAGAGTAAAGCCCGATGAGCTCATCGTGTTATCTGACGCAGCCACAGAATGCCGGGATATGGTCGGCCGATTGGCTCGGTACACCCATATATAGGAAGACGAGGATTTTTAAAACCGTCCTGTGCAGAAACCCGCTAAGCGATTTCGAGACATTTATCGCCCACGCGAGTAAAGCGTTCCAAACTTCGCAGAACGAGCTGCATGAGACTTTGTTAGAACAATTTGATTTTCACAGACGCTTCCTAACTAAAAGCGTCTAAATGAGTTGCGGTGCGCGACAACACGGGACACAAAGGAAAGGACAGAACTTGAAGGTACGCGCGAAGGAGAAATCAGGTTGATTATCGTTAAATAAGGGCGTTCTTGGTAGGTAACCATGAAATACATCGCATTCTACGCTCGCTCGTTTGCGTCGTGTCGTTTCGTTCCCTGTGCCCGTCTTGTCCACACTGTGTTTACTGACAACCTACTACGAAACCTATCCGATACGCTACTATACATAGACGTTCACCGATCTACCCTACACGATACGCTTCTATTCTATGCAATGATGTTCATCGATCTAGCCTACACGATACACTTCAATGCATAGATGTCCACCAACCTAGCCTAGAATTTCGCCTCCATCGAAATTCGACGGCAGCGGCCGGGATCGAACCCGCGTCTTTCGGGTCAGCAGCCGAGCGCGATAACCACTGAGCCACCGCGGCAGCTGCAGACTTCTGTCTGCAAAGTCTATAGACTGTCTATAGATCATCTTTAAGAATATACAATAGGCAATACAAGTCCTATGACATTTTATTCACAATCTGTAGATATATAATCATGCGCTTTTAGTATACATTTGTTATAGAACGTCTATAGACTATGAATAGACAAAATAACTATCAACCGTAAGGCAATATAGTCTATAAGACGTATGTAGACTGCCTATAGACCATTTTTATAAAGGCGCACCACCTAATTTAAAAATCCACCACCACAGGAGGAGCTAGGAGGCAGCGACAGTATGGATATCGCTGCCGGAAAGGGCAAGCAAGACTGCCTATAGACCATTTTTATAAAGGCGCACCACCTAATTTAAAAATCCACCACCACAGGAGGAGCTAGGAGGCTGCGACAGTATGGATATCGCTGCCGGAAAGGGCAAGCATATCACATTTGCGGGTGACGTAATAAAATAAACAAATTAATAAATTACTTTACGGCCAGGAGGGGGATACCAATCCGTGACAGCGCGAACAGATCAGCTTTGCTGGTCGCTGCATTAGACCACTACGCCCCTGCCGCTCCTTTGTTTTTAATTCCCTTTATTGCCAACAGGATCATACAATATGTACACAACAAGCACCAGCCAACCAGTGATTGACGTAGGAAAACTAAAATTCACTAATGGTGATTAAGGTTTCAATGTACGGGAGGTAGTTGTGGGCCGGACCCTGAAGTCTGATTATTTCATGATATCTTTCAATTGTTTTTTAATACTCTCTAACTGGCCGTACGTCAAGGTCTGCGTGACGCACCGCCATCCTGCTCCTTCATATACTCATCATCATCATCACCAGCCTGACTGTGCCCTGTTACATTCGGGCGTCCGCCCATCTGCATTAGCGGCACCGTCGGCAAGGCTCACCTGTTGGAAACCAACACTATGCTGCTTCGGGATGGTTCCGAGCCACGCGATATCCCCAAACACCTCCTTGTAAACAATAAATGTTTACCACCACCACCCACGTTCCCGACCTCAGTACCCGAGAGCGTCGCCCGGGTGGATTCCGGGAACAAAGTAAGTGAAGCGGAGGCGCCGCCGTAGCGAACCAGCGGCAACTATTTTTCCCAAATGCCCGTGACTAAGCTGAGGGAACTAATCTGGCCTCATCCCTGGTAGAAGACGTTCAGCGTGGGGATACGGCAGCAAGCTGGAGGTCGTCGTCCGCTAATCTTTGCAGGCATGGCAAATGACGAAGCGACTCCTTCCCGCTTCTTGAACCGACCCTGCGATCTTGCCCGGCGCGTCGGCTGACACCTAAAGAACAGGTGTCGGCGGTGCTTGGGATCTTTCGGCCGGCTGCGAGATCATCCCCTTCGCATTCGGAGTGGACCCGAGGTCAGCCTCCTCTCTCCCTGGCCCGACACGTGATGAGGGCATGTCCCTGTGTGTGGTGGTGCGTGTTTCTGCGCGATAATGCAAGTTTTAGGCCACTCCCACCCTGGCGGAGACGTCCTCAACCTGGGGAATCTAGGGACGGAGAACTGTACAAAAACTATACGGCGAGTGCACTGAATCATGCTTCCTTTTAATGCCCCTTCTGGATTCTCCATTTTGCGATCCTCCATTATGATCCTACCTTAAGATGCTCTTTTCGGAGGGAAGTTCTTTTTGATCTCTATCCATGTAAATAATGTAAATAAACCCACTTGTAACCTTCCTCCCATCATCCAACTCCTTTAAGTCGTCGGCAGTCCTGTCCTGGTGGTGGTGGCGGTGTTCGGAGCAAGCGTCGTTCCTGACCCGTGGTCCCACCAGAGTGCGACACCGAGCCCCCCCCCTCCCCACCCAACAAATGGGGGCAGCGGTGGGATTAAAGCGCCATGCCCAACAGCCCACTGCAGGGCAAATGCCTCTCCCAAAGCCATGGCAAGATTGTAAGGCCCGCCAATCACGTTTTCAATCTGGAGGTATCTAATGCCACAGGGCTGAAGCGAAAATCTTTCTTAAATGTCCTTTGGACAACGTCACAGAAAAAAAACTGCGTTCCAGCCATCAAAGAAAACATGCTCAATCCTTTCATCCTTTTTACGCAGAAATACCCCCACGGCACAATTATTCCGTTCTCCTGCAGCCACGTTTTTATTGGAGAAGAGCCGCTGTGTAAGAAAAAAACTGGAGGGTATACTTATATAAGCTCTGGCTTAAGGTTATGACGCGATAGTGTAATGCGTCAATTCCCATATATGAAGAGGGTCATTCTCTACTTTACATTCATAGATCCCGGGAGTCATCGTGCCCCTCCTGGCGCAGTGGTTCAGCGGTTAAGCGTGCTCCACCGCCCTGCGATCACAACCTCCATGGGGGATCCGCCGAATAAGGTTGGTTCGGCTAGATCGCTCCCAAAAGAATCCCCACACAACCACTGCAGACGCTCTGTAGAGCTTTTTGTACATTCAGACGCGAACAGTGTAAGACCTGCATTGCGCACTACTGTTTGTTGACAAAGAAAACTGTGCATCGCGGTAGCTGAACATCCCGATGCCAGTCTCTCGCACTCTGCTCTGGATCAGCTAACATCCGCGCGTTATAGATTCTAAACATACCGCTATAGCAATGCGCGGTAACTTCTAACTTTTGGAAATGAAAATGAAAATTGGATTTAGGAAAAAGGAAATGGCGCAGTATTTGTCTCACATATCGGCGGACACCTGAACCGCGCCGTAAGGGAAGGGATGAAGGAGGAACGGAGAGAAGAAAGGAATAAAGAGGTTCCGTAGTGGAGGGCTCCGGAATAATTTCGGCTGTCTGGGATCTTTAACGTGCACTGACATCGCACAACACACGGGCGCCTTCGCGTTTCGCCTCCATCGAAACGCTGCCGCAGCGGTCGGGTTCGAACCCGGGTACTGCGGACCAGTGGCCGAGCGCCCAAACCACTGAGCCACCACGGCGGGTAACTTTCGGGTGCATGTTTTCTTCTTTGTAATGATGCGTAAGACACTATTATGAATTGATAAACAAGTGGTATTCTCCTAGGACCGCTAAATAACTTATAATAGAATTTCTTCCTCGTATTGTTTCGATTTCAACAGCCGAAGGATGACTGCGACGTCAGTGTGTGCTTACAGGTGACGTGAGGCATGAAAAAACATTGACATTACGAGTCACAATAAACTAGCGCGCATTAGCACGCCTGAATTGATTACTGGTATTCTTGCACAGGCCGCTATTTGGCCAGGATTGTTAAGGATTTTGGCAGTCTCGAATATTTTTTTTCTGCCCCGTTAGCTCTTGGGGTTATGGCTCCATTCATGCCGCGCCGTTGTCCTTGTCGTAAAGCAGAATGAGCTGACGTCGTGCATGCGTCATTGCAAGGCACAAAGATTATGGGCCAGAATACTGATCACTGATTGGTCTGAAAACAACGGATGACAGCTGCGGTCTCCGTCTCCATCTGAAGCCCCTTCTTCCCTGTCGTTCACTGTATCTGACGTGCTGAACGTCTGTCTTACATAGGGACCATGCGCCAACGTGCGTGACCTGCGTGACCCCATCCCCACACATCTCCCCAACTCCACCTGGACACCCATCAACTGGTGACTGCACTTGGCTACTCCCACCTGGTCGCTAAAAGGCACCCCTTCCCGAAATTACTAAACCATTCCTGCTTTTCCCCTCGAGCCCGCTGTCTCAGGAGTAAGCGCCCCGTATTTTTTTTTTCATTTGCATGTCTTACAGGTGAAGTCCCTCCTGTTCTTTGAAATCCGGGGTGGCAGCTGCCATCAGCAGCTCATCGTCAGACCTAACAGCAAGCTGTTGGCTTTCCCTCATCATTGAAGACATGCTACACCCGTGTCATTACGTTCTGAAAAAGCTTACTAGTATCGAGACGCCCTTTCCAAGCACAATGCGTGAAAATATAACTGCGCTTTGCCTAAAACATCTGCTCCCAGTAAATATCTGGGGCCAGTTTCCCAATATTCGCAAATCCGCCCAGAGCGGGGCGTACCCGTGAGTCCGTGACGTCCACATCGGGACGGCACCAAGGAATGTAAACGCAGAATAGGATGACAAAAATGCAAAACAAAGTAGGAAAAAATAAATACTGCCGACAGCTACTTCGAGTATAAAAAAGCTCCAATGCTCTAAAGTCATGCCTGAAGCCAGCTGCGGGCGATGGTGCTGAACGCAACGCGAAAGACCCCGCAAGCAGTTTGGCGGTAATTATACTCATGAAGCGATACGGCATGAAGAGATCTTCGCGACGCTGCCACTGGTACATCAGCATGAAGCGATGAGACTTGGCGGGAGATCAGCGCGTTTCAGCAGCGTTGCTCAGTTGTGGCCGCTTCTCTGTTCAGTCACCTCGCATTACGAGACAATAGGCTTCCGGTAGCAGCCCGTTCAGAAATCCGACAGCATGAAGGAAAATGAAGAGATGCCCTATACAACAGCTTTTTCTGTTCCACAGCTGCTCCCGGGCTTCCACACACCCTTTAGATCCAGGGATATTTATTAAGCGGCGTCGGCAGCTTCGAGGAAACCGCTCGCAGCTCACCGCCCAAAAGCCATCGCGCAGCACGTCGCGCCGAATTTTCGCCATATGCGGCGATTCGGCACTTGTGAGAACGGATCAGCGTCATGGAGAGAGCAACTGGTGGAGAAACGGATGGCTATCGGCTGTCTATCGTAACCTCAACGCATCAGTGGTGTTGTAATGCTTAACCTCAATGTGTCGCCTTCAGCGGTGTACAGCGTGGGGTGGAACGGTGTAGTGCGCGCAGGAGGTTGGTCTAAACAAGTGGGGCCTTACACAGCGAGTGTTGGGTGCGAAAACGCATGCTTAGCACGTCCATCCGTTATAGATTTTAGGAATCGAGGCTTATCAAATTTAACGCTATCCTTGGTTACGTTTGCAAGCGGCCGCAAACGAAACGTACACGACTTCGAATCGCGTCACACGCAACGCTCCGAACACGTATAGTGTCTTATTGTCAAAAGCTTCAAATGCGATAGCAAAATAGAGAGATATTCACTATATGAGGACATACACCTCATTAGCATGTCTTGAGATACTCATCCTTTGCTTTGTGAACATTAATTATGAAGTGTGCCGGCATGCAGACTTCACAAAATCTTTATAAAGCACGATTCATATCTACTGTGTACAGTGGCAGGTACACTATTTTATTTTAAAAAAAGCTCTCAAGAATGTTACTCGCTTTTCAATGTTTGGAAAGGCCCCCAATCTCATTAATTCTCTCTGACATGAGCACATAGCTCTTACCAAAAGCATATAGGCAGGTACATTGCTCGTGTGATGCAAGTACACATCAAAATGAGAGGTGAAATGAAGTTTGTCATGCACAGCCCTACAATCCCTTTGTTGGAGAACAACTGCAATGTATCTACAGCAGCGCCAAGCTGCTCCTTTCACTGCAGCAAGACTCCTCGTAAAAGGGAAAGGTTTAATGTCAGGAAAGGTGAAGTCGACTGGAGAAAATGTATTCACATAGGCTACAAAAGATTGGGGTAGGAGAGGAACATAGAGGCACAGAGTAAAGATGGAAGGTGAAGACATTTTACAATGGCTTTAATTATTACTGCTCAAAGAAACCTCTCATGTGTGCAGAAGTGTTCAAGAGAAGTTCTGTTTTCATGACCATGGTTGTGGTGAGCAAAAAAAAAAACAGTTCAGGGATGAACAACAAGAAAAAACGTCCGAGATCACTGCGGTAACCGTCATTAGAGGAATGCGAAAGCATGGACGCCTCCTCGCCACTCTTCCATCAATTGCCCATTTTGAGTTTTAAAACTTGGCGCAACACTTCGTTTTCAACTTTCGCGCGATGCCTGGCTTCGCTCACACTTCTGGTCTTCCAAATTTAGCACCACACTTGGCTCCACCCACTTCAGGTGTTTTGAAATTTGGCGCCACTTTTGCTCCAGCCCCGCCCACTTTCTGGACATGTTTGGCTTAATTATTTAACTAATTAACCCACTTCAAACCCCTGATTTCTTGTACAAGATTTGTTTGATGATCTATCCCATGGTACCATTCTTTTCACATAAACCTATCGTTCGGACAAAACCGTGCGGACAAGCTTGTGATGACACGAAACCGCATAACATACCCATACAATGCTTTCGCATTAATAAAGGACTAAGGGCATCTATGAAAGGCCATAAAGAAGTTTCCACCAGATGATTTCAAATCAAACAAAACAAAATGCAGTTGCAAACAATATGGTGCGTACAAAAGATTACAGCGTACAGAATATGTTCAGCTGAAGTTCAGACAAAAAGAAGTATTCATAAAATACGGCAAGGCATATATGTACACGTACAGTCAGGCATGTACACAAAGACATGAAGTTTTTTCAACAGAGCTGCATTCTATGAACGTCCAGTGGAGACGCCAACAGTAGCTTTGTTAGACTGTAAAATGGCAACGTGTTCATCATCGATGGCCCAGTCATACTAAGAGTGTAGAGGGCAAGCAGGTTGTCTGCAGTTTTCCTTAAAATCACCAAACAGCATCACCAACTTCCATGGAGCAAAGTGCAAAAGGCTGAGTCAGTGAAAGTGTGATATAACACAGCGCCACTGGGCGTACAGGCGGACAGTGATCTTGTGTCACATGCATGCATGTTTTGAGAGCCCAGGTAAAAAAAAAGCTCTCATTTCAAGTTTGATTACTGCGGTGGAAATCATATCCTTCCAGCTGGAAACCAGTCAATTCCAGCTGCAAAATTCCTTTTGCAGCTTAATTAATGACACATGAATTATCTCCAGCTGGATAATTTATACTTCCAGTTAGCTTCAGCTGAATTAATGAAGAATTTGTCGG